>NC_053429.1:88628467-89237897 GCF_007990345.1 Gossypium hirsutum
GTGGACCGCAACGAGTCACCGAAATGTTTGAATGAAATTATTGTCTAGAATATGTAATATGAATGTGTGAAATTTCAAGCTTCGATTTAGTCGATGCATGTGAATTAGTCAATAGACTTATGCGAGAAAATTAAAATGTGATAGGTCAATGCGTAAGGACCTATAGTGCATGTGGAAAAAGGGGAGGACTTGCATGTCAAATTTCCCCCCCTTTATAGTGGCCGGCCATGACAAATAAGGTGGACAAGTGTGATGGCAAAACATGTCATAGACAGTTTTGTTGGTGCATCATGGGATGAATAACAAAATAAAAAGTTAGTAATAAAGAAATGGAAAAAAAAGAATGATGAAAGGAAAAAAAAGGGATCATCATTCATGTTCTTGCTAGCCGAATCTAAAGAAGAAAGAAAAAAAAATTTGTTCATCTTTATCATCCTTGGCCGAAAATGCTAAGAAGAAGGGGGAAGGGGAAGTAAGACATTCGGCCACTCCTTCTAGTCTTGAATAAGGTATGTAATGCATGGTAGCTTTTGGAAATTGTTGAATGTATTAAGCTAGTTACTAAGTCCCTTACTTAGCCCATGTCAAATCTTGAATATTGTTGGTAACATGAGCAATCGGTCATCTTAAGTCACTATTAAGGTAAGGAAGTTTGTACTAGCTTTTGAAATTTTAGTTAATATTGAGTGAGTTATCAAGTGATTTTTGTAAACCATGTTGAAATTTCGATTTTGGGGGTAAGTATGGTTTTCGGCTATAAGAGATTAATAAGGGTGATGATTGTGTTACATGCTAAACTTAGATGAAATTGTGTGATTAGATAAATTAAAAGTAATAGTATAGTTGATGAATATATATAGATATACATATTCGGCCATCACTTAGGAGCTTATGTGATGTTGGGTTTAAGCTTTGCATATTCGGCTATATGTATATATACATATATATGTAAGCCCATTCGTGATATTACCTTAGGACTATGTATATATAACCGACAAAAAAATGGAGAAAACTAGCAAAGGTGAAGGCCGAATGAGCTATAGGAGGTGTGGATGACTTTTATGCATGTGGGTGTGTGTGTATGCCATTAGTTGTGACATTCGGCATTTCTTAATTAACATTAGAGATGAGTGAATGAAATCGGCATGTGTGTTTGTGAAAATGCCGAATGTGAATTTGGATAATATTGAGTAATGTATGTGCTTTAAAATGATGGAATGGAGTGGATGCTTTAAATGTGTTATGAACAATTATAAGTTAAATTAAGGTTGCTAAATTACCATTGTCATTGCCGAATATACAAACATACACATGCATGTGTAATTGAAGTATGAATGTTTAGCAAGATGGTTAAACTAGCTAATTTATCGATTTAGCTCGAGAAGCTAAAGGTGGAGAGGCAAGCAAGGGCAAAGAAAAGATCATCGAGTAACCGAGTTGGAACCGTCTTACCCAACACAAAGTAAGTCATCAAGCATATATTTTGTATTGATCTAAATAGACATAATGTCTATGTAATCATGCTGAATGGAATGATAAATTTATATACATGTATGTATGTGGTGATGAAAGTGTTGAATGAAGAGAAAAGAGGTGAGATGTATTGAGTTGTTGACCTCGGCACTAAGAGTGCGGGTATAAACATTTATGATCATGAGATTGGCGCTAAGTGTGCGGGTTTAAATTGTACAGCACTAAGTGTGCGAGCTTGATTATGTAGCACTAAGTGTGCGAGCTTGATTATGTAGCACTAAGTGTGCGAATTTGATTATGTAGCACTAGGTGTGCGAGTTTGATTATGTAGCACTAAGTGTGCGAGTTTGATTATATAGCACTAAGTGTGCGAGTTGATTATATAGCACTGAGTGTGCGGACTTAATATATACGTTTGAATCATTATGGACACTAAGTGTGCGACATTATTAAGTCGATCACGGACAGCGGATCGGGTAAGTACCTTGAGTTCATGGCCAATAGGCGCTATGTTTATAATTGGAGTTGAGCTTGGTAAGTTGAAACCTATGTGACAATTATAATTGAAGTCACGTACATAAGATTTATTGTGGAATAGGTGAAAGGCCGTTTAGTTGTATGATTGTAACGAAAATAAAATGATGTATGAAAATGCCTCAAATATCCTATTGATGAGTATATGGAATGTGATGCATGATTCGGTATGAGATTGAACCGATGGGTCTGAGGAACTATGGCATGGTTCGGTATGGATGGAGTAACTAGCCTCGTTCCATCTTATTTCCTATTGTGATAATGTTATTAAAGGATGGTAGTGCATTGCTTATGACTTACTGAGTTATATACTCACTCGGCGTTTCCTTGTCACCTATTTAGGTTTCTTGGACTCGTCTCTTCTTGCGTGATCGGGCCGTCATTGGAGTCATCACACCGGCTAGCAACCTTTGGTATTTTCTTCTTAGTTGGTCTAAGAGAACATTTCGGCATGTATAGGCTAATATGTTTGTTGAAATTTGGTATGTAAACTTTTAGCCATGCGAAAATGGCATAATGTTCGGTTGAATTGGTTCTAATGTTGGTCGTAAGTCTTGGTAATACGATTTTATGCCATATGTCATGGTTGATTATTTTGGTGTTAAAATTCATGATATGGCAATAGTGTAGTAGGGGATGTTTGACAATGATTAGCCTTTGGCATGGCTAGTCATGATCATAATTTGTGATATGTATGACGAATCACTAGTTAGATCAAGAGAAATCACGAAATGGGCATAGTTGCTTTCATAACAGATGCTGGCAGCAGCAGTGACGTGAGATTGAAAAATAACTAAAAATAGTAGGAGTGGGATTAATTGATGAATAAATTATGTATTCGAAGCTCGATGAGTCTATTTTCATATAGAAGCAACGAAAAGATCATATGGACAGTATGTTAAGAGATATTCAGGTTCTCGTGAGACAGGGCCAGAACGGTTTCTGGATTCCCTGTTCCGAATTTGGAAATTCATTATAAATTAACCAGAGATAATTAGGAGTCATACCATATATGGATAGATTCCTCTCTGAGTCTAGTTTCTATAGAAACAAACGTATCAGTATTGAAGCTTTGTCCAGGGAGATATCCAGGTCGTAATGCGCAAAGGTCAGTGTAGTCGATCCCTGTAACATGGGAGACTTTGACTAATAAACTGTACTAATTGGCCCAACCAAAAATTCTAGAAAAAATATGTAGATGGGCATATGAGTCTAGTTTCAGGGAAAAATCACGAAACTGATTTTCGAGTTGTGAAACTCAAGATATGATTTTTAAAGCGACTAGTACGCAGATTGCAGTGTCTGAGAAATATTTTTATAAAGGGTTTAAAGTCTGTTAACATCTCGTGTTCGACTCCGGTGTCGGTCTCGGGTTCGGGGTGTTACATTTGATTGGTATCAGAGCTATGGTTTAGTCGGTTCTAGGACTACCATAGCACGTATGAGTCTAGCTATACATGCCGAATGTTAATGTTTAACTGTGTGATGACTTCTGACGGTTAAAATTTATGTTTTGATTAGTAAATGGATCCCGGTGTAGAGAGAACCTTGGCGGATGACATTGAAAGTGTAGCGGCTGCTCCTGCACAAGGGACACCGCCTGTTGAACCTCAGTCATCTGCGAATAATCAAGGTGAGGGGGCTAAACAAGCCTTCTTTACCATGATGAATGAGTGGGTCGCGCAGTATGCCCGAACCAATCCGGCTGTCCAACAATTCCCGAATTTGAATAATCCACCCCCAGAGCCAGTAATGCCATCAGTTACTGATCCTGTGAGGCTGAGTAAGCCACCTGTAGACTTGATTAGGAAGCGCGGGCTGAGGAGTTCAGGGCCATAGTTACTGATGATGCTGAAAGGGCCGAGTTCTGGCTTGATAATACCATTCGGGTGTTTGATGAACTGTTATGCACACCCGATGAATGTCTAAAGTGTGCTATATCCTTGTTGCGGGACTCAGCCTACTATTGGTGGAGGACCCTGATTTCCATAGTCCCAAACGAACGAGTAACTTGGGACTTCTTTCAGACGGAATTTCGAAAGAAATATATTAGTCAACGGTTCATTGATCAAAAGCGTAAGGAATTCTTGGAACTCAAGCAAGGACGTATGACAGTATCTGAATACGAACATGAATTCGTAAGACTCAGTAGGTATGCCCGGGAGTGTGTAGCTGATGAGGTTGCTATGTGCAAAAGATTCGAAGAAGGATTGAATGAAGATTTAAAGCTACTAATGGGTATTTTGGAAATAAAAGAATTCGTAACACTAGTCGAACGAGCCTGCAAGGCGGAAGAACTTGGAAAGGAGAAGAAGAAGGCTGAATTTGAAGCTAGAGACTACCGTAAAAGATCGACGGGTAAAGCTCCGTTCTCAGCCATAAAGAAGTTCAGGGAGGACACTAATAAGTCGAGGACGACTGCGGGAATTTCCATCAGAGCAAGACCATCGACGGACTCCCGAGCTACTTCGGTAGCTAGTGTGGGAATAATCGTCTAGAGAAACCTGAATGTCCCCAATGTGGAAGACGATACATAGGTGAATGTTGGGGTAAGTCTATTAACAGGGCCTGTTACGGATGCGGTTCGAAGGACCACTTCATTAGAGATTGCACGGAGCTTGATGAGAAGAATAAGATTCAAGGTGCAAGACCTAGTGGAGTGACAACTAGAGGTAGACCACCGAGAATTTTAGGAGGTAGGGGTGGTAGTCAGAGAGGGGCCTCTGATATGGCTGTTCGAGCCGAGAACCGTACTCCTGCTAGAGCATATGCCATTCGCGCACGAGAGGAGGCATCCTCCCCTGACGTCATCACTGGTACCTTCACTCTCTTTGATACTAATGTGATTGCATTGATTGACCCTGGCTCTACTCATTCATATGTATGTGAAACCTTAGCATCCAGTAAGACTCTACCTGTTGAGTCTATGAGTTCGTAATTCGGGTGTCAAATCCCTTGGGTCGTTACGTGCTTGTCGACAAAGTGTGTAAGAGATGTCCCCTAGTAATTCGAGGTTCTTGTTTTCGGCGGACTTGATGCTTTTGCCGTTTGATGAATTTGATGTTATTCTTGGTTTGGATTGGCTGACCGCGCATGATGCGGTTGTGAATTGCAAAAGCAAGACTATTGATTGAGGTGCGCAAATAACGAGGTAATCCGAGTTGAGTCTACGGATTTGAAGGGGTTGCCAGCTGTAATATCAGCAATGTTGGCCCAGAAATATGTAAGAAAAGGGTGCGAAGCATACCTTGCGTATGTACTTGTGATAAAGAATTAGAAAAGAAACCCGAATCTGTGCGGGTGGTTTGTGAATACCCGGATGTTTTTCCTGAAGAATTACCGGGTTTACCACCTGTTCGGGAGGTAGAGTTTGGTATTGAGCTTGTACCTGGGACTACGCCGATTTCGATAGCTCCGTATCGTATGACACCAACCGAGTTAAAAGAGTTAAAATCTCAGTTGCAAGAATTGACGGATAGAGGTTTTGCTCGACCAAGTTTCTCACCTTGGGGTGCACCAGTATTGTTCGTGAAAAAGAAGGACGGAACCATGAGGTTGTGCATTGACTATCGTCAACTGAATAAAGTGACGATAAAGAACAAATATCCGTTGCCGCGCATCGATGATTTGTTCGACCAACTGAAGGGAGCCTCAGTGTTCTCAAAAATAGATTTGAGATCGGGCTATTATCAGTTGCGAATTTGAGATTCGGACATGCCCAAAACTGCTTTCAGAACGAGGTACGGTCACTACGAGTTCTTAGTGATGCCGTTTGGGCTCACTAATGCCCCTGCAGTATTTATGGATTTGATGAATCGGATCTTCAGACCATATTTGGATCGGTTCGTAGTTGTGTTCATTGATGACATCTTGGTCTATTCAAGAGATGAGATCGAACATGCTGAACACTTGAGATTAGTGTTGCAAGTTTTGCGGGATAAGAAGTTATATGCTAAGTTCAGTAAGTGTGAGTTCTGGTTAAGAGAGGTTAGCTTCTTGGGTCATGTGGTATCCGTATCGGGTATTCGAGTTGACCCGAACAAAATCTCAGCCATACTTAACTGGAAACCTCCGAGAAATATTACTGAGGTTCGGAGCTTTTTGAGACTCGCCGGTTATTACCGACGATTTGTCAAAGGTTTCTCGATGATAGCCACACCAATGACGAAGCTACTTCAAAAGGATGCTAAGTTCGAATGGACGGAGAAATGTCAGAAAGGCTTCGATCAACTGAAAACTCATTTGACTGAAGCTCCAATTTTAGTGCAACCCGAATCAGGCAAAGAGTTTGTCATTTATAGTGACGCATCCCTACTCGGGTTGGGTTGCGTATTGATGCAAGAAGGTCGAGCTGTGGCCTATGCGTCGAGACAATTGAAGCCACACGAGAGAAATTATCCAACCCATGATCTCGAGCTAGCCGCCATCGTATTTGCTTTGAAAATATGGCGACATTATTTGTTTGGCGAAAAGTGCCATGTATTTTCGGATCACAAAAGTCTCAAATATTTGATGACTCAAAGAGACTTAAATCTACGACAAAGACGTTGGCTTGAGTTGTTGAAAGATTACGAGCTTGTCATTGATTACCACCCGGGAAAGGCTAATGTGGTTGCGGACACCTTAAGCCGAAAATCGCTGTTTGCTTTACGAGCGATGAATGTGCACTTGTCTGTTCTACCCGACAATGTGTTAGTAGCTGAATTAAAGGCCAAACCATCATTGATTCATCAAATTCGTGAAGCTCAGAAAGTCGACGATGAATTGGTTGCAAAACGGGCTGAATGTATTCCGAATATGGAATCCGAATTTCAAATTGATGAGGACGATTGTTTGAGGTTCAGAAGTCGTTTGTGTGTTCCAAGAAATTCGGAACTCATTTCGATGATTCTGAACGAAGCCCATTGTAGCCGAATGTCAATTCACCCGGGGAGTACGAAAATGTACAACGATTTGAAACGTCGATTTTGGTGGCATGGTATGAAACGGGACATCTCCGACTTTGTTTCGAGATGTTTAATATGTCAACAAGTGAAAGCGGAACATCAAGTGCCTTCAGGATTACTTCAGCCTATCATGATACCCGAGTGGAAATGGGATCGAGTCACAATGGACTTTGTGTCCGGACTACCATTGTCAACAAGTAAGAAGGATGCGATTTGGGTTGTTGTTGATAGACTGACTAAGTCGGCTCACTTTATCCCCGTGCGTACGGATTTTTCATTGGATAAACTAGCCGAATTGTATGTTTCTCAGATTGTGAGATTACATGGAGTACCTATTTCTATCGTGTCGGATAGAGATCCGAGATTCACCTCGCGATTTTGGAAGAAATTGCAAGAAGCTTTGGGTACCAAGCTGCATTTTAGCACCGCTTTTATCCCCAAACCGATGGTCAATCCGAGCGGATAATTTAGATACTCGAGGATATGCTGAGATGCTGCATCCTTGAGTTTAGTGGTTCATGGGAACGGTATGTACCTTTGATTGAATTTGCTTACAACAATAGTTTTCAATCAAGTATTAAGATGGCACCTTACGAGGCTTGGTACGGTCGTAAATGCCGTACACTATTGTTCTGGACTGAGCTCGGTGAAAGTAAAATTTTCGGAGTTGATTTGATTAAAGATGCCGAACAGAAAGTAAAGGTAATCCGTGAAAGTCTGAAGGCAGCCACAGATCGTCAGAAATCGTATGCGGACTTGAAACGAAAGGACATTGAATATCAGGTGGGAGATAAAGTGTTCCTTAAAGTTTCACCTTGGAAAAAGGTACTCAGGTTTGGCCGTAAGGGCAAGTTGAGCCCGAGATTCATTGGGCCGTACGAGATCTCCGAACGAGTTGGTCCGGTTGCGTATAGATTGATTTTGCCCCCTGAGCTTGAAAAGATTCACGACATCTTTCATGTTTCGATGCTTCGACGCCATCGATCTGATCCATCGCATATAATTAGCCCATCAGAGGTTGAAATTCAAGCCAATATGAGTTATGAAGAAGAACCGATACGTATCCTAGCTCGTAAAGTGAAGGAGTTGCGAAACAAAAGGGTTCCGTTAGTGAACGTGTTATGGCTCAAACATGGGATCGAGGAAGCTACTTGGGAAACCGAGAGCTCGATGAAAGAACGATACCCAAACCTATTTACCGGTAAGATTTTCGGGGACGAAAATTTCTTAAGTGGGGGAGAGTTGTAACAGCCCAAAATTGACCCTAGTCGGGAAGTGGTTTCGGGACCGCTAAACCGAGTCACCGAAATGTTTGAATGTGATAATTATTGTCTAGAATATGTAATTATGAATGTGTGAAAATTTCAAGCTTCGATTTAGTCGATTGCATGTGAATTTAGTCAATAGGACTTATGCAAGAAAATTTTAAAATGTGATAGGTCAATGCGTAAGGACCTATTAGTGCATGTGGAAAAAGGGGATGACTTGCATGTCAAATTTCCCCCCCCCCTTTTATAGTGGCCGACCATGACAAATAAGGTGGACAAGGTGTGATGGGCAAAACATGTCATAGACATGTTTTGTTGGTGCATCATGGGATGAATAACAAAATAAAAAGTTAGTAATAAAGAAATGGAAAAAAAAGAATGATGAAAGGAAAAAAAAAAGGGATCATCATTCATGTTCTTGCTAGCCGAATCTAAAGAAGAAAGAAAAAAAAATTGTTCATCTTTTATCATCCTTGGCCGAAAATGCTAAGAAGAAGGGGGAAGGGGAAGTAAGACATTCGGCCACTCCTTCTAGTCTTGAATAAGGTATGTAATGCATGGTAGCTTTTGGAAATTGTTGAATGTATTAAGCTAGTTACTAAGTCCCTTACTTAGCCCATGTTCAAATCTTGAATATTGTTGGTAACATGAGCAATCGGTCATCTTAAGTCACTATTAAGGTAAGGAAGTTTGTACTAGCTTTTGAAATTTTAGTTAATATTGAGTGAGTTATCAAGTGATTTTTGTAAACCATGTTGAAATTTCGATTTTGGGGGTAAGTATGGTTTTCGGCTATAAGAGATTAATAAGGGTGATGATTGTGTTACATGCTAAACTTAGATGAAATTGTGTGATTAGATAAATTAAAAGTAATAGTATAGTTGATGAATATATATAGATATACATATTCGGCCATCACTTAGGAGCTTATGTGATGTTGGGTTTAAGCTTTGCATATTCGGCTATATGTATATATACATATATATGTAAGCTCATTCGTGATATTACCTTAGGACTATGTATATATAATCAACAAAAAAATGGAGAAAACTAGCAAAGGTGAAGGCCGAATGAGCTATAGGAGGTGTGGATGACTTTTATGCATGTGGGTGTGTGTGTATGCCATTTAGTTGGTGACATTCGGCATTTCTTAATTAACATTAGAGATGAGTGAATGAAATCGGCATGTGTGTTTGTGAAAATGCCGAATGTGAATTTGGATAATATTGAGTAATGTATGTGCTTTAAAATGATGGAATGGAGTGGATGCTTTAAATGTGTTATGAACAATTATAAGTTAAATTAAGGTTGCTAAATTACCATTGTCATTGCCGAATATACAAACATACACATGCATGTGTAATTGAAGTATGAATGTTTAGCAAGATGGTTAAACTAGCTAATTTATCGATTTAGCTCGAGAAGCTAAAGGTGGAGAGGCAAGCAAGGGCAAAGAAAAGATCATCGAGTAACCGAGTTGGAACCGTCTTACCCAACACAAAGTAAGTCATCAAGCATATATTTTGTATTGATCTAAATAGACATAATGTCTATGTAATCATGCTGAATGGAATGATAAATTTATATACATGTATGTATGTGGTGATGAAAGTGTTGAATGAAGAGAAAAGAGGTGAGATGTATTGAGTTGTTGACCTCGGCACTAAGAGTGCGGGTATAAACATTTATGATCATGAGATTGGCGCTAAGTGTGCGGGTTTAAATTGTACAGCACTAAGTGTGCGAGCTTGATTATGTAGCACTAAGTGTGCGAGCTTGATTATGTAGCACTAAGTGTGCGAGCTTGATTATGTAGCACTAAGTGTGCGAATTTGATTATGTAGCACTAGGTGTGCGAGTTTGATTATGTAGCACTAAGTGTGCGAGTTTGATTATATAGCACTAAGTGTGCGAGTTGATTATATAGCACTGAGTGTGCGGACTTAATATATACGTTTGAATCATTATGGACACTAAGTGTGCGACATTATTAAGTCGATCACGGGCAGCGGATCGGGTAAGTACCTTGAGTTCATGGCCAATAGGCGCTATGTTTATAATTGGAGTTGAGCTTGGTAAGTTGAAACCTATGTGACAATTATAATTGAAGTCACGTACATAAGATTTATTGTGGAATAGGTGAAAGGCCGTTTAGTTGTATGATTGTAACGAAAATAAAATGATGTATGAAAATGCCTCAAATATCCTATTGATGAGTATATGGAATGTGAATGCATGATTCGGTATGAGATTGAACCGATGGGTCTGAGGAACTATGGCATGGTTCGGTATGGATGGAGTAACTAGCCTCGTTCCATCTTATTTCCTATTGTGATAATGTTATTAAATGATGGTAGTGCATTGCTTATGACTTACTGAGTTATATACTCACTCGGCGTTTCCTTGTCACCTATTTTAGGTTTCTTGGACTCGTCTCTTCTTGCGTGATCGGGCCGTCATTGGAGTCATCACACCGGCTAGCAACCTTTGGTATTTTCTTCTTAGTTGGTCTAAGAGAACATTTCGGCATGTATAGGCTAATATGTTTTGTTGAAATTTGGTATGTAAACTTTTAGCCATGCGAAAATGGCATAATGTTCGGTTGAATTTGGTTCTAATGTTGGGTTGTAAGTCTTGGTAATACGATTTTTATGCCATATGTCATGGTTGATTATTTTGGTGTTAAAATTTATGATATGGCAATAGTGTAGTAGGGGATGTTTGACAATGATTATCCTTTGGCATGGCTAGTCATGATCATAATTTGTGATATGTATGACGAATCACTAGTTAGATCAAGGAGAAATCACGAAATGGGCATAGTTGCTTTCATAACAGATGCTGGCAGCAGCAGTGATGTGACATTGAAAAATCACTAAAAATAGTAGGAGTGGGATTAATTGATGAATAAATTATGTATTCGAAGCTCGATGAGTCTATTTTCATATAGAAGCAACGAAAAGATCATATGGACAGTATGTTAAGAGATATTCAGGTTCTCGTGAGACAGGGCCAGAACGGTTTCTGGATTCCCTGTTCCGACTTTGGAAATTCATTATAAATTAACCAGAAATAATTAGGAGTCATAACATATATGGATAGATTCCTCTCTGAGTCTAGTTTCTATAGAAACAAACGGTATCAGTATTGAAGCTTTTTCCAGGGAGATATCCAGGTCGTAATGCGCAAAGGTCAGTGTAGTCGATCCCTGTAACATGGGAGACTTTGACTAATAAAATGTACTAATTGGCCTGACAAAAAATTCTAGAAAAACATATGTAGATGAGCATATGAGTCTAGTTTCAGGGAAAAATCACGAAACTGATTTTCGAGTTGTGAAACTCAAGATATGATTTTTAAAGCGACTAGTACGCAGATTGGCAGTGTCTGAGAAATATTTTTATAAAGGGTTTAAAGTCTGTTAACACCTCGTGTTCGACTCCGGTGTCGGTCTCGGGTTCGGGGTGTTACAATAGAATACATGCACACAGCATAATATTAGAAATCAATCATGTATATACAGTTTGGGCTTGATCCCCTTATAGAATCAGTGTGGACCTTATCCCATTCAGGTACAGAATCAGAACAAAATAGTTTATCAGTGTCTTACCCATCGGCCTCTATACACAATCTCCGTCCAACCCTACACACCATGTGGGGATAAAATCGACCCACCTATCCCTACACACCATGTTGTACCGGAAGCGGCATATAATCAAATAATCCCAGCTGTACTGCCATATATTAGGCTTAAGAGCCTTTCAGAACACTTCCTCTAACATAACATCAACTCAACCCCGATGCAATGCAAGATAAATGAATGGTATGCAAAAATGCAATTTATTAGTTTATTCAAATAGTCCAGATTTACACGCTAGGTATCACATGCTTACATCATACATCATATAATTAGATCACAAAGTTAGGGTCTAAGTAATGCTTACAGACCCCACGAAAGGTCATAGACGACTTAGTTGGCCCGTGAAACCTTACAGTGTTTTCCAGAAAAATGGGCTCACACGCCCATGTGGTTTGCTCGTGTGGGGCCTACACGCCCGTGTGGCCCACACGGCCCAAATCCACACGGCCTAGCCCAGAATTCTACACGCCCGTGTGGCTTACTCATATGGGCCTACACGCCCGTGTGGCCCACCAAACCCAATTGGTCGAGTCCGTTTCTCGCACACGGCCTCGCCTGCCATCACATGGTCGTGTCAAGTGCCCGTGTCTTGCGCGCACGGCCTGGCTTGTAATACCCCTATCCCGTAATCGTCGCCTGAATAGGTAAGGGCATTACCGGATGAACAGAACATTACAGAACAATACAGGATGACAGATATTAAATATCATTAATACAGAGGCATTCATCAACAATTCATTCATTAAGATGGTCTACGAGACCTAAAACATACATTTAAGAAAGGTCAGAACTAAACCGAATACATTTAGAATTTTCAGAACTTAATCGAATCTTTCAAAACTGTTAAGGTCACACGCCCATGCAACCAGGCCGTGTGCCTTACACGGGCATCAAACACACCCATGTGAACCAGCCGTGCCAAAACAGAGCAGGCATACTGACTTTCACCCACGGCCAATAGACACGCCCGTGTGCTATGGCGTGTGATACTTGGCTAGCTACTGACTTATGCCCACGGCCATATGACACGCTCGTGTGCCAAAGCTGTGTGATTTTTAAGAGGTTACTGCCAAATAAACATGGCCACAAAGCACGCCCGTGGCATTTGACCGTGTGGTACAAAGCAGGCTTGGTTTAAGCCAATTTTGTCACCCCTTTTTGGGTTCAATCCTACAAGCAATAATATACATCAATCATACCAGAATTTTCAACAAATTCCATGTTCAAAATGGCCAAATCACATTAGAACATAGCACATTACAAACATACACCAAAACTAAGCACAAACTTATCATTTGTTAGCCAACTCTCTTTGGCTAACATATATACAATTCAAAACTTACATACTTCGACATTCTAGCCTATACATGCCATACTTTAAAATTTACACTTTCAAAGGTGCCAAAATGAGTTCGATAGTGTGGTGATGATCCTCGACTATCCCCGAGCCTTTAGCAGTTACGATAACTGTAAAACAGACAGAAATCACACAGAGTAAGCTACAAGGAGCTTAGTAAGCCAAATACAATTGGTCTAACTACTAAAACTTATAAGTACAATTCAACCATAAAGATTCATAACTATTTTATAGAATAATTCATAAACTTAACCATGCTCCTTTGTTTGCTTATATGTCGTGCCTCATTTCCAAATTCCATACATATTTCACAGAGACAGAGTCTTTTATATTCAGAAGTTTAATACAATACAAACGTACTTGTATAGGTTATACATTTTATATCGTCATTCTCATATTTCATGCTCTATCATCAGACAGTTCAGATACGATACCAATATTCACAAACAAGTACAATGCCGACGTCTCTGACGTGGTCTTACATGTAATTCAATATCGATGCTTCTGTCTCAGACAGGGTCTTACACGAAATCAGATATGATACCGATGTCCCAGACATGGTCCTATACGTAAATATCAATCGAGGCCTGTGTCCCAGACACGATCTTACACGATATCTCAGATAGATGTCAACGCTCCTTTAGAAGCATACAGAGCTTTTCGGATACCAACATATTAACAGAATTTACTCAAAAGGTATTCATCAGGCTCTCAAGGCCATCCAATACAAATTAAATTTTGCATATGCCGAATTTAATCAGTTTAACATGTAATTGTAATTTGACTTACCTCGTACGGATTTCGAACGGAACGAGTCGACTATTCAACTATTTTGGACTTCTCTCGATCTAAGTCCGATTTTCTTTGTTCTTGATCTAATGCAATTCAAATTCATCCATTCAATCATTCATTTCACTCAAAATAATCCATGAACACATATTTAGTGCACTTTTCATTTTAGCCCTTACATTTTTACACTTTGACAATTTAGTCCATTTTCCACAAAATCACAAATATGCAAAATTCACCAAGACTTTAGGTTAGCCGAATATACATGGCTTCCATACAAGTCCAAATAACAAATTTAATTCACAATTTAGTCCTTCAAAACCTCATTTTCACAAATTAGCCCAAATAACTCTATTTCATCAAAATTCAAAGACAAAACTTATAAATCATCTACCAAGCCTTTATAATTCATCCAAAAATATCACAAAACTTATGGTGTCAACAATGGAATTTCATGAAATCTTTAACAAAAATAGAAATTCAGACATGGGTTTTGAAGAACACAAGGCAACGATCACAGAAACATAAAAATCATCAAAAACTGAACAAAATAGACTAACCTATTCACTCATGCAATGGCCGAATACCTTGAAGCTTCAATGGCTTCCTTTTTCTTCTAATTTTTGGCAAAGATGAAGCATAATGGAAATATTTTATGCTTTGGTTTTATTATAATATACATTAATAAACCATATACCTAACCAACCTTTAAAAATAACCATATTAACCATTATGCCAAACCATATATTCCACTATCATATAATTGGATTTATTTCATCATAAGGACCTTACCTTTAATGAGCAAAACAAATAAGCACTTTTAATAAACAACAGGCAACTTTTACACTTTACGCGATTTAATCCTTTTTTATAATTAAGCATAAAAACAGACAAATTAAATCACAGAAATTTCACAGACATAAATTCACATATCACAGACACGGAAAATAATATTAAAATATTTTTTAGACTCAGATTTGCGTCCCGAAACCACTATTCCGACTAGGGTCAAAACTAGACTGTTACAATTCTTCCCCTTAGGGATTTTCGTCCCCGAAAATCTTACCATTAAACAGATTGAGATATTGTTGTTTCATAGCATCTTCAGACTCCCACGTGGCCTCTTCAACATCGTGTCGATGCCACATCACTTTAACCAATAGAATTTTCTTGTTTCGCAACTCTTTAACCTCACGAGCTAAAATACGGATCGGCTTTTCTTCGTAAGTCATATCGGACTGAATTTCAATCTCAGATGATGAAATTACATGTGAGGGATCAGATCTGTATCGTCTAAGCATCAATACGTGAAACACATTATGAATCTTTTCTAATCCAGATGGTAGCCTCAATCTATAAGCAACCGATCCAACTCGCTCTATGATTTCATACGGTCCAATGAACCTCGGACTCAACTTGCCCTTTTTGCCAAATCAAAACAGTTTATTCCACGGAGATACTTTCAGAAACACTTTATCACCCACCTTAAATTCGATATCTTTTCTTTTCAAATCTGCATATGATTTCTGACGATCAGAGGCAGCTTTCAGACTATCTCAGATTACTTTCACTTTCTGTTATGTTTCTTTTATCAGATCAATACCGTAAATTTAATTCTCACTGAGCTCAGACCAATATAGCAGAGTTCTACACTTTCTATCGTATAAGGCTTCATACGGTGCCATTTTAAGGCTCGATTGAAAACTGTTATCATAAGCGAATTCAATTAAAGGTAAGTATTGTTCCCGTGTATCTTCAAACTCAAGAATACAGCATCTCAACATATCCTTGAGTATCTGAATAGTCCGTTCAGATTGACTATCTGTTTGCAGATGAAAAGCAGTGCTAAAATGCAATTTAGTACCCAGAGCATCTTACAATTTCTTCCAGAATCGTGATATGAATCTTGGGTCTCTATCTGACACAATCGACAATGGTACACCATGCAATCTCACAATATCAAAAATATAAAGCTCAGCTAACTTATCAAGTGTGAAATCAAATCGTACTTGAATAAAATGGGCTGACTTTGTCAATCTGTTAACTACAACCCAAATCGAATCTTTCTTTCTCAGAGACAGGGAAAACCCGAAACAAAATCCACGGTCACTCGGTCCCCTTTCCACTCTGGAATCATAATTAGTTGTAGTAACCCAGATGGTATCGGATGTTCAGTTTTAACTTGCTGACAGATGAAACACTTTGAAACAAAATCAGATATATCTCTTTTCATTCCAAACCACCAATAATGCTGCTTCAGATCATTATACACTTTCGTACTACCCGAATGTACAGATAAACGACTACTGTGAGCTTCACTCAAAATCATTTGAATTAACTCCGGATTTCTCGAAACATAAATTCTATTTCTGAATCTCAAACAATCATCTTTAGCAACTCTGAATTCTGAACCAGTCTCTACATCACATTGAGTTCGTTTAGCCAAGATCTCATTATCAATCTTCTAAGCTTCGAAAATCTGCTGTGAAAACAAGGGTCTGGATTTTAATTCAGATAAAACTGAACTATCATCAAATAGAACTAAATGAGCATTCATTGCACACAAAGCAAATAATAATTTCTGACTTAAGGCATCAGCAACAACATTTTCTTTTCCCGGATGATAATCAATCACAAGTTCGTAATCTTTTAACAATTCTAACCATCTTCTCTGTTGCAGATTCAAGTCTTTCTGAATCATTAAGTACTTCAGACTTTTATGATTGGAAAACACGTGACATTTCTCACCAAACAGATAATGACGCTAGATCTTCAAAGCAAACACAATAGCAGCTAACTCGAGGTCGTGGGTCGGGTAATTCTTTTCATGCGGCTTCAGTTGTCTCGAGGCATATGCTAGAACTTTTCCTTCTTGCATTAAAAAAGAACCGAGTCCGTTCAACGAAGCATCACTATAAACAACGAATTCTTTACCTAATTCAGGTTGCACAAGTACGGAAGCTTCAGTTAACAGAGTTTTTAACCGATCAAAACTTTTCTGACACTTTTCAGACCATTAAAATTTATATCTTTTTGAAGTAACTTTGTCAACGGAGTTGCTATCAAAGAGAAATCTTTTACAAATCATCTGTAGTAACCAGCAAGTCCCAGAAAATTGCAGACTTCAGAAACATTCCTCGGAGGTTTCCAATCCAGAATAGCTGAAATTTTGCTCGGATTAACTCAGATTCTGGAGGCTGATACAATATGGCTCAGAAAGCCAACTTCTCGCAACCAGAATTCACATTTACTGAATTTTGCATACAACTGTTTATCTCGTAGAGTTTGTAGCACTATTCTCAAATGCTTGGCATGTTCAGATTCATCACGTGAATAAATCAATATGTTATCAATGAATACTATAAAAAATTGATCTAAATATAGTTTGAATATTCTATTCATCAAATCCATAAAGATAGCAGGTGCATTCGTTAATCCAAAAGGCATAACTAAAAATTCATAATGCTCATACCTTATTCTAAAAGCAGTTTCGGAATATCAGAATCCTTTACTCGCAACTGGCAGTGACTCGATCTCAGATCTATCTTTGAAAATATAGTAGCACCTTTCAAATGATCGAATAAGTCATCAATTCTGGGTAGAGGATATTTATTCTTTATAGTCACTTTATTAAGTTGATGGTAATCAATACACCTTCTCATTGTGCCATCTTTCTTTTTCACAAACAGAACAGGAGCACCCCATGGTGAAAAGCTCGGTCTAGCAAATCCTTGATAGATCAATTCTTGTAATTGAGATTTTAATTCTTGCAACTCGGTCGGAGCCATTCTATACGGAGCTATTGAAATTGGAGTAGTACTAGGTACTAATTCAATGCCAAACTCAACTTCTTGAATCGGAGGCAAACCAGTTAGTTCTTCAGGAAACACATCAGAGAATTCACAGATAACAGGCACTGATTAAACTTTCTTATCATTCACTTTTGAATCTAACACTTAAGCTAAGTAGGCTTCACAACCTTTCTTTACATATTTCCGTGCTTTCATTGCAGATATCACAGCTAGTAGTCCATTCAAATCACTAGACTCAATTCGAATTATCTCATCATTCTTACACCTTAAATCAATAACTTTTCGTTTGCAATTCACAATAGCATTGTGCAAAGCCAATCAGTCTATTCCCAGAATTATATCAAATTTGTCGAAAGAAAAAAGCATCAGATCAGCAAGAAAATAGATATCTCGAATCAATAACTGGCAATTCTTGTAGACTTTATCAACCAAAACACGTTTGCCTAAGGGGTTCGATACTCTAATTACGAATTCAGTAGACTCTACAGGAAAAGTCTTACTATGTACTAAATTCATACAGATATAAGAATGCGTTGATCCAGGGTCTATCAATGCAATCACAGTAGTATCATAAAGAGTAAAAGTACCAGTAATCATGTCTGGTGATGAAGCTTCCTCACAAGCTCGGATAGCATAGGCTTTGGCAGGTGCTCTAGCCTCAGATCTAACAGTAGTATCCCTAGTAGCTCTTTGACCACCACTTGCATTTCTTGAATTTCTGGAAGGTCTAACTCTAGTTGAGGTGTTGCTCAGTCTCGGATTCTGTACATTTTCTTGCTCAGCAGGTTCAAAACAATCTCTTACAAAATGATCCAGAGATCCACATCTAAAATAGGCTCGGTCATTCAATCTACAGTTTCCCGGATATCTTTTACCATAGTGTTTACATTCAAGTCTCTCAGATTGGACATTCTAGACACTTGTAATGGAAGTAGCAGGGACTCTGAATTTTGAATGCGATCTAGCTCGATCTCGGTTTGAATGCCCCACATTAGAATTTGGATGGCTTTGATCATCTCAAAATTTCTTTGACATAGATTGAAATGATCTACTCGAAGATCTCTTTCTAGCATATCTAGCGTCAGGATCAGCTTTTTTTTTCTCTTTACTTATACTAAAGATTCCTTTTGAGAGGGGAATACATATGACTAAAAGCCTAAAAAAATATCCACCACTTAGGAAAAGCATTAGTCAAGGCACTGCTCACTCAACGAGCACTACCATTTCTTTAATTTCCAAAATCCCAACTAACAAATGGATATCTTCGTTTAGTCCATCTTCAAACCTTTTGTACATTATTGCTTCATTTGATACACATTCCTGAGCATACTGCTCAACCTCACAAATTCATGTTCATATTGAGTAACAGACATACGACCCTATTTAAGCTCGAGAAACTCTTTACGTTTCTGATCAATGAATCTCTGACTGATATATTTCTTTCGGAATTTAGATTGAAAGAAATCCCAATTAACCCGTTCACTCGAGACTATAGATATTAAAGTTTTCCACCAATGATATGTCGTATCTCTCAGAAGTGAAACGACACATTTAACACATTCCTCAAGACTCAGAGACTTTTCATCAAACACTCTTATCGTATTCTCTAACCAGAATTCAGCTCTTTCAGCATTGTCATTCGTTGTAGCTCGAAACTCTTCAGCTCCATACTTTCTAATCTTATCAACTAGTGCTCTACTCAACTGTACCGGATTCACTCGTGGCATATCAGAAGTTTGAGGAGGATTAACCGGGGGTGGAGGTTGTTGTACAGTCGGATTGGTTCTAATGTATAGGGTGAACCATTCATTCATCATCTGACAGAAGGCTTGTTTAGCCTCACCATCACGACTACTCGTAGCAGGTCTAGAATCAGCTTGCACCGTCCCTTGCAATGGAGCAGGCGCATTACTTTCTGCATCGTCATCTACAGCTATATTGGGATCCATTTGCTATATAAAAGCACATTTCAATGTCAAGGGTCATCACACTATCACAGATTCAGATATGTGACATGTATAGCTAGACTCACATACACTATGGAAGTCATAGAACCGACTAATACATAGCTATGATACCAATAAAATGTAACACCCCTATTCCGTAATCGTCGCCGGAATAGGTAAGGGCATTACCGGATGAACAAAACATTACAGAACAATACAGAATAATAGATATTAAATATCATTAATACAGAGGCATTCATCAACAATTCATTCATTAAAATGGTCTACGAGACCTAAAACATACATTTAAGAAAGGTCGGAACTAAACCGAATACATTTAGAATTTTCAGATCTTAATCAAATCTTTCAAAACTGTTAAGGTCACACGCCCGTGCAACCAGGCCGTGTGCCTTACACGGGCACCAAACACACCCATGTGAACCAGCCGTGCCAAAATAGAGCAAGCATACTGACTTTCACCCACGGCCATTAGACACGTCCGTGTGCTATGACTGTGTGATACTTGGCAGCTACTGACTTATGCCTACTGCCATATGACACGTCCGTGTGGCAAAGCCGTGTGATTTTTAAGAGGTTACTGCCAAAAAAACACGGCCACAAAGCACGCCCGTGGCCTTTGACCGTGTTGTACAAAGCAGGCTTGGTTTAAGCCAATTTTTCTACCCCTTTTTTGGTTCAATCCTACAAGCAATAATATACACCAATCATATCAAAATTTTCAACCAATTTCATGTTTAAAATGGCCAAATCACATTAAAACATAGCACATTACAAAAATACACCAAAACTATGCACAAACTTATCATTTGTTAGCCAACTCTCATTGCCTAACATATATACAATTCAAAACTTACATACTTCGACATTCAAGCCTATACATGCCATACTTTAAAATTTACACTTTCAAAAGTATCAAAATGAGTTCGATAGTGTGGTGACGATCCTCGACTATCCCCGAGCCTTTAGTAGCTACGATAACTGTAAAATAGACAAAAATCACACAGAGTAAGCCAAAATGAGCTTAGTAAGCCAAATACAATTGGTCTAACTACTAAAGCTTATAAGTACAATTCAACTATAAAGATTCATAACTATTTCATAGAATAATTCATAAACTTAACCATGCTTCTTTGTTTGCTTATATGTCGTGCCTCATTTCCAAATTCCATACATATTTCACAGAGACAGAGTCTTTTATATTCAGAAATTTAATACAATACAAACGTACCTGTATAGGTTATACATTTCATATAATCATTCTCATATTTTATGCTCTATCATTAGACAGTTCAGATACAATACCAATATTCACAAAAAAGTACAATGCCGACGTCTCTGACGTGGTCTTACATGTAATTCAATATCGATGCCTCTGTCCCAGATAGGGTCTTACACGAAATTAGATATGATGCCGATGTCCCAGAGATGGTCCTATACGTAAATATCAATCGAGGCCTGTGTCCCAGACACAGTCTTACACGATATCTCAGATAGATGTCAACATTCCTTTAGAAGCATATAAAGCTTTTCGGATACCAACATATTAACAGAATTTACTCAAAAGGTATTCATCAGGCTCTCAAGGCCATCTAATAAAAATTAAGGTTTGTATATGCAGAATTTAATCAGTTTAACACGTAATTGTAATTTGACTTACCTCGTACAGATTTTAGACGGAACGAGTTGACTAGTCAACTATTTCGGACTTCCCTCGATCTAAGTCCGATTTTCTTTGTTCTTGATCTAATACAATTCAAATTCATCCATTCAATCATTCATTTCACTCAAAATAATCCATGAACACATATTTAGCGCACTTTTCATTTTAGCCCTTACATTTTTACACTTTGACAATTTAGTCTATTTTCCACAAAATCACAAATATGCAAAATTCACTAAGACTTTAGCTTAGCCAAATATACATGGCTTCCATACAAGTCCAAATAACAAATTTAATTCACAATTTAGTCCTTCAAAACCTCATTTTTACAAATTATCCCAAATAACTCTATTTCATCAAAATTCAAAGACAAAACTTATAAATCATCTACCAAGCCTTTATAATTCATCCAAAAACATCACAAAACTTATGATATCAACAATGGAATTTCATGAAATCTTTAACAGAAATAGAAATTCAGACATGGGTTTTGAAGAACACAAAGCAACGATCACAGAAACATAAAAATCATCAAAAACTGAACAAAATAGACTAACCTATTCACTCATGCAATGGTCGAATACCTTGAAGCTTCAATGGCTTCCTTTTTCTTCTAATTTTTGGCAAAGATGAAGCATAATGGAAATATTTTATGCTTTGGTTTTATTATAATATACATTAATAAACCATTTACCTAACCACCCTTTAAAAATAACCATATTAACCATTATGCCAAACCATATATTCCACTATCATATAATTGGATTTATTTCATCATAAGGACCTTACCTTTAATGAGCAAAACAAATAAGCACTTTTAATAAACAACAGACAACTTTTACACTTTACGCGATTTAATCCTTTTTTATAATTAAGCACAGAAACAGACAAATTAAATCACAGAAATTTCACAGACATAAATTCACATATCACAGGCACAGAAAATAATATTAAAATATTTTTCAGACTCAGATATTTGGTCTTGAAACCACTATTCCGACTAGGGTCAAAACCAGACTGTTACATGACTCGTCGATCACACGTCCGTGTACTGCACACGGCGACCACACGCTTGTGTGACGTCGACAGAATCGTTCTTCAACTTTCGTCGATTCTTGTTTTTTGTGTTTTCTAGTACACACATAGTACGATTTCTCAGTAATTACAATTCCAAGACTATGAGAACCTAAAATTGACCAACAACCCACCGTATTAGTCGCTTAAATCGAAACTAAAATCGAAACCAAGTCCTTCCACATTCCAATAGACTATCGAATCCCTTATCTTAAAACGAGCATGATGATTTCCCGTAACTAGAGTACCGATGAGAAGTTCTTAGCCTTTAGTTCTTCTCCTAAGCACAAAATACACATCATTAACATAATCGAATATCCAACCATTACACATAGCCTTCGAAGAACTTACCAAACACTACGCGGAACCAAACGTTGCACAAACGAAGTTGGATTGATATAGAAATCGAAAGGAAAATAAGGGGAAAGGGAAAACAGAATTTTTTACAGAGGGGGAGGAAACTAACGTCAGAAATTCTATGGAAGAGAGAAAACAATTTTGAAAAATAAAAATAAAATAATAACAATCAAAGATAATCCTCCAAACCCCTGATATCTCTCCTACTAACCCCACTAACTCAACTACATCAGAATATCAGTTTAACCAAAACTCTCTCAGTCAAACGAGCAAAAAAAAATCCTTACTCGTGCAGGGATTCGAACTCCGACCCTTTGTCAACTAACACTCCCCTTAAACCCCAGACCAACAGCTGATATAAGCTTACCAGCAATTAAATAAAAGCCTATTAACTAGAGATAGGGCTTGATTTAGGAAAATACCAAAATTTGCCCAAGTCATGACTTGAACTTGGGACCGGTCACACACACCCAGAACACTTAACCACTGAAGCAAATACACAATTATGTCATATTCTAACAGAATCAGAAATATAAATTTTGGGGTGTTACAACTCTACCCCTTAAAAGAAAATTTCGTTCTCAAAATTTATCTGATCAGAAAAAGTGAGGATACTGCTAACGCATCGAATTCTCCGGTTCCCAAGTAGCCTTCTCAGTGCTATGATTCCCCTACAGCACCTTCACTAAGGGGATAGACTTTCTACGCAGAACCTTAACGTTGTAGTCTAAAATCTAAATTGACTCCTCCTCGAACATCAGATCTGGTCTAATCTCAATCTCCTCCACAGGCAGATGTGCATAGGATCAGAGCGATAGCGTCTCAACATCAAGGCATGGAACACATCATGTATGCGATCTAACTCTGGAGGTAGCTTCAACTGATATGCGACTGGTCTCACTCATTTCAGAATCTGGTACGGCCCAATAAACTGAGGGCTTAACTTGCCCTTGTGACCGAACCTCAGAACCTTCTTCTACGACGAGACCTTAAGGAAAACCATGTCCCCCACAGAATACTCAATGTCTTTCCTCTTCAAATTAGCATAAGACTTTTGCCTATCAGAAGCCGCGTTCAGTCAATCTCGAATCAAGTAGACTTTATCCTTAGTTTCTAATTCCACCTCCGGTCCTAGAATATATCGCTCACCCAACTCAATCCAGTATAAAGGAGTGCGACACTTACTACCATACAGTGCCTCATAAAGTGCCATTTGTATACTAGACTGATTATTGTTGTTGTATGCCAACTCTGCTAATAGCAAGTACTCCTCCCAACTGCCTCGGAAGTCTATTACATAATTCCTCAACAAGTCCTCTAGTGTCTGAATCACCTTCTCTGACTGGCCATCTGTCTGAGGATGGAAATCAGTACTGAAGTCTAACCTTGATCCTAAAGCCAAATGAAGCTTTTGCCAGAATCGAGACTTAAAACGAAGATCCCTATAAAAAATGATCGAGATAGGTACCTCATGTAACCTTCCTATCTCAGAAATGTAAAGTTTGGCCAACTTCTGTAGGGAGAAGTCTGTCCTAATAGGAATAAAATGTGTAGTCTTGGTCAATCGATTAATGATGACCCAAACTGAATCCTTCTTAGTGGGTGTTAAGGGCAACCTACTAACAAAGTCCATTGTTACTCGCTCCCATTTCCACATCGGTACCTTAATCGGCTGCAGCAAACCCGAAGGTGACTGATACTCAGCCTTAACCTGCTGACAAGTCAAACAGTGAGCAACAAAGTTGGTAACCTCACGTTTCAACCCTGGCCACCAGTACAACTCTTGAAGATCTCTGTACATCTTGTCCCTACCGAGATGCATAGCATTATGGCTACTATGCGTCTCCCTCAGAATCGATTGTCTTAGGTCCTCATCATTCGGTACACAGATCCGTCCTTAGAAGCACAATACCCCATCATCACTAAACCCAAAATCCGTAGTAACTCCACTCTCAATCTGACGGAACCTCAACTCAAGAGATTTATCTCCCATCTATTTAGCCCTGATCTGCTCAATCCATGTCGGCCTTACTTATAGCTCAGCCAATAGAGCCCCATCATCGAATAAACTGAGTCGAGCGAATATCGTTCTCAAATCAGTCATAGCTCTACGACTTAACGCATCGGCCACCATATTGGCCTTACCAGGATGATACTCAATACTATAGTCATAATCTTTAAGTAGTTCGACCCATCGACGTTGCCAAAAGTTTAACTCCTTTTGAGTGAAGAGATATTTGAGGCTCTTGTGATCAGTGTAGATGGTACACTTCTCACCGTACAGATAGTGCTTCTAGATCTTAAGAACAAAGATTACTGCTGCCAATTCCAAATCGTGCATCGACTAATTAGCCTCGTGAGTCTTGAGCTGACGAGATGCATAAGCAACAACTTTACCCTCTTGCATCAGGAACCTTGGCCCACATGCGACGCATTATTGTAAACCACGAAGTCCTTACCAGGCTCAAACTGTATCAAAACAGGAGCTTGGGTCAGTCTTAAGCTTATCAAAACTCTTCTCAGTCCACACGAAAGGAACTCCCTTACGCAGCAACTTAGTCATCGGAGATGGAATCAATGAGAACCTTTCTACGAAACGTCAATAATGCCTGCCAGCCCTAGAAAGCTGCGAATTTCAGACACATTCTTCGGCTATTTCCAATCGACCACAGCCTCAATCTTACGAGGATCCACTCAAATCCCCTCAGCAGAAACTACATGTCCCAGAAATGTCACTTTCCGAAGTCAGAACTCACACTTGCTAAACTTCGCATACAACTGTTTCTCACGAAGAATCTGTAGAACCATTCTTAGATGCTCATCGTGCTGATCCTCTGTCTTAAAATACACCAAGATGTCATCTATGAAGACCACCACGAACTGATCTTAGTAAGGCTGGAACACATGGTTCATCAAGTCCATAATGCTGCTGGTGTATTAGTCAACCCAAAGGGCATAACTAGGAACTCGTAATGTCCATACCGAGTCCTAAATGCCTCCTTATGCACATCGGCCTCCTTTACCCTCAACTGATGATAACTCGATCGCAGATCAACATTAGAAAACACTGACGCCCCTCTCAACTGATCAAATAAGTCATCTATCCTTGGAAGTGGGTACTTATTCTTGATCGTCAGCTTGTTCAACTGCCAATAGTCGATACACATCCTCATTGTACCGTCTTTTTTCTTCACGAACAGAACAGGTGCTCCCCACAGAGACACACTAGGACGAATAAACCCACGATCCAGCATCTCCTAGATTTGAACCTTAAGTTCCATCAGCTCTTTCGGTGCCATTCGGTAAAGGGCGATAGACACCGGAGCTATACCTGAAAACAACTCAATCCCAAACTCCACCTCTCAGCTCGGAGGTAATCCCGGTAGCTCCTCTGGGAAAACATCTAGAAAGTCCCTTACAGTTCGGATGTCCTTAATCGAAGAGTCTATAGAATCAACAATACTGATGTAAGTCACACCCCTTCCTTACTAGCTTCTCTGCCCTCAATGTTGAAATCACATTAAACAAATAATCCTCCGTTCCCCAATGACCACTACCTCGTTGTCCTCCACGGTTTTCAAAATGACTCTTTTCGTTGCACAATCCAGACTAACCCGATGCTTTACCAACCAGTCCATTCCTAAAATCAGATCGAACTCCCCAAATTGAAGCTCCATCAGTTCAGCCAAAAATACTGTTCCTTAAACCTCTAACGGTATGTCTTTATACAACTTTTCTACTGGAACATACTGCCCCAAAAGGACTTATCACAGTCAACTCACTATCAGTATTCTCAACCGGAATTCCCAAAGTCTCAGACACAATACTAGCTACATATAAATGGGTAGAGCCTATGTCTATCAATGCCAAATAATGTTCATTAAATATTAAAAACATACTTGTAATTATGTTCGAAGCATCCTGATCCTCTCGGTGATAAGCAGCATAAACAAAAGCAGGCTGTCTCACATTGGTTGATCCAACACCTCTATCCGGTGCTTTCTGTCCTTGGCTCATGCCGTTACCACCCGAACCTAGTTACGGCCTCTAGGTGGCTGCTGAACTACCCTTGGCGGCTGCACATTACCAGAACCCGCAGCTGAATCTCGATGTCATATGGAATAGAATTTGTAGTCTAATTCATCGAGTACAAACCCTTCCAGTTTATTAGTCTTTAATTAACTTAGAAAAATGCATGTTCATTGTTATGGTTCAAAACGTGAATTTTTAACGGAAGCTTGTGAAATTTTTGTTTTAGAAAACCGTTCATTTTTAGGAAAACTTTAATTTCAAGAAAACTTCGTGTTTTTGTAGTGATAAAACTGGAAAGCAAAGTCTAATCCCAAATTTAAACAGTCAGTCCCAAAAGTCTCAATTAAAAAAATAAATACCCAAATTATTAACGAGAAATTAATTAACTTAAAAAAATCGAATTAAAATAGTACGAAATAGTGGTGGTCACCATCGAGTCCTCCGCTGCTCCGACCCGTCTAATGCTGGGGATTACCTGAACAAATCAAATAGAAAAGGGTGAGTTTTCACAACTCAGTGTGTAATCCTCACAAAATACATGCACGCAGCATAATATAAGAAATCAATCATGTATATACAGTTTGAGCCTGAGCCCATTACAGAATTAGTGTGGACTTTATCCCATTCAGATACAAAATCAGAACAAAACAGTTTATCAGTGCCCTACCGATCAGCCTCTATACACTATCTCCGTCCAACCATACACACCATGTGGGGATAAAATCGACTCACTCATCCCTACACACCATGTTGTACCGGAAGCGGTACATAATCAAATAATCGCAGTTGTACTGCTAGATATCAGGCTTAAAGCCTTTCAGAAAACTTCCTCCAACATAACATCAACCCAACCCCGACGCAATGCAAGATAAATGAATGGCATGCAAAAATGTAGTTTATCAGTTTATTCAAACAGTCCAGATTTACACGTTAGGTATCACATGCTTACATCATACATCATATACTCAGATCACAAAGTTAGGGTCTAAGTAATGCTTACCAAACCCACGACAGGTCACAATCAACTTGGGTGACCCGTGCAACCTTATAGTGTTTTCTAGAAAGGTGGGCTCACACGGTCCAAATTGGCCTTGGCCATGTGGATCACATAGCCTGGCCCAGAATTTTACACGTCCGTGTGGCTTTCTCATGTGGGCTCACACGCCCGTGTAGCCCACCCAACCCAATTGGTTGAGCCTGTGTCTCGCACACGGCTTCGTCTGCCATCACACGGTCGTGTCAAGTGCCCGTGTCTTATGCGCACGGCTTGGCTCATTGATTACACACCTGTGTACTGCTACACAGCCTACCACATGGGCGACCACACGCCAACGTGGCGTTGACAGAATCATTTTTTGGTTTTTACTGATTCTCTTTTTCTGTGTTTTTGGGTACACATGTGGTACGATTTCTTAGCAATTGCAATTCCAATACTACCAAAACCTAAAACTGACCAACAACCCACCGTATTAGTCGCTTAAATCGAAACTAAAATTGAGACCAAGTCCTTCCACATTCCAATAGACAATCGAATCCCTTACCTTAAAACGAGCACGATGATTTCGCGTAACAACAATACCGATGAGAAGTCCTTAGCCCTTAGTTCTTCTCCTAAGCACAAGATACACATCATTAACATAATTGAATATCCAACCATTACAAAAAGCTTTCGAAGCACTTACTAAACACCACACGGAACCAAATGTTGCACAAACGAAGTTGGATTGATATAGAAATCGAAAGGAAAAGAAGAGGAAAGGGAAAGCATAATTTTCGATGGAGAGAGAGGAAACTAATGTCAGAAATTCTATAGAAGAGAGAGAAAATGTTTTTGAAAAATAAAAATAAAATAAAAATAATCAAAGATAATCCTCCAAATCCCTCATATCTCTCCCTCTAACCCCGCTAACTCAACTACATCAGAATCTCAGTTCAACCGAAACTCTCACTGTCAATCGAGCAAAAAAAAACAACATTGCTCGCGCAGGGATTCAAACTCCAGACCCTCTGTCAACTAACACTCCCTTTAACCATCAGACCAGCAGACCCATTCTGATATAAGCTTACCAACAATTAAATAAAAGCCTGTTAACCAAAGATAGGGCTTGATTCAAGAAAATACCAAAATTTTCCCAAGTCATGGCTTGAACTTGGGACCTGTCACATACACCCAGAACTGTAATAGCCCGATTTTAGGCTTAGTCGGAATAGTGGTTTCGGGACCACAAATCCGACGAAAAAAAAAATGTAATGGCTTGAATTTTCAGAGGTGTCGGAACGGTGATTCGAGATCACTAAATTCGACAAATGGGTAGAAAATATTATTAATTTAGCAAGTATAAGTTAAATATGAAGTTAGGAAAATTTTTGAAATAGTGAATAGTGCACTAGAAATAAATATTAAAATAATTAGAATCGAAATGAGGTATCAAGACCTCGGGGATTTTAAACTGAGCCATAAATATTTTTATAAATATTTATGGAGTGTTAAAAAGTTAGTATTAAAGTTTCGTTAAGAAATTTTAAAGTTCCGATAATTAATTGAACAAAAAGGACTAAATTGTAACAAATGCAAAATTTTGGGAAATGATTAAATAGCTTAAATGATAAAAGGAAGAGGGCTTAAAAGCAAATAGACCCAAGGTCTATTTGGGCTGGACGGCAGAGGCATGAAATCAGCAAGAAAGTAAGGAGAATTAAGGGCAAAATTGGAAAATTGCAAAATTTGCTTAATAAAGTTAGGACCCAAGTGGAATTATCTAGATTTCTCTTCATTTTTCTAAATTCTCATCAGCTAAAACACCATGGAAGGGCTTCTTCAAGCTGGTTCTTCATATTTTTATTACAAGTAAGTTCAATTCTTGACTATTTCTTGAAATTTTTGTATTTTTATGACTTTTACAACTAGGCCCACTTGTTAAATTCATTAGTTTTTGATTTTATGAAAGAAGTTGAAAGTTGATATGAATATGTGCTGGAAGTATATGATGATTTAGCATGAAATTAGAGCTTTAAATTGTTCATATGCTGATTTTATTGAAAGAATTGAATAGAAAGTGAATGTTTGGGACCTAATAGTAAAAGAGTTTGAAGATAGAGTTATATGTGGCAATTCTGAATTTCAATAGTTGTGTAACAACTTATAATGTCTAGTAAAGTACTAATTGAGAAAATTAGATTAATTGAGGGGTTAATTGAGAAAGGACCGAATTGTATAAACTGTGAAATTTGGGGCAAAATGGAAATCAACATTTTGCACTAAAGCAGTTTTGGACAGCAGCAGTACTGTAACTTTGAAAAATCACCAAAAATTGTAGAGATTGAATTAGAGGATGAATAAAATATGAAATTAAATCTTATTGAGTCTAGTTTCTTATAAAAGAAATGATGTGAGCAATGGAATTGTAAATCATGAGATATAATAGATTTTGTGAGAAAAGGTCAGAATGAATTCGGGTTCCCCTGTTCTGACTTTGGAAAATCATTAAAAATTGTACAGAAATGATTATGAGTTATAGTTTATATGGTTAGAATCCTTAATGAGTCTATTTTTAGAAGAAACAAGCTAAAACATCATCCGAATTCTGTACAATGAGATGATTAATTTTTAGTGAAGAGTGGTCGGAACTGTCAGACAGCGAAACAGGGGAAACTTTAAAGAATAAACTGTACTATTTGGCTGAACAAAAAATTATGAAAATTTTATGGTATGAAGATATGTGAGTCTAGTTTCAGGGAAAATTAACGGATCTTAATTTGGAGCTTTGTAGCTCTGGATAAAAATAATTTAGTGACTCTGACTCGGATAAACAGCTTTGAATATACATGTTAGTGAATATTGAAATTATGGTTAATGTTGTTTAAGTGTGTTATACACATTAAGGATGTGGAATGGAGAGGAGGAGGAGGAAAATTGGGAAATATATGAATGATTCGTGTATAAATGGTCATATGTTTGATTATAACTCATAAACGATGAAATATGAATGATGCTTATTTTTGTGCATTATTGGTCATGGTTTAAGCTCATGTGTGAAAATAAAGTTTCATAGTATGTGTGTATGGTATATTCAGTATATGATTTGGCATGAAATAATACCATGAATGGTTTATGAATTAACACATGTTGGTAAGCATGATATATGAATAAATGATCAAATTGAGCGGAACGCCGGATTTGAGTACTTCTGATCAAGTGATAAAGTGATAAGTGATAGCTTCGGCTACACTTATCTGATCAAGTGACAAGTGAAAAGTGATAAGTGATAGCTTCGGCTATACTTATCTGATCAAGAGACAAAGTGATAAGTGATAGCTTTAGCTACACTTATCTGATCAAGAAACAAAGTGATAAGTGGCTACACTTATCTGATCAAGGGACAAGTGATAAGTGATCATACGTAAGACCATAGTTATACTATGGCAAAGTGAAAGTGAAGTACTCAATTTTCCGTGACCGTTCCCTAATTTGATTAAGGATGGTAAGTGACAAATGGGCCCAAAAGAATTAAAGTAAATGGATAAGTGGTAGTGTATTTATATCAGGACGATGTTGTTATTCAAACTAAAGTGATATTTTCATTGCTAAATTGAGAATTTCATAAATGTGTTATTGAATGGTATAATCAATAAACATTGAGTTAAATGGTAAATACGTATTAGTTTTGAATTTGATGTCATTGAATTGTACGTGAATTAAATGGAAATTTCTAGTGATATGATTTAAATTATGAGCATGAGAAATTGCGAATTGAATGAAATGGAAATGAAGCATTAAATTGCATGAGTATGTATCGGGTCTCGCAGGCCCTAATTATTATGATTATAATATTTTGAGGATATATTGTGAAAAGTTATAGAAACATTTAGTGGTATCAGAGCTACGGTTTAGTCGGTTCTCGGACCAAACGTAGCATATGTGAGCCTAGCTATACATGCCACGTTATTACTCTTGATGATGTGATATCTCCGGGCTCTAACGAAATTGCTTTGTTAAGACAGAGATGATTTTCAATCGAGCTATTTTCGATAATGCTAAAAATGATATTGAGATAAATGAAAAATGCTCACGTTATGTTGGAATTTGGAAAGGTAAGTATAAAAATTTGTGATATGGATGTGTTCATGTATGAAAAGAGATGACTATAAGTTAAAAAAAAAAAATTATGTTGTGATAAGCTCATCCAAGTATGTTGGTGATTATATAATGCTATGTGCTCAACATATTTGATTAAGTGAATATGATAAGCAAATTTACTTAAATAGATGGAACGTGTGTATGTACATCTGCTTGAATAAGTGAAATTAGTATGTTCATATGATAGAATCTTATGTTTAATTGTTAAATTAAAGATAATAAGATATTTTGTTTTATGTCTAAACCATGAATATTATAATAGTATGAAAAATTGAATTGGAAGTCAAATTGAGTAGAACGCAGGAATGAGTACTTTCGTTCAGTGATATGTGATGAATTGACGGAAAAGACCATGGTTTGACCATGGCAACATGTGAACATGTGATTATGTGATTCCGTGTAAGACCATAGCTGGGCTATGGCATCGGTAAGTGATATGTGATTCCGTGTAAGACCATAGCTGGGCTATGGCATCGGTAAGTGATATGTGACTCCGTGTAAGACCATAGCTGGGCTATGGCATCGGTATGTGATTTGTGATTACGTGTAAGACCATAGTTGGACTATGGCATCGAGAAAACGAAGTACTCAATTCCGTAAGACGTTCTCTAATTTGACAAATGTCGGTAAGTAAAATAGAAGCCAAGTATTGGAATTTAATTAGATATTAACATTGAGCTTGAGTAAGTAAATTCGTTGTGTGAAATTGTGAGTGACAGAAAACATTTGTAATAAATAGATGTGTTAATTTGCTTGGAATGAATTACGTGGTTTTGATGGTATTACATTGATGATGAATACAAAATCATATATATATATATGTATCTATGAGAGCAAGTTGAAAGATTTATGACTTCACCAACACCCCCTTATCAGTATTGTTCTATGACGAAAATTATCTTGATGAGACAGATATGTTTTTCAACTGAGTTAATTCTAATAGTATAGAAATAAATACTAAAATGTTTGAGTGAAAATGTATTAATTATGAGTTGAAACTCATAAAAGTATGGATCAAAGAATAAAACATTTTTTTTATTGATGAATGTTATAATTATACAAGCATATGAGTTATGATATTTGGATTATGATGCTATATAGAAATTTTGATTGTGAATTAGTGATTTGAGTTAGAATTTTGTGTTGAGAACAAAAGTGATTAAAAGCAAATGTTTATTAAATGCTTTGAGAATGTGAACTTAGTAATGAATTGGCTATTTGTGATGGTATGTGTTATGCGCATTTATGTGTAAGATAAATTTGAGGCTTTACTACACTCACCCCCATATTAGTAAAATGTTACAATGAAATTTGTGAGATTCTGGTTGAATAAGCTTACGAGTGTAGTGTTACAGAAGTTCGTGTACGGAAGAATAATAATGTGGTCGGAAAAGTGAATGAATTAGAAAATGAGGACAATATAAAAAGAGAGAAATATTTGATAGTTCTGAAAACTACTCAGATTATCAAAATGGATATCATTCTATATGGATTGTAATTTTTCGATACTTTGTGTAGCTTCAGATGCTAAAATATCGCTATCCTGATTTTCTTATGAATTTATGTGATTATCTGTAAAAGATATGAAAATCCAAAATCATGTGCGAATTTAAAATATACTGTGGAAGTAAATCATTAACCTACCATCTGGTAAGATTTTCGGGGACGAAAATCCCTAAAGGGGGGAGAGTTGTAATAACCCGATTTTAGGCTTAGTCGGAATAGTGGTTTCGGGACCACAAATCCGACGAAAAAAAAATGTAATGGCTTGAATTTTCAGAGGTGTCGGAACGGTGATTCGAGATCACTAAATTCGACAAATGGGTAGAAAATATTATTAATTTAGCAAGTATAAGTTAAATATGAAGTTAGGAAAATTTTTGAAATAGTGAATAGTGCACTAGAAATAAATATTAAAATAATTAGAATCGAAATGAGGTATCAAGACCTCGGGGATTTTAAACTGAGCCATAAATATTTTTATAAATATTTATGGAGTGTTAAAAAGTTAGTATTAAAGTTTCGTTAAGAAATTTTAAAGTTCCGATAATTAATTGAACAAAAAGGACTAAATTGTAACAAATGCAAAATTTTGGGAAATGATTAAATAGCTTAAATGATAAAAGGAAGAGGGCTTAAAAGCAAATAGACCCAAGGTCTATTTGGGCTGGACGGCAGAGGCATGAAATCAGCAAGAAAGTAAGGAGAATTAAGGGCAAAATTGGAAAATTGCAAAATTTGCTTAATAAAGTTAGGACCCAAGTGGAATTATCTAGATTTCTCTTCATTTTTCTAAATTCTCATCAGCTAAAACACCATGGAAGGGCTTCTTCAAGCTGGTTCTTCATATTTTTATTACAAGTAAGTTCAATTCTTGACTATTTCTTGAAATTTTTGTATTTTTATGACTTTTACAACTAGGCCCACTTGTTAAATTCATTAGTTTTTGATTTTATGAAAGAAGTTGAAAGTTGATATGAATATGTGCTGGAAGTATATGATGATTTAGCATGAAATTAGAGCTTTAAATTGTTCATATGCTGATTTTATTGAAAGAATTGAATAGAAAGTGAATGTTTGGGACCTAATAGTAAAAGAGTTTGAAGATAGAGTTATATGTGGCAATTCTGAATTTCAATAGTTGTGTAACAACTTATAATGTCTAGTAAAGTACTAATTGAGAAAATTAGATTAATTGAGGGGTTAATTGAGAAAGGACCGAATTGTATAAACTGTGAAATTTGGGGCAAAATGGAAATCAACATTTTGCACTAAAGCAGTTTTGGACAGCAGCAGTACTGTAACTTTGAAAAATCACCAAAAATTGTAGAGATTGAATTAGAGGATGAATAAAATATGAAATTAAATTTTATTGAGTCTAGTTTCTTATAAAAGAAATGATGTGAGCAATGGAATTGTAAATCATGAGATATAATAGATTTTGTGAGAAAAGGTCAGAATGAATTCGGGTTCCCCTGTTCTGACTTTGGAAAATCATTAAAAATTGTACAGAAATGATTATGAGTTATAGTTTATATGGTTAGAATCCTTAATGAGTCTATTTTTAGAAGAAACAAGCTAAAACATCATCCGAATTCTGTACAATGAGATGATTAATTTTTAGTGAAGAGTGGTCGGAACTGTCAGACAGCGAAACAGGGGAAACTTTAAAGAATAAACTGTACTATTTGGCTGAACAAAAAATTATGAAAATTTTATGGTATGAAGATATGTGAGTCTAGTTTCAGGGAAAATTAACGGATCTTAATTTGGAGCTTTGTAGCTCTGGATAAAAATAATTTAGTGACTCTGACTCGGATAAACAGCTTTGAATATACATGTTAGTGAATATTGAAATTATGGTTAATGTTGTTTAAGTGTGTTATACACATTAAGGATGTGGAATGGAGAGGAGGAGGAGGAAAATTGGGAAATATATGAATGATTCGTGTATAAATGGTCATATGTTTGATTATAACTCATAAACGATGAAATATGAATGATGCTTATTTTTGTGCATTATTGGTCATGGTTTAAGCTCATGTGTGAAAATAAAGTTTCATAGTATGTGTGTATGGTATATTCAGTATATGATTTGGCATGAAATAATACCATGAATGGTTTATGAATTAACACATGTTGGTAAGCATGATATATGAATAAATGATCAAATTGAGCGGAACGCCGGATTTGAGTACTTCTGATCAAGTGATAAAGTGATAAGTGATAGCTTCGGCTACACTTATCTGATCAAGTGACAAGTGAAAAGTGATAAGTGATAGCTTCGGCTATACTTATCTGATCAAGAGACAAAGTGATAAGTGATAGCTTTAGCTACACTTATCTGATCAAGAAACAAAGTGATAAGTGGCTACACTTATCTGATCAAGGGACAAGTGATAAGTGATCATACGTAAGACCATAGTTATACTATGGCAAAGTGAAAGTGAAGTACTCAATTTTCCGTGACCGTTCCCTAATTTGATTAAGGATGGTAAGTGACAAATGGGCCCAAAAGAATTAAAGTAAATGGATAAGTGGTAGTGTATTTATATCAGGACGATGTTGTTATTCAAACTAAAGTGATATTTTCATTGCTAAATTGAGAATTTCATAAATGTGTTATTGAATGGTATAATCAATAAACATTGAGTTAAATGGTAAATACGTATTAGTTTTGAATTTGATGTCATTGAATTGTACATGAATTAAATGGAAATTTCTAGTGATATGATTTAAATTATGAGCATGAGAAATTGCGAATTGAATGAAATGGAAATGAAGCATTAAATTGCATGAGTATGTATCGGGTCTCGCAGGCCCTAATTATTATGATTATAATATTTTGAGGATATATTGTGAAAAGTTATAGAAACATGTTAATTATTTTTGAAAGTTTTAATTTTGATGAAATTTTATAACTCGGTTAAATACGTTTACAAGTGTATGTGTTTTGGTAATGCCTCGTACCCTATTCCGGTGTTGGATACGGGTAAGGGGTGTTACAAGAACACTTAACCACTGAAGCAAATACATAGTTGTGTCATATTCTAACAGAACTAGAAATATAAATTTTTAGGCGTTACAACTTATGAGAAGTAAGCTTCCTATTTCAACATGAGATTATGTTGATTTACGTGTTGTACACATCAAACCAATAAGTTATAAATACTCCCCATTATAATTGGTTTTTGATGAAGAGTTAAATATTTCTTATCTTTGAATTTTTGTATGTATGTTTATGTTCTAATTGCTCCATCACAATACATAAAGACGTGTGAATCCTCAAAGAAAGTTGAGAATATATATTAATTACAAGTCTCTTTGTATTATTAGATATTTTAAATGTATTAGAGATTCAATTATGACATGATTTGCGATTAGAATTTTGATTCGATAGTTTTCCCAATATTAGGGAGAGAGAAATAATAACTTGTAATGAGTTAGGGGAAGAGTAATTTGAACCAGATGTTCAACAATGATAACTCATTACAAGTTAACTGTTAGATGTATTTACAAACTTAATGAGAATAATCAAGTTAATATTTTAATTTGAATCAAAGTCTCAGTCAAATAATCAATTAGAATAAATAATAGATTGATTGGTTCCAAAGATGAAAATTCTTCTAAATGCTCATATAGTAGAGGTGAGTGCTCCAAAAGAGACCTAAGACATAACTAATAAGTAAAAATCCAGAAGAAATTCAGGTACCTGAAACTAAATTTTAAAATAATGAAAATAAGGGATCTCGATAAGTTATGTTAATTCGAGAAAATGTGGAACTGAATAATAAAAGTAGTTGACAATGATCTTACATACAATATTATTATTGAATAATGAAATAAAAGGAGGATCTTGAATAAATCTATTAAGAAATATAGATATGGAATAAATTGATCAAAATAGAAAGGCACAACTCGAGTACAATTAAATTCGTGGAGTTTTTAAACCAGTAGTCCAAATATCTAAAGGTATAAAGCTAATAAGGGTGCAAATGAAGTAGTTTTGCAAAAGTGGAATAAAAATATGAAGTTTTTCGCTAAGTCCTGGTATTGATTATGAAAAGATATAATATTCTTTTGTGGTGGATGTAATAACCTTTAGATATATTGTTTTGACAATTCATAAAAGATTTTTTACTTGCGTCTAATGGTTGTTGTTACAAACTTTTATGAACCACTATATTGTAAAGTTTATATTAAAATCCTTAAAGGATTTAGGATGGTAGAAGCATATTGAAATTCTCGAGAAATTGTTCATTTATATGAATTAAAATAATTTGAACATATGTGGTAAATAGTAGTTGAAGGAGGATAATAAAATGATCCAAAATACCTATTTGTATTTTTATAGAAGAATCCTGATTAAAATTTGCTAGGATTATTGTTGAAACTCCTGAAGAGATCAAAATATATTTCTTCAAAATTTTCCCTCACACATGACTTTCAAAAGAATGGTAATATAAATGCTTAGCAAATACATTCAAATAGTCATTTGAAAGACTAGTATTCAAGATTGAATACGTAAAATATGAGAAAATATGTGATGTTTTTATGAGGGGGAGTAAATACACGTTGTACTCTTTTTCCCTTAACCGAGGTTTTGTCTCATTAGATTTTCCTGGTAAGGTTTTTAATGAGGCAGCATATTATCTACCAATTGACATCCAATGGAGAGCGTTATGAATATCTTATTAAGTAGATGTCCATCAAGATCAAGATAAGTTTTGATATACTTTTAAATTCTAATAGTTATTAGAAGTAGATCTCTACTTTATTTATACTTCTTATGCCTATAAATAGAGACTTTGGAGAAGCTTTGTAAATATCTCCATTTGATTAATAAAATACATTCTCTATTGCTTCTCATATTTTCTTTGTTCTTTACTCTTTGTCTATTTATTTTATAACAACGATAAATAATTTTTTTCTTTCAATTTTTGTTCTCATAAACAATTAAATAACCACAATTTTCTAAATATATTGTTATTATTATAAACTTTTAAAAAAATTATGCACTATTTAAATTATAAAAAAATTATAATATACAATATTAAAATAGATTTTTACCGGATGTAAAAAAATATTATTTTAGAATTTGTAAAAAAAATAATTTTTTGAAATAAACGTTATATTTTTTTACATTATTAATTAAATTTTAAAAATTACAAAAAATTTAATATATTTTAATTGATATATACAACTACACCATGTATCATACAAACAAAAAACTAATATTTTGTCTATAATTACAGATTTCAAATATTTATAAATCATTAATATTTTAAAGTTAAAATAATAAAAAATTTACCTTTAATTATTTATATTTCTACTTCAATGAAATAAGTAATTAATTTTTTTTTATTTTATTTTCGTACTAGGTAAATATCTAATATAAATAAATATTTTATTTAAAATAAAAGAAATTTCTTAACATAAATTAAAAGATTTCTATATACAATACTTAAATACCCAAACTCTTTTCTAACCCTTAAATAGGAGGATAAACATGTTTCATTGTACTTGAACCCATATTTTTTTGTACTGACATTAATATTAATATCAACTAAACTAAAACCCAATCGATAAATTAAAAGATTCAATACTTTTTTTTGAATAACTTCCGATTAGGATATTTATTAAAATAAAGAAATAGTTTGAAAATGAATACATAAAACTGCTTGAAAAAAATAAAGGAAAAAAATATTAAAAAAAACAATTAATACCCCAGCACAAAAAGGAGCCCACCTCCATTAAACAAATCACGTGAAAACCCTTGGGGAACTCTAGTAGATAGAAACGCTCCATCATTATCCCTTGGAAAACATCAATTTTCCATTCATCCCACGCTCTTAAAGTAGAATCCATTCATTTCCTTCTGCAACTTTCCATTTCCTGCGCACCAAACTCATTAAGCCATTCTAGAATTATAATCCATCAACTTCATCCTCTTCTTCAACACCTCTCACAAGACCGTCCCGAGCCTCTAGAGTCACTATCACCATCAGATCTCGCCGTCTAAGATTCATAATTTCGTCCCTTATCCATCCTTCTTGGGAAAGAGCATGAATAAATCCATTTGTTGATCAAGGAACGAAGGTAAACTAGACCTTCCTAAACTTTCTCTACTCAAGTTTTATGTCATGAATAAAGGTCCCTATTTTCGATCTATCCATAGATCTTGATTTAGCTTTCTTGATCACAGTTAAGGAGTCACCTTCAATAACCACTTCTCTGAAACCCATCTCCACCCCCAACTTGAGAGCCTGAAGGCATGCAAGGGCTTCAACCACGAAAACAGACAGTGCATACTCATTTAAAATGACCCTTGTACCTATTATTCTAGATCTATCGTCTTTAATAACTAACCCTGAATATGGTTTTGCGACGTAAGCCTTAAAAGCCGCATCAAAATTAATTTTCAGGAAATGAGCCTCCGACAATCTTCACCCATCACACACCACCTTCAAAATAGTTAATCTTTCCGCTATCTCATTTAGCTCAAGTAAATAGGACGATATCTGACTTACCATTTTTTTTGCCAAGATGAACACTTTGTCATGGATCTATTTGTTCTTTAACAGCACATACAACCTATCTATAAGTACTCTTCGTTGAAACATTAAATAGTTTCTGTAGCCAATCCTGAAAACATAAGTTCCCCCTCTCACCCTTCCATCTGATCTCCAATAGGTTCCAAAGCTCAGCAGCAAAAGGATAGTCGCAGAATCCGTGCTCTAAGCTTTCAACACCCCGCATGAATTTTGGTCATGTTTCTCCACCAGCCAATCTTCTATTGATAGATTATGCATATTAGGGATTAGATTATGGAATATTCGCCAGATTGTAATTTTAACTTTTTTTTTGGCAATTTTATGTTCTACATCTTTTTGTAAAAAAATTTGTAACAAATCTCCTATTCATTGGCATTTGGCTCATCGCCATCTTGTAAAACCCCATACCCACTTCGAACAGTATACTCACCCGAGGATTCCATGCACTAAACCACCGCTTCTTCTTGCACCTGTGAACCTAGATGAATACACAGAATTCTCATCGCTACCTCTGAATCAAAACAACTAGTAATTAGCTCCATATTCCATCTTCTATCTTGCTGTAATATCAATTCAAAAACTGTCTTGTAAGGCCTATTAGACTCAAGCATCTAAATTTTCTTTTTTTGCAAATCAAGGACCCAAATATCATCCCAGATGTTAATACTATTCTCTGTACCAACCTGCCAATCTAATCCCTTCAGAAGCAAACTCTTTGCAGACCAGATGATTCTGTAGGTATACGAATGGTAAAGCTCTAAGACCAACTCTCAAAAAATCTGTACTCGGAAAATACTTTGCCTTTAACGATCTAGTTAATAATGAACTCTAATCATTAATTAAATGCCATCCCTGCTTGGAAAGTAAGGCAATGTTAAATTGACTAAGATTACGAAAACCCATGCCTCCATAATCCTTTGAAGTACACATTTTGACCATTCACACTAATGGATTCCTTGTTTCCCCTCAAATTTCTGCCACCAAAATCGAGAGGTAACTTGCTCTAACTCTCTACATAGTAAGGTTGGAAGTAAGAAATATGACATTGTAAAAGTGGGAATAGCCTGAAGAACACTTTTTATAAACACTTCTTTTCCTGCTTGGGACAATGGTCTCACACACTAACTGTTTATGCAACTTCTCATCCTATCCTTTAGCCCCTAGAATGCTCTCTTTCTACTTCAGCCAACCACATTCGATAAGCCCCAGAAACCCGAACCCCCAAACTTCTTGAAATTTCCTGCCATATTTTTGTCCAACATTTGAGCTAAAATATATGGCAAATTTGCATAATTCACACACTGACCTGAGGCCTCCTTATACTCCTTTAGGATCCCTTTCAAATTGATAGCTTCCCTTACTGTAGCCCCCCAAAAAGTGTACAATCATCAGCAAATAAAAGGTAAGAAACCACCTAGGTTGCCCTACAAATTTTTGCACCCTCTACCAAACAATCCGAACTTGCCATACGCATCAAGGAAGAAAGCCCCTCACTGCAAATTAGGAGCAAATATGGGCTTAATGGGTCCCCCTAATGAATCCCCATTCTCGGGGAAAACTTATCACCCACCTCTCTATTTATAATTAGAGAATAGGAAACAATACTTACACAATTATAAATAAACTCCATGTAACACCCTTAACCCCTATCCGTCGTCGGATTAGGGTTACGAGGCATTTTTAAAGAAAATACAACTTTAGTACATTTACATAATCACATAGGTCATATTCGCAAATATATATAAATATAACTTTTTATTAATCAAATTTTAAATATAAATCACACTGCGTATACAAATCATATCACAGAGTTCAACTGAACCCATATCAAACATATATCATATTTAATTTTCAATAGCCATGTTCCAAAGTCATACCACAATTACTTTAATAATACATCATTCAAATCATGTGTTCATCATTTTAATATTATTTGAATAACTAAATAATAAAAAAATCAAGCATTTTAATTCATTAATCATTCATGCACATAGTAGACCCAATAAAACCATATAACACAATTTATTATCCAATAGCATTCACGGCAGTAACAACTTAACAATATGAATGTATTATGCAACTTTACACATCAAAGCATTATGCACATCTAACCACATCCAAAATGTAAATTATGTGCACATATTTGTGTTCATTAATAGGCTAACTTTATCAATTCAAGTCATGTTTAACATTAATCATCATAAACCAAATCTATTGATTTTGCAATATAGCATTTGGACTCCTAAAATAACGTCAATACATTCATATATATATATATATACTTTTCCACATGCACATTTTAGCTCAAATTAAGCTACACCTTGCGACTAAATATTAATATTATACAATTACATACATCCAATGACCGAATTTCATTTGCAACCTAAACCAATATATATATTGCTTACTCGACTATCATTAACCATTTTACAAGCACTTTAACCTAGTCAAAATAAGCCAATTCCATATACCCTAAATCCAAACAAAATTTCACATATACAACTCAACCAATTTATTATATATCTTCGGCTATTTAATCAATCTTCTATACAACAATTAAGACATATACATTCATATTATTATAAAACTAAATTAAATTAACCATATCAACCAAATAAACATCCATATTCAAGCATAGCATAATCTGCACATAATGGTACTACTAAACTCAATATTAACATAATATTTAAACACTTTACCACATAATTCAATCACTAATACCAAATTACCAAAACCAAGCACATCAAACATTTTAATCAAGAACATATAAAACCAAACTGAAGCATAATAATCAAGCCATTTTCGCATGGCCTTATATACACATTCAAAATTCCAAACACATTAAGACTAGCTTATACATATATGAACTTTCAAAACCAACCAAAACAAATGCTAGCCTATACATGCCATAAGTTCATAATTCGATCTTTTAAAATACCACAAATATGATTGATAGTGTGATGAAGTTCCTTGATGATCCCCGAGCTCGTAACTAGCTTTCAAAAATCTATAAAATATAATCAAATACTCACACAGTAAGCTTAAATAGCTTAGTAAGTCGTAAGCAAATAATAATCAAATGAACATTAGTACTAAATCAACTAAACCGAATCAAATAATCTTTAATCAAATACACACTTTTCATGCTTGAAACTCATATACCATCACATGAACAATATCTAATTATATTAACTTGGCCGAATACACATATGTTCATAAGCATATGTAATTCTCACTTTCACAATGCATATTTCATATGTTCATCTCAAGTATATACTTACCTTATCTTTCAAATCATTTAAACTAGCACATACCTGACATTTTAGCTCGATTTCTCATTCGATCTTAACTCCATATTGCCCGTTGAATCATTCAGAATTGAATAGGATACTCGGATAATCTCACAGATCGTACAATGCCAATATTCCAGACGTGGTCTTACATGTAATCACATATCGATGCCACTATCCCAGACAGGGTCTTACTTACACACATATATCGAAGTCATAAATCGATGCCAACGTATTAAACGTGGTCTTACTCGCACACATATATCGAAATCACATATCGATGCCAACGTATTAAACGTGGTTTTACTCGTATACATATATTGATTCCATGGTCTTACTCGCACATCACATATAGGAATTCTATGTCATGACATATGTATCCTAGCTATTCCTAAGGTTCATACGGGGCTTTCGGATGTCATATCTTGGTCAAAATGAATTTGTAAATACAACTCCCTAGCATATACACATTTGGATAACAACATATATACGTCACATAAATCATCTCAGCATATTAAGCTCGTATTTATTTAAAATAAACAACATCTATTTGCTTACAAACTTACCTCGGACAACAGTAATCAAAATGGGACGACTATTTGACAACTTTGGTTTTTCCCTAATCCAAAATCGATTTCTTTTATTCTTGACCTAAACATATTCAAATTAAACTCATTCAAACATAATTCTATTCAATTTAGTCCAAAAACACATAAATGGGAAAATTACTATTTTACCCATGACATTTTACACTTTTTACAATTTAGTCCAAATTGAACAAAACACAAAATATACAAAATTTGAATACACTATGCTTAGGCTAAATTTTCCTTATATTTATACAAGACCATACATTTCATTTATTTTACATTTTAGACCCTCAATTTATTATTTTTTCAATTTAACCCTAATTGCTCAAAATCATCAAAACTTCAAGTACAAAAAATGTTAATCTATTACATATCTTTTATTTTCCAGCATCAAACAACAAAAATCACAAGCTTTCAATAATGGAAAAATACAAAATCACCGTCAAATTCAAAAATTGAAACATGGGCTTGATAGATAACATAGCAACGATCTCAAAAACGTAAAAATTATCAAAAATTGAACAAAAACTAACGTTGAATCAAGCTTCCTGTAACCGTCTAGTTTTGACCCTAGTAGGAATAGTGGTTTGAAGACCACAAATTTGAGTTTGAAAAATATTTTAATATTATTTTCTGTGTCTGTGATATGTGAATTTACATCTGTGAAATTTCTGTGATTTAATTTGTTTGTTTCTGTGCTTAATTATGAAAAAGGATTAAATCGCGTAAAGTGTAAAAGTTGAGTGCTAGATGCTAAAGCACCTATTTGGCTTGGCTTTTAAAATAAAGGTCCTTGCATGTCAATTCGACCATTGTACTAATGCATGGACAAGTATGGACACTAGTGGATGGAATTTTTATTTGTTAATTAAAGGGAAAAATTAGAAAATGCATATTAATGTATATTATAATAAAATGAAAACATGAAATTGGTCATATTATCATGCATATAGCCGAAAATCAAAGAAAAAGAAAAAGGAGAAAGCCATTTTAGGTTTCAGCACTTTTATTTCTTGATTTAGGTACGGTTTTAAATCGGTTATTGATAATTTTTACGTTTCTGTGATCGTTGCTTCGTGTTCTTCAAAACCCATATCTGAATTTCTGTTTCTGTTAAAGATTTCATGAAATTCCATTATTGATATCATGAGTTTTGTGATGTTTTTAGAATGAATTATGAAGGCTTGGTAGATGATTCATAAGTTTTGTCTTTGAGTTTTTGATGAAATTGAGCTATTTGGGTTAAATTTTGAAAATGAGGTTTAGAAGGACCAAATTATGAATTGAACATGTTGTATGGGCTTACATAGAAGCCATGAAAATTTGGCTAGCCCTTGTTGCAAAGAAATTTTGCATATTGGTGATTTTGTGAAAAATGGACTAATTTGTCAAAGTGTGAAAATGTAAGGGCTAAAATGTAAAGTGCCCTAAATATGTGTATATGGATTAAATTGAATGAAATGAATGATTGAATGGTTGAATTTGTATTGTATTAGATCAAGAACAAAGAAAATCAGACTTAGATCGGGGGAAGTCCAAAATAGTTGAATAGACGACTCGTTTTATCCGAAATTCATCCGAGGTAAGTCAAATTACAGTTACGTATTAATTGAAATAAATTTTGAACATATAAACTGTAAACTGTATTGGATGGCCTTGAGTGCCTGATGAATATATTTGGAGTAAAGTATGATAATATGATAATATTTGAAAAGCTCCGTATGTTCCTAAGCAAAGTTGACATCTGTCTGAGACATCGTGTAAGACCGTGTCTGGGACACAGGCCTCGATTGAGATTTACGTATAAGACCATGTCTGGGACATCGGCATCGTATCTGATTTCGTGTAAGACCTTGTCTGGGACAGAGGCATCGATATTGAGTTACATGTAAGACCATGTCCGGGACGCCAGCATTGTACTTATTTATGAGCATCTGTATCGTTTCTGACCCGTCTGATGATAGCGTACGAAATTTGAAATTGAGTATATGAAATGTATAACCTATGCAGGTACGTTTGTATCGTACTAAATTTCTGAATATGAAAAAATCTGTCTTTGTTAAATATGTATGGAAATGAAGCATAACATATATGCAAACAAAGGAGCATGGTGAAGTTTATGAATTATTCTATGAAATGGTTATGAATCTTTATGGTTGAATTGTACTTATATGTTTTAGTAGTTAGACCAATTGTATTTGGCTTACTAAGCTCTTTGTAGCTTACTCTGTGTGTTTACTGTCTGTTTTACAGTTATCGTAGCTACTGAAGGCTCGGGGATAGTCGAGGATCGTCACCACACTATCAATCTCATTTTGGTACTTTTGAAAGTGTACATATTTTAAAGTATGGCATGGATAGGCTAGAAGGTCTATGTATATAAGTTTTGTTGTGTATATATTATGCCTTGGGAGTTGGCTAACAAATGATAAGTTTGTGTATAGTTTTGGTGTATGCTTGTAATGTGTTAAGTTCTAATGTGTTTCGGTCATTCTTAAGCATGGAACTAATTGGAAATTTTGGTATGAATGTTGTATATTATTTCTTGTAGGATTGGACCCAAAAAGGGGTGGCAAATTGGCTTAAATTAAGCCTGCATGTTGCCACACGGTCAAGGGACACGGGCGTGTCATGTGGTCGTGGGCTAAAGTCAGTAGCTAGCCAAGTATCACACGGCAATAGCAAACGGGCGTGCCTATTGGCCGTGGGTGAAAGTCAGTATGGTTACCCTGATTTGGCACGGCTGGTTCACATGGGTGTGTCTGATGCCCGTGTGGGGCACACGGCCTGGTTACACGAACGTGTGAGCTCAACAGAATTAAAAAATTTTCTATGTTTTGAACTCTATGAATGTCTCCTAAAAGTATATTTTAGGTCTCGTAGACCATCTTAAGAGATGATTGCTTATGAAATGATGTTATATAATATCTGTGATTCTGTATTGGTCTGAAATGTTCTATCTGTCTCGTAATGCCTCATAACTCTAATCCGATGTCGGTTACGGGTTAGGTGTTACATTTTATTGGTATCAAAGCTATGGTTTAGTCAGTTCTAGAACTACCATAGCGTATATGAGTCTAGCTATACATGCCATATATCTGAATCTGTGATAGTGTGAATGTACTTTTATATAGTAAATGGATCCCGATAGAGCTGTAGCTGACGATGTAGAAAGTAATGCGCCTGCTCCCGTGCAAGGGACGGTGCAAGATGATTCATGACCGACTATGAGTAGTCGTGATAGCGAGGCTAAGCAAGCCTTCTATCAGATGTTGAATGAATGGTTCACCCAATACATTAGAACCAATCCGGCTGTACAACAACCTCTACCCCCGGTTAATTCTTTTCAAACTCCTGATATGCCACGAGTGAATCTGGTACAGTTGAGTAGACCACCGGTTGATAAGATTAGAAAGTATGAGGCTGAAGAATTCTAACCTACAATGAATGATGATACTGAAAGAGTCAAATAATGGTTGGAAAATACAATATGAGTGTTTGATGAAATGTCTCTAAGTCCTGAGGAATATGTTAAATGCGCCGTTTCGCTTTTAAGAGATACGGCGTACCATTGATGGAAAACTTTAATATCTGTAGTCCCGAGTGAAAGGGTTACTTGGGATTTCTTTCAATCTGAATTTTGGAAGAAATATATCAGTCAGAGATTCATTAATCAGAAACGTAAAGAGTTTCTCGGGCTTAAACAGGGTCGTATGTCTGTTACTGAATACGAACGTGAATTTGTGAGATTGAGCCAGTATGCTGGGGAATGTGTATTGAATGAAGAAATAATGTGAAAAAGGTTTGAAGATAGACTAAACGAAGATATCCGTCTGCTAGTTGGAATTCTGGAAATTAAAGAAATGGTAGTGCTCGTGGAACGAGTATGTAAAGCTGAAGAATTAAGTAAAGAGAAAAGAAAAGCTAATTCTGAAACTAGAGATGCTAGAAAGAGATCTTTGAGTAGATCATTTCAATCTATGGCAAAGAAATTTTGAGATGATCAAATCCGTCAAAATACTAATGTGGGACATTCAAACCGGGACTGAGCTAGATTGCATTCAAACTTCAGAGTCCCTGCTACTTTTGTTGCAAGTGTCGGGAATGTCTGATCTAAGAGACCTGAATGTAAACACTGTGGTAAAAGACATCTGGAAAATTGTAGATTGAATGACCGAGCCTATTTTCGATGTGGATCTTTAGACCATTTTGTAAAAGATTGTTCTAAACCTGCTGAGTAAGAGAATGTACAGAATTTGAGACCGAGCAACACCTCAGCTAGAGGTAGACCTTCTAGAAATGCAAGAAATGCAAGTAGTGGTCAAAGAGCTACTGGAGATACTATTGTTAGATCTAAGGCTAGGGCACCTGCTAGAGCCTATGCTATCTGAGCTCGTAAGGAAGCCTCGTCTCCACACGTGATTACTGGTACTTTTACTCTCTATGATACTTCTGTGATTGCATTGATAGATCCTGGATCAACGCATTCTTATATTTGTATGAATTTAGTGCAAAGTAAGACTTTGCCTGTAGAGTCTATTGAATTCGTAATTAGAGTATCGAACCCCTTAGGAAAAAGTGTCTTGGTTGATAAAGTCTGCAAGAATTGCCCGTTAATGATACGAAATATCTGTTTTCTTGCTGATCTGATGCTTTTACCTTTCGATGAATTTGACATCATTCTGGGAATGGATTGGTTAACTTTGCATGATGCTATTGTAAATTGCAAACGGAAAGTCATTGATTTAAAGTGTAAGAATGATGAAATAATCCGAATTGAGTCTAGTGATCTGAATGGACTACCAGCTGTGGTATCTGAAATGAAAATACGAAAATATGTGAAGAAAGGTTGTAAAGCCTACTTAGCTTATGTGCTAGATTCGAAACTGAATGATAAGAAAGTTGAATCAGTGCCTATTGTTTGTGACTTCTCTGATGTATTTCCTGAAGAACTACCTGGTTTGCCTCTGATAGGAGAAGTCCAGTTTGGCATTGAATTAGTACCTAGTACTACTTCGATTTCAATAGCTCCGTATAGAATGGCTCCGATCGAGTTAAAGGAATTAAAATCTCAGTTGCAAGAATTGACCGATCGAGGGTTAGCTAGACCGATTTTTTCACCATGGGGTACTCCTATTTTGTTTGTGAAAAAGAAAGATGGCACAATGAGAATGTGTATTGATTACCGACAGCTTAATAAAGTGACTGTAAAGAACAAATACCCTCTGCCTAGAATTGATGATTTATTCGATCAGTTGAAAGGTGCTACTCTATTTTCTAAGGTAGATCTGAGATCGGGTTACTACCAATTGCAAGTAAAGGATTCTGATATTCTAAAAACTGCTTTCAGAACGAGGTATGGGCATTATGAATTTTTAGTTATGCCTTTTGGTTTAACGAATACACTTGCTGTATTTATGGATTTAATGAATAGAATTTTCGGACCGTATCTTGATCAATTTGTTGTTGTATTCATTGATGATATTTTAATTTATTCACGTGATGAATCTGAGCATGCTGAACATCTGAAAATAGTGCTATAGACTTGCGAGATAAACAGTTGTATGCCAAGTTTAGTAAATGTGAATTCTGGTTGCGAGAAGTTGGTTTTCTGGGTCATATTGTATCAGCTTCCGGTATCCGAGTTGATCCGAGCAAGATTTTAGCTATTCTGGATTGGAAGCCTCCGAGGAATATATCTGAAGTCCGCGGTTTTTTGGGACTTGCCGGTTACTATAGATGATTTGTAAAATATTTCTCTGCGATAGCAACTCCATTAACAAAATTGCTTCAGAAAGATGTGACATTTGAATGGTCTGAGCAATGTCAGAAAAGTTTTGATCGGTTAAAAGCTCTGTTAACTGAAGCTCCGGTATTGGTATAACCTGAGTCAGGTAAAGAATTCATTATTTACAGCGATGCTTCGTTGAATGGACTCGGTTGTGTTTTAATGCTAGAAGGAAAAGTTGTTGCTTATGCTTCGAGACAATTAAAGCCGCATGAGAAGAACTATCCAACACACGACCTTGAGTTAGATGCCATTGCATTTGCTTTGAAGATCTGGCGTCACTATCTGTTTGGTGAAAAATGTCACGTGTTTTTTGATCATAAAAGTCTAAAATATTTAATGACGCAAAAAGACTTGAATCTGCGATAGAGAAGATGGTTAGAACTGTTAAAAGATTACGAACTTGTGATTCATTATCATCTAGGAAAAACAAATGTTGTTGCTGATGCTTTGAGTAAAAAATCGTTATTTGCAATGAATGCTCATTTAGTTCTGTCTGATGATGGTTCAGTTTTAGCTGAATTAAAAGTGAGACATTTGTTTTTACAACAGATTATCGAAGCTCAGAAGGTTGATAATGAGATTAATGCTAAATGAACTTAGTGTAATTCTGATTATGATTCTGAATTCTAAATAGATGATGATGACTGTCTGAGGTTTAGAAATAAACTTTGTGTCCAAGAAATCCGGAGTTGATTTAAATGATTTTGAGTGAAGCTCACAGTAGTAGATTTTTTGTACACCCGATGAGTACGAAAATGTATAATGATTTGAAGAAGCATTATTGGTGGTCCGGAATGAAAAGAGATATCTCTGATTTTGTTTCTAAATGTTTAATCTATCAGCAAGTTAAAGCTGAGCATGAGGTGCCATCTGGGTTATTACAACTGATTATGATTTCGGAATGGAAATAGGATCGAGTGGCCATGGATTTTGATTCGGGTTTGCCTCTGTCTCCAAAAAAGAAAAACGCAATTTGGGTTGTAATTGATCGTTTAACGAAATCAGCTCATTTTATTCCTATTCGGTTTGAATATTCACTTGATAAGCTAGCTGAGTTGTATATTTCTAATATTGTGAGATTGCATGGTGTGCCATTGTCGATAGTGTCAGATAGAGACCCAAGATTTATGTCGCGATTCTGGAAGAAATTGCAAGATGCTCTGGGTACTAAATTGCATTTTAGCACCGCTTTTCATCCACAAACAGATGGTCAATCAGAACGGATTATTCAGATACTCAAGGATATGTTGAGATGTTGCATTGTTGAGTTTGAAGGTATATGGGAACAATATCTACCTTTGATTGAATTTTCTTATAATAATAGCTTTCAATCGAGCATCAAAATGGCACCGTATGAAACCTTATACGGTAGAAAGTGTAGAACTCCGTTATACTGGTCTGAGCTCAGTGAGAATAAGATTTACGATATTGATTTGATAAAAGAAACTGAACAGAACGTCAAAGTAATCCAAAATAGTCTGAAAGCTGCCTCTGATCATCAGAAATCTTATGCGGATTTAAAATGAAAAGATATCGAATTTGAGATCGGTGAAAAAGTGTTTCTAAAAGTGTCTCCGTGGAAGAAACTTCCGATTTGGTAAAAAGGGGAAGTTGAGTATGAGGTTCATTAGACCGTATGAAATCATCAAGCGAGTTGGACCGGTTGCTTATAGATTGAGGCTACCATCTGAGTTAGAAAAGATACATAATGTATTTCACGTATCGATGCTTCGACGGTACAGATCTGATCCGTCCCATGTGATATCCCCTTCTGAAATTGAGATTCAATTTGATATGACTTACGAACAAAAGCCGATCCATATTTTAGCTCGCGAGATTAAAGAGTTACGAAACAAGAAAATTTCGTTAGTTAAAGTGATGTGGCATCGACAATGAGTAGAAGAGGCTACGTGGGAGCCTGAGGATGCAATGAGACAACAATATCCGAATCTGTTTAACGGTAAGATTTTTGGGGACGAAAATCTCTAAGGGGGGAGAATTGTAACAGTCCGATTTTGACCCTAGTCGGAATAGTGGTTTCGGGACCACAAATCTGAGTCTGAAAAATATTTTAATTTTATTTTTTGTGTCTGTGATATGTAATTTACATATGTGAAATTTCTGTGATTTAATTTGTTTGTTTCTATGCTTAATTATGAAAAAGGATTAAATCGCGTAAAATGTAAAAGTTGAGTGCTAGATGCTAAAGCACCTATTTGGCTTGGCTTTTAAAATAAAGGTCATTGCATGTCAATTAGACCATTGTACTAATGCATGGACAAGTATGGACACTAGTGAATGGAATTTTTATTTGTTAATTAAAGGGAAAAATTGGAAAATGCATATTAATGTATATTATAATAAAATGAAAACATGAAATTGGTCATATTATCATGCATATAGCCGAAAATCAAAGAAAAAGAAAAAGGAGAAAGCCATTTTAGGATTCAGCACTTTGATTTCTTGATTTCGGTACGGTTTTAACTTGATTATTGATAATTTTTACGTTTCTGTGATCATTGCTTCGTGTTCTTCAAAACCCATGTCTGAATTTCTGTTTCTGTTAAAGATTTCATGAAATTCCATTATTGATATCATGAGTTTTGTGATGTTTTTAGAATGAATTATGAAGGCTTGGTAGATGATTCATAAGTTTTGTCTTTGAGTTTTTGATGAAATTGAGCTATTTGGGTTAAATTTTGAAAATGAGATTTAAAAGGACTAAATTGTGAATTGAACATGTTGTATGGGCTTACATAGAAGCCATGAAAATTTGGCTAGCCCTTGTTGCAAAGAAATTTTGCATATTGGTGATTTTGTGAAAAATGGACTAATTTGTCAAAGTGTGAAAATGTAAGGGCTAAAATGTAAAGTGCCCTAAATATGTGTATATGGATTAAATTGAATGAAATGAATGATTAAATGGTTGAATTTGTATTGTATTAGATCAAGAACAAAGAAAATCAGACTTAGATCGTGGGAAGTCCAAAATAGTTGAATAGACGACTCGTTTTATCCGAAATTCGTCCGAGGTAAGTCAAATTACAATTACGTATTAATTGAAATAAATTTTGCACATATAAACTGTAAACTGTATTGGATGGCCTTGAGTGCCTGATGAATATATTTGGAGTAAAGTATGATAATATGATAATATTTGAAAAGCTCCGTATGTTCCTAAGCAAAGTTGGCATCTGTCTGAGACATCGTGTAAGACCGTGTCTGGGACACAGGCCTCGATTGAGATTACGTATAAGACTATGTCTGGGACATCGGAATCGTATCTGATTTCGTGTAAGACCTTGTCTGGGACAGAGGCATCAATATTGAGTTACATGTAAGACCATGTCCGGGACGCCAGCATTGTACTTGTTTATGAGCATCTGTATCGTTTCTGACCCGTCTGATGATAGCGTACGAAATCTGAAATTGAGTATATGAAATGTATAACCTATGCAGGTACGTTTGTATCGTACTAAATTTCTGGATATGAAAAAATTTGTCTCTGTTAAATATATATGGAAATGAAGCATAACATATATGCAAACAAAAGAGCATGGTGAAGTTTATGAATTATTCTATGAAATGGTTATGAATCTTTATGGTTGAATTGTACTTATATGCTTTAGTAGTTAGACCAATTGTATTTGGCTTACTAAGCTCTTTCTAGCTTACTCTGTGTGTTTACTGTCTGTTTTACAGTTATCGTAGCTACTGAAGGCTCGGGGATAGTCGAGGATCGTCACCACACTATCGATCTCATTTTGGTACTTTTGAAAGTACACATATTTTAAAGTATGGCATGTATAGGCTAGAAGGTCTATGTATATAAGTTTTGTTGTGTATATATTATGCCATGAGAGTTGGCTAACAAATGATAAGTTTGTGTATAGTTTTGGTGTATGCTCGTAATGTGTTAAGTTCTAATGTGTTTCGGTCATTCTTAAGCATATAACTAATTGGAAATTTTGGTATGAATGTTGTATATTATTGGTTGTAGGATTTGACCTAAAAAGGGGTGGCAAATTGGCTTAAATCAAGTTTGCATGGTGCCACATGGTCAGGGGACATGGGCGTGTCATGTGGCCGTGGGTGAAAGTCAGTATGTTTACCCTGATTTGGCACGGCTGGTTCACATGGGTTTGTCTGATGCCCGTGTGAGGCACACGGCCTGGTTACATGGGCGTGTGACCTCAACAGAATTGAAAAATTTTCTATGTTCTGAACTCTATGAATGTGTTCGGTTTAGTCCCGAATGTTTTCTAAAAGTACATTTTAGGTCTCGTAGACCATCTTAAGAGATGATTGCTTATGAAATAATGTTATATAATATCTGTGATTCTGTATTGGTCTGAAATGTTCTATCTGTCTGGTAATGCCTCGTAACCCTAATCCGATGTCGGTTACGGGTTAGGGGTGTTACACTTCCAAAGTGCTGAATGTCCAAAAGCTTTGAACCTCTTTTTCTTTCTTAAGATTCGGCCAAAAACATGAACAAAAATGCATGTCTTTTAATTATAATACTTATTATTTCATAATTTACTATAATAACCTTTATAAATTAATATAACAACTTATATTGGTTGTCTACTTTCTTCCATCCTATTATCAATTGGCCTAATTTCATTTTAAGGCCTCTATATTAAAAGAACAACAACAATTTGGCACTTACACAATTAGCTTGTCACTTTTACATTTTACGCGATTAAGTCCCTTTTATTAAATCGAGTACACAAACGATAAAATTTTCACACGAAATTTTCACACATATAATATATCATGTTGTAGACATAGAAAATAATATAAAAATATTTTTCTGACTCGGATTTTTGGTCCGGAAACCACTATTTCGATTAGGGTCTAAACCAGGCTGTTACAGTCCACCCAACCTTCCGCAAAACCCAACATCGAAACCATCTATTTCAAGAAACCCCATTCCACCCTATCATATGTTTTGTTCATATCTAACTTGAGCGCGAACTAACCCTTTTCCCATATCTTTTCCGCTTAAGAACATCTAAAATTTCATAAGCAAGTGAAATATTATCTGTGATTAATCTACCAGGGAAAAAAGCGCTTTGCGCTTCATTAATACACCAATTAAACACCTTTTGAAAACGGTTAACCACAATTTTGGAGATAATCTTATATAGAACTGATCATAAACTAATAGGGAGAAAATACTTCATACTATTTGGGTTTGAATTTTTCAGAATCAAAACAATGTAAGTATAATTAATATCATCTAAAGACATACCTCCATTGAGCATCTCAAGACAAAAAGTTCCCATGTCATATCCCACTATGTGCCAGTAAGTTTTAAAAAATAGCGTAGGAAAATTATCGAGACCAAAAGCTTTCATGCGCCATTGCCTTAACAGTATTAAAGATCTCATCCCTCATCCCTCATGAGCCATGAGACATTAATTCATCTCCTCTATTATACATCTATTCACCCTTTCAATATATGGTCAGCATTGCTCGAACCCTGAGACGTAAATAGATCTATAAAATAATTCTTCGCAATATTTTTTACCACTCCTTCATCACTCATGAATTGGCCATCACCCCTATCCAAACTTTTCACCTTATTCATACATTTTTTTTTGTCGCATAGCGGTGGAAAATCTCATATTTTGGTTGCCTTTTTAAAGCCAATTAACACACGCCCTTTGCTCCTAATACAACTCTTCATTTTCCAACTTTAGATTTCTACTGTTTAGCAATTCCAAAATGTTATCATCATTTCCATTCCCCACAGTAAGCTTATCTATTCTTTTAGTCAAATATCCCCTCGTATCCCCCTTCTCACTCCGAAGCCTAGTCGCCTACATCTTCAAACCAAAACAGATTTAATATAATAAAGTATAAAACCTATAATAAAAATAGGCTAATTTATGATTTTTAAATATTTTAATAGTATTTTTTTTGTAAAATAAAATATAAATTTTCAATTTAAAAATTAGGATAAATTACACTTGAGATCACCCTAAAATAACGTCATTTCTATTTTGACTACTTAAAATTTTTTTTATCACTACTACTAGAAAAATTGACCAAAATGGTACTTAACGATTAAACTCTTAACGGATTGTTAATTGGACTTGCAAAAAAAAAGAAAATTGTTCTTTTAATCATTTTAAAAATTACAAAATTTCAGTTAACACTATTGCTATACCCACAAAGTTTTAACTTTTTATGTTTAAGCAAAGCAAAATACATCGATTTACTATAGCTCCGCCCTTTATGACATTGTCGCTGTCTTTGCTCCATCGTCTTTCACTTGAACAAGAAAAATTTGTCATGGTTTTAGTGTTCGTGTTAACAAAAAGTTGTGCATATTATTATTTTTTAATTTTTTTATTTGATTTAATTGGAATACAACTATTGTGGGGTTTCAATGTTTGGGTTAAAGGCTTTGTATTAAAAAAAAAACCTTAATATATATAGTTTTTCGGTGAAGAGTTATCACCTTTTTATAAATCATGGTGCATTTTGAAAAAAATGGTACAACTAAATTATTTAGTTGGGAAATAAATAAATAGGAAAACATAGTAATTAAGAAATTTACATCAGTGTCTAGATAGGAGGACGAAATTGAGGTGATAGTGGGAGAAGATGGTGACGAAAGTATATCAAAAGCAAGATTTAACATATTTTAATATGAGTTGTTGATAGGGATTTAAAAGATTAACTTGAAAATTTTTAAAGGAAATAAAAAGATTTTTTTTTTCTTTTTTATAATTATTTTAATCAAGTTTTTAAACATTAGTGACTAAGTTAACAACAATTATTTTAAAATAACTAAAATAATAAACGATAATTTAAGGTTACTTCCAATTAGAGCTGATTATGGGCCGGGTGGCCCGGCCCGAAGGCCTGCTCGAAAAATGGGAGGGTTTGAGTAAAAATATAGACTTGAAAAATGGGCTTCGGCAAAAAAAAGAGGCCCGTTTAGAAAACAGGCCGAGCCTCTAGTAAGAGTTTTTTTGCCCGGGCTCGGCCCGGCTCGGCCCGAATTATATATTAATATATTTTTTTATTTTATTTTAATCATTTTAAAATTTTAATATAACTATTTTTTATTATATTGTCAATTTGTGTATTGTTTTAATAATTGTTTTAATATCATTTTTATTTGTTTTAATATTTATTTTTGTGTTTTTAAATATATTAGATTTATTATATTTTTAAATTTTTTTATTTAATGAAATAAGAAAAAAAATTTAATATGGGTCGGGCCGAGCCTGGCTCGAGCTTAACAATTTTATTTCAGGCCGAGCTTAAATAAATTTTTAGGCTCAAATTTCAGACCGAGCCAGACCCGGACCTTATAAACCGACTTAAAATTTTATCTAGACCTGACCCGAACCCGATCCGACCCAGCCCGACCCATGATCACCTCTACCTTCAATATAAGAAAATGGGGGAGAGACTGGCAGGTTTTTCGTGTTGCCACTTGCCAGCTGCCACCAGGTAAGCTCTAGTAAATAATTAATGGGTTATAAGGGGTTGATTGTGAAATGAGAAACATAAGGGGCAGCATTGTCATTTTATATTATAACTAAGATTTGGTTATGCGAAAGTACAGCATAATCCAGATTCCACTGTATATTCTCTTTTCTTTTCTTTTTTCTGTATTAATTTCCATAAATAATAAACCAAAATGTTTTCTCCTTCGAATGTGGAATGAATGGGCAAAGCAAAGCACCATTAAAACTTTTTCCTTCAACCTTCCATAGCTCTTTCCAGCGAAAACCCTGAACGCGTTTTAGAGAGGGAAAGAGAAGGGACTGTTACTGTTTGTTACTGTATTCCAATATGTTGTCCAGCTTCCTTAATGGCGTCCTGATTGTTGGTATTCAGAGAGAAGACGAACCTCTCTGAATTTCTTAGTCTCTTTTTTTTTTCTAAAATTTTAAAATTCTGTTTATATTGTTTGGACCTGTTAGAAAGAGAAAGAGACGGCGAGGAAAGACAGGCGAGAGAGAAAAAGAAAATTAGAAGTCGTTTTCTGAGTTTGAGTTGACTGGCTGTATCGGTGTATGATTTGTCGCGTTTCTTTCATTCGGGTTCATGGCTCTACTCGTATTTAGAAGCGGTAAACGGTAAGTTTTTCTAATTTTTATTATTATTTAATTTTCTTTCCTTCGTAATGGTAACTCTTTCAATCTGTTTGTTTCTTGGATTTTTGTCTTTTATAGAAAGCTTGTATATCTCTTAGAACTGGAATTTTCTTTTTGGAATTCGAGCTTCTTGTTTAGGTTTATATTTTATTTGACATGTAAGTAAACTAAAATACATATGTTTTTATTTGAATTTTGGATTTTTAAATTTGTATGCAAAGAAAACTTTGTTAAAGTAGCGAACTTGGAAAATAAATGGGATTTTTATTGAGTAATGGAATTGAAGGATAGAGTATGTTGAATACTTTCTAAAGTTTTTTCGAAGATTTTAATTAGGCCGTAATCATTCCGAAATTATATTTCTTTTAATGAATTAGTCCATCTCAGTGATGAATATTATACGTAGGTATAATTGCTATTCCTTTTTATGTAAACTGTAATAAGGTTTATTTGTCTCTTCAGTCCACCTCTATATGTTGTTATTAATCTCTTGTGTGTCTTGTATTAAGACAAGAACCTTTGTTTTCTCATGAAAAGATAAATATGTGATTATTGGAACTGAATGATGCTTCTTTTATAATTCCTTTATAGCAAAGAATCTTAGGACTGGTTATTGTTGTTATCGTGAAGGTTTCATGGAAATCTTAAATGGCTTAGAGGAGTTGTGAGTTTCGACAAGGAAAAGCCATCTTTCAGATAAATTTCTTGATAGGCAACTTTCCACAGACGGTTGTCTTGGCTGAACGATTCTGATCTGTTCATCCACTTTAGTCCAACTCTTTATGAGACAGATCCTGTTGTGTTGTAGGGAAAAAAGAAACAGAAACTTCAACTTTATAATCTGGTGCATAGCATCATAGATTTTGTTAGAAACAAACAAGTCTTTCAGATTCGTGAAGTTTAAGCTTCGGTGGCAAATCTTCTTTGGCAAAAATTTCTACAGTTCACGTCAGTCAGGTGAATTTACTAGAACAGTGTTTATTATCATCATTTGCAGCTCTTTCTGGAGGGATCTTCTTTCATACTAGTAAATCAACTCTCGGCTTCAAATAAGGCACCTGCCAAGTTTAACTCCTATTACCTCTGTGAGGAATCTTCTTTAGAAGTTTCTTCCAGTATAAACTTTGTCCATTTCGGCAAATCTCCTTTGGCATTAGAGTCCTTCGTCCCTTTCGGGCAAATCTCCTTTGGCATTAGAGTCAAAATATCCTCTTCAGGATATTTTACTCACTATCTCTTTCAAACAGTTGAATCAACTGGAAGATAAATACCACGCAAATCGCAACTGAAAATTTTAGTTATATCCTTGGCTGTATTGCCTTAGCAAAAAAAAAAAATAATAAAAGCCTTGGCTGTATCCTCCTTCAGGATTGACTATTGACTTACCATCTTTATCACAATATCTATTATGATTTGAGAGCTTAAGATTAAGTGGGACCAGCATATCTTGGAAGCTTCTATTTTCTCAGACAGGAGTGGAGTTACTGGTATATATCTTTACTCTTTTATCTTTTTCCACTTCGTTATAGTATTAGTTCAAAAAAATCAACTAACAGTTCAGTTGCTGTAATTAGGTGAAATACTTGATGATTTGTTTCACATTGCATATCTGTTTTAAACTAAAACTTCCATGCATACTGCAGGTGCATGTGCTATCTTGTTCTACTAAAGATCCTGCTCTTCAAGATGGCAAAACTTTGAAAGCAAAAGTTAAATCAGACATTATATTTTTTATTACTGAGGTCAGAATCTTGCCTGAAAGTGCTTAACTGGATCTCTCTCTCTCTCTCTTCTGCTACATTATAACTCTCTTCATATGTTATTTATGTTCCACTAAATTTAAAATACATCTTGTCATAGGTGCTGAAACAATGGATTTTCTCACTGATTCGGACTGGGAAAGTTTTAGTGAAATTGGCAGTAGTGAACACGAAGAAGTTGACTTTCTGTATGGTGGTCAGGCTTGTACCATTCTGTCGAGTCTGGAGGAAAGTATTGGTAAAATAGATGAGTTCCTCTCATTTGAGAGGGGATTTCTTCATGGGGACATTGTCCGCTCTATAACGGATCCATGTGGGCAGATGGGCAGAGTAACCAAAATAAACATGTTTGTGAATCTTGAGAATGTTCATGGGAAAATTGTAAAAAATATAAATTCAAAACAACTTTCGAAACTCCATTCCATTTCAGTTGGAGATATTGTGGTTAATGCAAATTGGATAGGACGGGTGGTTAAGCTGGTTGACTGTGTCTCTATCATCTTTGATGATGGATCTAAGTGTGAGGTCACTGCTGTGGATCATGAGAAGCTTGTGCCTGTTTCTCCCAACTTAATTGATGACCCACAATATCAATATTATCCAGGACAAAGAGTAAGGGTTGTGCCTTCAAATGTTTCTAGGTCAACTAGATCGTTATGTGGTACCTGGAGGGGAAATCAGGACGAAGGAACCATTTCAGGTGTGGATGCGGGTTTTGTCTATGTTGATTGGATTTCCTGTGTTCATGTTGATCATGAATCGAGTGCCTTTCCTCCTTGTTTGCAAAAGGCAAAAGACTTGACTTTGTTGTCATGTTTTTCCCATGCAAATTGGCAGCTTGGTGACTGGTGTATGCTTTCCTCGGCTGACTTCAGGGGGACTACTGAAGAGGTTCTCCACTCTGCAACTCAACATATAACTAGGGATTCGTGGAAACAAGATAAAGGATTTAAAAGTGGAAACCCAGATTCAAGATTGGTAGAGATCTTTACCATCATTAAGACAAGGACCATGGTTGATGTTGTGTGGCAAGATGGTACTTGTGGTTTAGGATTAGATTCACAGACTTTACTTCCTGTCGGCATCACGAATACGCACGAATTTTGGCCTCATCAATTTGTCCTGGAAAAGGGAACCATAGGCAATAGCCAAAGATGGGGTGTGGTGTGTGGTATGGATGCAAAAGAACGCACAGTTAAGGTACAGTGGAGAACTATATCTGTGAATCAAATAAATGGTTTTGATGGGAAGCAGGTGGAGGAAACTGCTAGTGCTTATGAACTTGTTGAGCACCCAGACTACTCTTACTGTTTTGGGGATATCGTGTTCAAGAAGGTGGTTCAAAGCCAGTATGGTGATCAAGCTGATAAATGTTTCAAAATCTCTGAAAATGGTTTTGGCACAGAAGCTGTTTTGAAAGGCAGAAACTTGAATCTGGATCAGTACAAGTATCCCAGTACATATTGTCTATCCTGTATCGGCATTGTAACTGGGTTTAGTGAAGGTGATGTGGAGGTGAAGTGGGCTTCTGGTATTACAACAAAGGTTTGAATCTTATTCATCCTTATTCCATTATTTAAATTATATGCATACATATTTAAAATTAAGATGATATTCCTAGTTTCAGGATTCAGATGCTGCAGTTTGAATTTAGTATTATATCTTTCATCTGAATCCATGGACTTGAAACTCATTTATGTTGACTGTATTCTAGTTTTAGCTCATCGATTAGCAGTCGCTGATCTATCATCCTTTGAATTTATCGATAAACTTTGTCACAGGTTGCACCATATGAAATTTACCGTAATGATAAATATGAAGATTCAGCAACAACTCTTGTTCTCTTTGAAGAAAATACTGAGGCTTATAATCAAGAGATGTTTGTGGATGAGAAGCAGTCTGATAGCCACAAAGGAAAGGTAAATCCAACTTTCTCTCCCTCACTTTCATTTGCATTTTTTGAGCTCTAGTTTTCTGTCAATCTGTATGTTCACATTTATTGTTTGTGGATGTACACCCAAATACATGAAAAATCTTGTACTATGTCCCTTACTAAACTAAGTAAGCACTTTGATTTGATTCTCAGGAGTTGAATTTCAACGGTGCTATTGAAAGTGGTGAGAAATTCTCATTGGTACCTACTTTCTTCCGTCCTCAAGCTGCTATTGGATATTTTACAAGCATTGCTTCTAGCATTCTTGGATCTCTTGGTCCCAATTCACTGATAAGCCAAGACCCATCTGGTTGTATTTCTCGCAATGCAAAAGAATATGACATTCTCCTTGAGAAAGAGGTGGCTGAAACTTTCCATCACTGTGCTGAACAAGATATGAGTGAGTTGCAGATATTTGAAATGACAAACATAAGACAGGAAGTTGGAGAGATTGAAGAAAACAAAGTTAGTATGATGCCTAGACCCGTTGAAACTTCAGATCAATTCAGGCAGTTTGATATGGTTAGTGATTGTTCAGATCATCACTTTCTCGGTGAAAGTAAGGTGTTGGCTGTGTCTCAGGTTCGAAATATGATTAAATGACCCCTAAATGTACCATTTGAGTTGTTCCAACCATCCAGATAATCATTTTAGTTTTTATCATTGTGCCTATATCTAGGTGAAAAGAAGTTGGTTGAAGAAGGTTCAGCAAGACTGGAGTATTCTAGAGAAAAACCTTCCTGGTTTGCACTTTATCTTACTCTTCATAATGATTTAAAGTGTTAACACGGCCTTCATTTTGTTGGTTATCATTGCTTAAATTTTGAAGGCAGTTGCTATTTTCTCATGAGACTATGTTTGGCCTGCGCAGAAACCATCTATATCCGTGTATGCGAGGAAAGGATCAATTTACTACGAGCAGCCCTTGTTGGTGCTCCTGGCACACCCTATCATGACGGGTTGTTCTTTTTTGACATTTCTCTTCCTTCGGACTACCCATATGAACCACCAGTAAGTTCTACTTCCAGCTTTGTTACTATTTAAAGAATCAATCGGCTAGCAGTTGCTGCTTTTTGAATGTGTTTATAATGCCAAGAAAATACTACCCTTTTTGATTCATATCTCTTCAGATGCCAGAAAGTTAAGAATATTGAATTCATGGTCTGCAGAAACTGATACCTGAAAAAGTACGGGTGTTTATGTCAACTATGAAAATGTTAATATATGTAAATGGAACATCGTGGTTTTTATGTTTGTCAAAATTTTGCAGTTGGTGCACTACCGTTCAGGAGGCCTCCGCCTAAATCCCAACTTATATGAATCAGGGAAGGTTTGTTTAAGCCTTCTAAATACGTGGGCAGGTTCAGAAACTGAAGTATGGAATTCGGGAAAATCCACAATTCTTCAAGTTCTTCTGTCACTCCAGGCTCTTGTGCTTAATGAGAAGCCATACTTCAATGAGGCCGGATATGATAAACAGTTAGGAAGAGCCGAGGGGGAAACAAACTCGGTGAGCTACAACGAAAATGCTTTCCTCGTAACCTGCCAGTCTATGCTTTATATACTCCGGAATCCAACCAAGGTAAAGTTCCACATTTAAACAATTTCCCGGCTCCATCATTTGCATTTGTTGAATTAATGGAGTTAATGATAATCAGCTTTGGTTACCACCTAAATGTTACTTGGAATACTGATGCCGTCTCTTGATTGAATGCCCGTTGCTCTACTGGTGCAGCATTTTGAGGCACTTGTTAAGGAGCACTTTAGTAGACGTGCCAAAACTATTCTCTCCGCTTGCAACGCATACATGGAAGGAGCGCCTGTAGGATTTGCTCTTGAATGTGGCAAAAATGGGCACAATGTAGATCTTAAAGAAAGTTCTACTGGGTTCAAAATCATGCTAGCCAAGCTTTTCCCAAAGCTTGTGGATGCATTTTCTGATCAGGGAACCAATTGCAGTGAATTCGTGGGGTGGAGAAGTGAAAGCACTGCCGAGGCACTAGTATGTGAAAACGATACCCGGAATTGCTAGAATGTGAGTAGCTTTGTATAATATTCCTCACCAGAACTGAACGGAGATCCCTTTAAAAGGGAAGTTATGTATCGTATTGGGGTGTGCTTTGCTGAAAGATGGCAATGTTTATAACTGTCGGAAGTTATGCTTTACAGGCTTGTGCTGTGAGTCTAGAAAACTATTGTTTGCAGACAATAAGGAGCAATGGTTGGATCGGTTGCGCTTTGATAATTCATTTTGAGTTTCCGAATCCCTACTTATTATGTTTAAGTTTCTAGTTGGTGGAAGGGGTGTGCATTCAGTTGGTTCCCTTTTTTTATAACAAAAATCGTAAAACCAAATAAATCGAACTAAAAATTTTTGATAAGATTTTTTAGTTTTTGATATTAATTTTGAGTTGGAAAAAGATTTTAATTGAAGCATTTATACTTTTTATTTCTTTTAAATTTTTCATACAGTTGTCTTCTTTATTCAATTTACTATATGGTATCATTTAATTTTATTTTTATTTCAAATTCATTATTAATATTCAAATCAAACAATTTTTAAAAAATATTTATTTATTTAACATAAGTAAAATCAATTTGGGTTTTGAATATTATTAGGTTTGAGTTTAATGAGTTTGTGCTTTAAAAATATTAAGTTTTAATGGCTATTTTAATTTAAGGTTTAAATTTGAAATTTGGTATGTTAATGATTCCTGATGTTATGGTTATGGTTTTAATCGATTTATTCGGTTTAAAATGTCAAAACCGAAAATTGATCAAATAAATCAATTTAATCAAACATGAAAATTGAATAAATCGAAAATTTTCTTTTTTTTCTTGATTCGATATTTTTTTGCACGCCCCAAATTGATGGTGGTGTTGGAACAATACCTTTTCTAGATTAAGCATTTATATTTACTCTCTGTTACTTGATTTTAGATTTGGATAAGTGTCGCAGATATGTATCCAACTCATTTTGATGTAATTTATTTAGAATATCCTATCTAAAAATAAATTGACATTGTGAATTTTAACAAGATCTTTTTGTTGCTTTGTATCCGTTAGTAAACGGTTAAAAGAATATTTGAATTCTTTCTTATCGTTACAACTAAAAATATTCTCTTCTTTGGGCTTCTTTCATATTTTTGCGATGTTCTTCAAATCAGAAAAAAATGTCATTCTAAGTTTATAAATCCTTTTTTTAAACATTATCAGTTCTTTTTTTTTTCTCATTGATATTCTATGTTTATATCTATGGCAATGTATTTATATTCATATTTGAATATTTATTTTATTTTTTTATATTATGTATATTCGTTTTACAGTTTATGTTCGGAATTTATAGCTATCTCTCCTAATAATATTGTTTTCAAAGTTTGAACCTACGTTTTTTTCTTGAAAGTGTAATATAACTTATCATTACACTCAACTATTTTTTAACCATTAGACAATTCTTATTCTTATTATTTAATGCCACAATAGCACTGCATATTTATATAAATTTTAATAAATTAATAATTTACTTTATATATAAATTTAAAAATTTAGTACATTTTTTAAATTGTATCATATTTATGAGGGATAAATCTCAAAATTATATATGAATTTTGATTTGGTTCAATTATATATATGAAATTTTAATTGTGATTTAAATGTATACATAAAACTTAATTTTTGGTTCAATTATATACCTTTAAAGAAATAAATACACAAATTTATTTTTATATTAGATTAATATAATTATTTATGTATGCAATATATAAATATAAAATGATATCATATCAGTGATTGTGTTAATAGTTTGTTAAAATTAGATTAAATCAAAGTTTCATGTATAGAATTACACAAAATTAGAGTTATTGCATAAAATTACACATTAAATCAATGTTCATGTATAATTTTAAAATCTATCTCTATTTATAGTTATCTTTTTAATTATTTTATATGTACAAAAATGTAACCCGCGTATAGAACGAACAAAATAATTAACACATTATTTTTTTCTGCAATGTATTAATTATTTTGTTACTTCCATACGTGAGTTATATTTATATATATAAATTAACAAAACAATTAAATAATTAACACATTAGTGACCAACATTTTAAATTATTTAAAAAAAACAGAAAATTAGATAACATATCACATAAAATCATCAATATAACAATATAAGCAAAATATTGTAAATTCCCTATCTCTAATTTTTTTTATATAACTCTTCCAGTGTAATGGATTATATTCTTGACATATTATCTATCTTTGTAATTATAAGATAATATCTATTTTTCAATTCTAGTCCTATTTTTTATGTGATTATATAATAATAATAATCAAATATTAATTTTGGTTTTTATATTTAGGGCCTTCCTTCATGACAGTTATCCACTATATTTCTTTTTTTTTAAATTATAAGGTTCTGATTGATTTTTAATTCTAATCTTCCTACCTTTTCTGAAATAATATAATAATGTTTAAATTTTAGTTTTGGTCCCTATACTATAATTAAATTTGAGATTTAATATTTATACTTTAATTTTTGGCATAATTTAGTATCTCAACTTTTATAATATAATTAGTTATTCTAAATATTTTATTCTGATTAAAATACTTATGTGAATTTAGTTTTTATATATAAAGGACAAAACCTCAAGTACTATCCAACTTCCTTTCAAACAGTAATTAATCTGGGCAAAATCCGTTGCAGCTTGTCATCCTACAAAACTTGCTAAACAGATTTTGGTGGGTCAAGGAAGGCATAAAGGCCAACCAGTTTATCAAATGTTATGGCATCCATGGCATCAACTATCCATCCCCATCATTATTCGGTGGAGGCCAAGGTTCCATGCCTGAGTTAGCTCATCAAAGACACCCCATGTTTTAACTTCTTGCAACAATCCAGTTACCAATGGTGTCTAAAAATACGGTGCCGGGACCTCATTTTTGTAAACCGAGTCCGTAAATATTAAATAAGGATATTTATAGAGTTAGTGTATAGGTGAATTGAAATCTGGATAAGCGATTAGCCGAAATTGTGAGTAACTAAGGCTTAGGGACTAAATTGTAAAAGTTTAATCATTATAGATTTTTAATTAGGAAAAGGCTAGGGGACTTAAATTACAGTTATACAAAGGGCCAAAATGGTTAATAAACAATTATTAAACACATTTTAGTGGATGATATTGATAATTGTTGTTTAAATTAATTAATTTTAGTTAAAATTATAAGTAATGATTAATTAAAGGTTAAATTTAACTAAGTAAAGCTTAATTATTCAAATAAAAAGGAACTTAGTGGAAGGAGAGAGGATAATTCATCTTCTCTAACTGACCAAAGTAGCAAACTTAAGAGAAAAACAATATTTTTGGAAGTTTCAAGCATTTAGCCTTTAATTCCAAGTTAGTCCCTAGCCATTTTTCATTTTTTTTATATATTTGAGGTCATGAGAGCTTGATTTATCTAGCCCATGTATTAATTTGTAAAATTATTAAAGTTTTTAAAAGTTTCCATTGTTGAAAATTGAATGAAATTTGTGCGAAATTGTTATGAATTAAGCTTAGTATATGAAAAGGACTAAATTGTAAAGCTTAATTGTTAACTCCGTACATTATGGAATAAATTGAATAAAATGAAAAAAAAATGATAAAATGTTGATGGGACTAAATCGGATTCTAATCCGAGGCCTTCAATTAAAAGTTATGTTTGTCCCAATTTAAGGGACTAAATTGAATAAATTAAAAAATCTATGTAATTTAGTATTTCATTCTTAATTGGCTGGAAATTGACTTTATGATACATTTTGTGATTATTTGCAGCTAAAGAAAATACCGAATAGCCAAGATGGAAAGGAAAAACGAAAATTGTTAATGAGTGACGCATAAAACCTTAGTTTGTACTTTTATGATTTAATGTAACTCCCCAAATTTCTTTAATTTCGGCTTTTGTAATTGTTGAGCAGGGAAATAACTGAACAACTGGGTCTGTGTTATTTTTGGCTTTAAACGTGTTGATTTAAGTGGTTATGTGCTCTGGGGTGTGTTTGGGAGGTCTTAAGTTCAAGCTTTAACTTGGGCTAAATTTTGGGTTTTTCATTTGAATAAAGCCTGACTTTAGGTCAGTGGGCTTATAAGGAATTGTTGGTAAAAACCTAACAGAATGGGCCTGCTGGTCTGGTGGTTAAGTGGCAAGGGATTACACTTAGGGTTTGGAGTTCAATTCCCTACAGTGGCAATGGTATTATTTTTTCTGCAAGTTTTGGCTAAGAGTTGGGCTTTATAAAAAATCTGAATTGGGGTTTAGGGATAATTAGGGCTTATTCCCTTCTTTTTAACAAAAGTTTTGGCTCTCTGCCGTTTTCTTTTTCCCAAAACCTTTTGCTCCTGAAAATTTCCTTCTCTTTTACCTTATTCCCTTCGTTTTTCTTCCTTTTCAATAAGCTTAGGCGTATCACTAGCGGTTCTTGTAATATCCTGAATTAGGGCTTAATCGGAATAGTGGTTTCGTGACCACAAATCCGAGATAGAAATAATTATTTTACAATGATTTTGATGTTTATGATATGATTTCATGATTGTGTGAAAATTTCGTGATGAAATTCTATGCCTAAAGTGCTTAAATTAAAAGTAGGGACTAAATCGAATAAGTTGCAAAACTTGCATTCTAGAAGTTTTTAGTATGAAATTGTTTTGGAATATTAATGAGGAGGTCTTAAATAGCAATTTGACCAATTTTAAGTTCATGGACAAAATTAGGACATGGAAGGAATTTTTGGAAAGTTTAGTAGTAAGGGTATTTTGGTCATTTAGTTATTAAAATGAATTAAAAACAAAATTAAAAGCCAATTTTTGTCCATCTTCTTCATTAGGCCGAAATTTCAAGGGTTCTCCATAGCTAGGGTTTGTTTCAAGCTTCCAAGCTCCATAGTAGCTGATTCCAAGCCCCGTTTTAATGTTCTTTACGTTTTTGGAATCCCTGAAGCTCGATTAAGCTTATGCTAGCAATAATTCAACCTAGGGTTTATATTTGGAAAAATACCCATAGGTGAAATTTGTGTATTTTGATGTTTTATGATAGAATATGGGGTTTTAAATTATGTTAGACAACTTGTGCTACTCAGTTTTTAGTGAAAACGAGTAAAAGGGCTTAATCGGCAAAAATACCTAATAGTCACAAGTATATGTTAGAGAGAGAATTTGATGTTGCCATAGAAGGGAAAAGTGACCAGCATGTTATATAACATAGGAATAAGGAATAAAGTTTAATTCCCGAGCCTAGGGGCAAAAGTGTAATTATGCAAAAGTTTAGGGGCAAAAGTGTAATTTTTTAAAGTTCATATTAAATGCTATTTTGATAAATGTATGTATTAAATAAGATTAATTTGGTATTATAGATCAAGAAAAATGAGATTCAAGTCGTGATCGAGGAAAAGAAAAGATTGTGGACTAAATTGCAAAATCTTTATATTTTGGTACCAAGGTAAGTTCATGTGTAAATAATGTAGCATAAATGTTATTTTTAAGTTATTAATGTTAATTATATGATATGCTGATTTTTAATCGTGAAATATTATGCTTTGTGGTTAATGTTGAGTAATATGCAAATTATGTTTACTACTTGATAAATATGAATTGCTACTGAGTATCGGTTCCGATATTCCATGGAAGACGGCAATGTGAGATCGAGGAAAAAAGCTCGTTTGAACCTTAGGAATATATTAGGATACAAGTGACATGTCACTAGGATGGTTGAGCATCCGAACTCGTTGAGTTGAGTCCGAGTTCACTTATGGATGCGAATGTCCGAACTCGTTGAGTTGAGTCCGAGTTCGTGAAATGTAACTAGGCATCCGAACTCGTTGAGTTGAGTCCGAGTTCACTTATGGATGCGAACGCCCGAGCTCGTTGAGTTGAGTCCGAGTTCACTTATGGGCGGGTTGCATGGTAGCTTGATTACATATGAGGCACTTATGTGCAAATTATCCGTGTATCTGAGTTGTATTCCGATGTGTTCAACGGGTGAAATTTCTAGTGAAATGGAAGAACACTTAAGATGCAAGAGACATTTTGGTAAGTGTTTTGAAATGGACACTTTGGACAGGTATGTTCTTAACCCTCGGGTTGAAAATAGATACAACAACGATAAGGTGGTAAGATGGTGAATGATGTTTAGAAATGTGATATATGTTTTGGTGATACCATGCTAAAGTTGTTTGGTATATTTGTATTGTTATGTTACTTGTTATTTACATATGAACTTACTAAGCATTTATGCTTAGTCCTTCCTTTTCATTCACTGTAGTTTTGAACAAGCCGGCTCAGGAATCGGGACAGGTCGAAAGTTCGATCACACTATCCAAAGGACTTTTATCTTGGTAAATGGCTTGTACAACTACTTAAGTATGGCATGTATAGCAATATACCTATTTTGTGTAAATAATTTTATGATATGGCCATGTTTGGTTGAGAAAATGTTTGATATTTATAAGTCATGGTGATGGCTAATTTAGATCATGTTTGATATCATGGAAGTTTAACAGGTTATCTAGTTCATAAAAATTCATGGAAAGATGAAACTTGCCTTAAAACAGAATATTGCTGCAGTAATGACATGAATTTGAAAAATCACTAAAAATAGTATAAATAGAACTAAATGATGAGTAAGTTATGAAATTGAAGCTTAATGAGTCTATTTTCAATGGATTGAACAAAACAGGAATATAAATTATATTTTATGAGATATTTAAACTTTTGCAAAACAGGGCCAGAGTGATTTCTGGATCCCCTGTTTTGACTTTAAAAATTCATAATAAATTTTACTAAAATAATTAGAAGTTGTTATTTATATTTACAGATTCCTTATTGAGTCTAGTTTTAATAAAAACAAACCTCATAGTCATTGAAATTTTGTATAGAGATATATATGATTCGTAATACACAGAGGTCAGAGCAGTCAAACCCTGAAATAGGGGATACTTTAATTAATAAACTGTACTAATTGGCCCAATAAAAAATTCTAGAAAAAAATTAGTAAATAGATATATGAGTCTAGATTCAGGGAAAATTTACGGATCTTGATTTCGAGTTTCGTAACTCGAGATATGATTTTTCTTGTAACTGTGACGCGAGTAGCTAGAAAGCTGTGAATGTAGAAACAAATGATTTGAAGTTCTTAAATTGATAAATTATGTTCGGTAACCCCTCAAGCTCGACTCCGGTGATGGTCTCGGGCGTGGGGGTGTTACAGTTCTGTCGATTTGGTAAGTATCGCTTTATCAAGTTGTGTGATTTTCTTTGGAAATTGTTTAAGAGGGTTTTTGTTTGCTGTTTAGGGGATATTCAAGGCTCTGTAGATCAGTAATCAAGTTCTAAACAGCAAGGAAACACAGTTCTTCATTGAAGGTAAGTAGATCTCTCTTTCGAGATTTGGAAGTTCTTAAGGAGGTCGATTTAGGTGACTGATTTGGGCTCAGTATTGTCAATTTTAGGCTTTAGAGTGCTCGTGGTTGGATTAGCAACAAAAATGAATCAGGTGTGTACTCCGATCACATAGAAAATGAGTATCGGTGAAAACTGAAAAGTGGCCTGCGACGCCACATGGGCGTGTGGTTTGCCCGTGTGGTAGCCTGTGTCACGGGACACGGGCATGTCACTGACAAGCCAGGCTGTGCGCGGGCCACATAGGCGCGACAGACACGAGCGTGTGAGGCTGGCGAGGCTGTATGCGAGGCACAAGCTCAACCAAGTGGGTTTGTAGACCGCACGGGTGTGTAGGTCACACGAGTAAACCACACAGGTGTGTGGGATTTTGGGCCAGGCCGTGTGATCCACATGGGCAAAGCCAAGTTGGGCTGTGTGGGCCACACGGGCGTGTGGGCCCACACAGGCAGGGCACACGGGCGTGTGAGCCCAATTTATTTGAAATGTTCTGTAAGGTTGCACGGGTTGCCTAAGTTGACTGTGACCTGACTGTAGGGGCGGTAAGCTCTACTTAAACCCCATACTTTGATTGATTACTGAATTGTATACAAAAGCATGTTATTATAAGCATGTGTATCTATCTGATTCCATATATTTGTTCTACCATGATTTTGATAAGATCTGATATCTGCATATAAGCATGTCATGATATGTATGTTGCATTGCATTGGGTTGGGAATTGTTGTGAATTGAAGGAAGTCTGAGAGGCGATTAGCCTGTTATCTGGCAACTACGCTGCATATATCAATTATGTACTGTTTTACGGTACTTTGTGGTGTGTAGGGTTGGATGGGTTAATTATATCCCCATACTTGGTGTGTAGGGTTGGGTGGGTCGATTCTATCCTCACATGGTGTGTTAGGCTGGTTGGAGATGGTGTGCAAGTTTGGTGGGCATGTTTCCTGATATCTGATTTGTTATGCATGCGATACTTGTATGGCTAAGGCCGAACTGTCTGTATTATATTATCTGTTTGTGTGCATGCTGTTTGTGGGGATGTACACATTGAGTTTGCGAAAACTCACCCCTTTGTTTATTTGTCTGTCAGGTAATCCTCAGCAATAGACGGATCAGTGCGACAGAGGGCTCGATGGTGACCACTGTTAGAAATTTATGGATTTTTGAGTAACATTCTATTTTGTCTGCTTTATTCTAAATATTTATTTTTGGGATTAAAATGTCTTTGAACTTGAACTATTTTTAAGTTATTTCGGGATTTTAAACTATTAAGCTATTGATTAATGAATTTATGATGTTTAGCTTCCACGATAATGAAATGTGTTCACCTAATAATCAGATCGGAGATTTCATGACTTAAGTAACGATAATGAACTGAACGATTTTTAATTTGCTAAGATTTTCTAAAAACACTCTCATGTGACGCCGCTAGATTCGGCCATAACGTCTAAGCCAGGTTTGGGGTGTTACATTCAATATAGAAATATCTGATTGTATATGCATGTTTATTGACTGATAAGTAATTAAGGTGAGTTTATTGTGATAATTTTAAATGTTTTGATTGAATTTGATATGGAACATCGTTATATGAGACTAAAATAAATAAAATGGAAAGTGACATGTAATACTTGAATTGTGATATATGGAATAGAAATTGAGTAGAAATAGATGGTATGATATGGAAAACATTTATATATGATGATTTGAAATGTGATATGCATATGATTGGAAAATGGAATATGTATTGAATTGTATATGAAATTGAACATTAGTACCCTATTAATAAGTTAGGTTAAGTCAGATATAGTTAACATGCCATAGGATTGGATTGTGTATGTGTTTATGCGCTTTTGCACCAGGATGCATTTCATGTACCAAGATACGCTTCGTATGCCAGGATGCGCTTTGTGCTCCAGTATGCATTTTACGTGCCAATTTCTCTAACTTCGATTTATTTGATAATGCACTTTGGTACTAATTTGGTGAGTTAGTTAGATGATACGTGTATTCGTTCGAGTCCGAGTTAGGTTAATAGGTGTTATTGATAATAAGCTTGATAACTTATACTGAAATGAATTGTATGATGCTAAAGAATTGAATAAGATCGTATGTGAATTGTGATGAAGATAGTATGTAACTTATTAAGCAAAACAAGTGAAAATGAGCCCTAGGGGGCCAAAACGAATGTGAATGAGTTGGTAGATTCTAGAAACAAATTGAATGGTAAGAATAAGGTAAGTAAACTGAATTGTTCATAAAAATTTGATGGAAGTAATGCCACTAACATGTACATGTTGGTGTTAATTATTTATTGTGTATAAATTCTAAAAGGTATTTGCACGATAAGTAAAATAGATTCATCATGAACTTGTTTGAAATAATGCTAACGTTACGTATGCATAGGTATTGAAATCTTGATTGAGTGTAAGCGCAAAATGTCCATTTGAAAGGTAAGTAACAAATGATGGAATTGGTTAAAAATGATGAATGCTTAAATAGGTTGATATGTCAATTAGTGTATGCATAACTTCATATGATAATGACTTGGAAAAACTTCATATTATAAGATACACATTGATAGACTAATAGTTAATATGCATTATGTTGTAACAATGTTGTTATGTTATTATACCTTGAATCATGCTCTGTACGTAGGTGTAGCTATTCTCAAAGCCCCGAAAAAGTGAAGTCAACATCCAAACCGCATCCATCGACTCAAAATAGTTTGTATAGTTCTCTTCTTTTGATCTAAGGGCATGTACCTAGGCTTTAGTTGTTCAAAGTCTATAGATGGTCAATTTGTGTTATAATGTTTTGAATATAATGTAATGGCTAATGTTTATGCATAATTTGGTTTTGTTGTACTTGATAAGTTGTTAAATTGGTTGTAAGGGAATGGAATATGCATGATTTCATGTCACCCAAACTTTCAACAAGTTTATTTTTGAAGTAATAGTTTTTCACGTCACGACGACGAACCCCTTGCATCGTGATGAGAAATAGCTCAAGGTTTACGTTATGTTGATGTAGCCCGAGGTCATGGCGAACCATAGTCAGAAAGTCACGTTGTGACGAGGAAATCCCTAAAGTTGTGTCATCAACTCGACACTTTGTAATCTTTACAATTTGATCCATATCAACCTTGAGTTAACAAAAGAGCTTTCGTAAGCTCGTATAAGACTTGAAAATGATTATGTATTGACTAATATGCATGGTTTACATGTATTTAAATGTATAATGAAGTTGAATTGAATGTTTTTTTATTGTAGTTGCTCCGGTAACGAATGTGGCGCCTTGTAGCTCGGACTTGGCGATTGGTCGGGTAATGGGGTGTTACATTTAGTAGTATTAAAACTATAGGTTTAACTTATTTTCAGACTAAATCGAGCTTAGAATTGAGTCTAGAGGTACATGCCAAGTTGAGTCAAGTCTGAATTAATATATAGATGCTAATTATAAAATTTATTTGCTTTATGGCTAAAATGTCTGAGAAATCGAGAAATGATGCTAATGATGATAGCTAAAATTTATTTGTTTTATAGCTAAAAGGTCAAGATAGCGAGAATTTTCTTCGCACCATTACAGAAGTTCTTCAGCAAGTGGAAAAAATTGTTCATCAAGTTGTACCGATAGTCGTAACTCGGTGGGCTCCGATAAAAAAGTTACGTAAATACGAGGCGGCTGAATTTAAAGGGTTGAAAGGTGTGGATTCTTTTTCAGTCAAGGCTTGGCTTGAATCTACTGACCGATATTACAACAACTTGAATGCTCTCTATACGAGTATGTTACCTGTGTTGTGTCCCTCTTGAAAGAGGAGGCGTATCAATGGTGGTTGTCAAACCCAACACGTGCCACCTGAACTGGATCACTTGGACTTTTTTCTAGTCTAAGTTCTAGAAAAAAAATATGTAGGTGAGTTGTATTTCAAAGACAAAAATAGGAATTTATGATGATGAGACGAGGTGATATGTTGGTGATAAATCATAAGTTAGAGGCTCGCATTGTCAACACTAGGAATAGGAAAGTCCATTAGGTTAATTTAAGTTAGTTAATTTAATTAGTTTAATTAAAATATTAATTTGGATTCGCACTACTAATTCATGACTTCATTAGATTAATAATTATTTTCTGTAATTAATTTAATAATATTTTCTACAATCTGCAATCCCTTGGGTACGATCCTTGGAATACTTACTAGTGTTTCGTTGTAAACTTTACTATATTACAATTTGACTCGTATGCTTGTGAACACTGCAGATTAAATTCAATATATTTTTGGTGTGATATTTTACTATAAATGATAACACATTTATAGGCGATCAAGTTGTTGTAGCCATTGTTGGGGATTGCGACAGTGAAAATTTTATTAGATTGATTACGTAAAATAATATTAATCGAAAGACAAACGAGCTAGATAGTGTTTTAACTTTTTCTAACATACTTAAATACTTTTATTTTGAATTTTTTGTAGTTAATTAAATATTTTTATTTACCTTGTCAATTATTAGATTTAATCATAAACATTGATTTTTATAGGTCGGTGTACGAACTATCCAAATCGAGTTGGTTGTAAGGAGATTCAACAAACCAATGGAGTTGTAATTACAAATACGAGCAACCCGAGTGTTCGAACGAACTCACACCAAAGTCAAGCAAGTATATGTATGAGAGGAATGGAGATTCGATGAACCCATGGGATGAAGGCGAGGTATACGAGGAGGGAGTATACGAACAATGAGATATTATGGATAACCAAAAATTGCTTATGCTAGAGCTTTACCAACGAAGAAACAAAACAATAACTTCATTGGAAAAGATAGATGAGTGACAATTAGGGGCATTCGAGTATTTAGTCAAAACTCCTGGTGATTCGTATGACCATACAATCAAACAAAACAACCGTGAGTGAAAATTCCAAGCTAAATTAAAGCAAAACCAACAACAATTGGATCAATTAGAGGAATTTTTCCAGCAAAAATACCAAGGAAGTACTCCATTAGAAGAGGTCGTACATGATCTCTTCGAACTTTTATAATGAATCTAGAATATTAAAAGAATAAATAAAAATAAGATAAAGGGGATGCATTCAAAGTTAATAACATTATTGAAGATGTTGGAGGCTCTTCCTTCTCTTTGAAAGACCTTAAACAAAAATTCACTTCTCTAAAAGAATTTTAGTAAGACTTTTCACAAGTATTAAGAGGAATAGATACAATGCTAAAAAGGGAACAATGAGAAAAGAAGAAGAAGAAGAATGAACTTATTGTCAAGGATGTGAAGGTTTTGGGCATATCCAAGCTGAGTATGCCAACACTCTTAAGAATAAAAATAAACCCCTTACTGTCACTTAGAATGATGAAGGTACTAAAATTGAAGAGGCAAATGATGACGAACATTTTAGCAATTATGTTAGTTTTAATGTTTAGATAGGTAGTGTCATATATGATATTACAACATCTTTTGATATTGACCTTGAAAATAGAGGCAACAGTGTAAGTAACTATGATCAACCAGACAAAACGTTGTAAGAAACTTACAATATTGTAGGCACCCACTTTTGTCTGAGCCCAATAGGAGGCCTATTTAAGTTTTTGTTCTCTCTTGGGCCATTTGAAGCCCACCCGATTTTGGTCAATTTGAGACCTTTATTTTTCTTTTATTTTCTTTCCTTCTTGGACCTGTCAAGGGCCCAAATAATTATTATTATCATTACTAATACTACTATTATTAAATATTATTAATATCTTTTTTTACAAATAAACAAGATTAAAAAATAATATATATAGATGAAATTAAAAAATAATATATATAGATGAAATGAAATGAAAGAAAAAAAGGGAGGCTTTTCATATTTTGTTCTTAAAAAAAAGGGAAAAAACAACAACAACAACAACAACAAGCATTCTAGTTTCATTTTTCTTCTTCTTCTTCTTCTTTTTTTATTTGGCCATATACATATCTTGAGGGATTGTGTTTGGGCTTTCATGAAGGGGGCATCACCAGAACGTCGGTCCTCTGCCCCTAGGAGCCCTAAAAATCCCGTTTTTTCCCTTCCTCTTTCTAAAATAAATGTTTCTTTTTAAAAAGTTTGATCTTGAGAAAAGTTTTGATTTTTTTTAAAAAGGAGAAAGTTTAGATTTTTAAAATAAAAATTTGTTTTTAGTCATATTAAAGGAAAAGTTTAAATTCTTAAAACAAAGTTTTAATCTTTTTCAACTATTTCGAAATAAAGTTTTGGTTTTTAAGAAAAATAGTGTTTTTTTTATAAAAAAGCGAATGTTTAGATTTTTAAAATAAAAATCTGTTTCTTACTCATTTTAAAGAAAAAGTTTAAAATTTTTTAAAAAATGTTTTGATCTTTTTCAACTATTTCGAAATAAAGTTTTGATATGAATAAGGTGTATTGTTGTTATTATTATCATCATGTCAAGGTCTTATTTATTTCATTTATTTAATAAATTTTCTTTTTATTATTTCCCTTTTTGTAAGAGATTAATTTTTCATTAACTTTAGCCAATTTAATTAGTTTTCTTATTTTATTACTATTCGTTTTAAGAGAGAGAATTTTAGATCATTTTTTCATCCTATAATTGTTGACATGAAGTTAGTTAAGTAGGTGTTACATTTTAATGAAACCATAAGGTTCTTACATTTGAATTTAGGTTAGTCTTTAAGGTCTTATCTACCATTTACCTTAGAAAAATTATAAATAATATGTAAGATATCTTTTTAGGATTTTAAACTAATTTTAAATACCGTATAGGATTCCTCTTTAGAATATTAAATTAATATGTAAATATTCTTTAGGACTTTATTCAATATTAAAACTAAAGATTTTTGTAGGTGAATTGTAAATCGTGAGTAGGTCTTTCTAAGTATTTTATTTTAGAAACTTTTTAAGAAAGTTGATAAATGTTATTTAAGATATATTATTTTAAAGTAAGATAAATCACAAATCCAAAATAGGATACTTTTATAAGGTCTTTGATAGGTTCAACATTATTAATTAAATATTTTAAATAATAATAATAATAATAATAATAATAATAATAATAATAATAAAAGATCGAATAAGTTGTAGATGAGTTTTAATATTTCTCTTAATTCATTGGTAATTTTTACGTTTTTTAGAATTCTAAAATAGAATTAATTTTATAAATTAAAGGTATTTTACTATAATTATTTAGGTATCCTTTAGGGTTCCCGTTAAAAGTGAAAATCTCTAATTTAAGTTTCAAATTAGATAAGTTTGGTGAACACATCTTAATCGAGTTACAAGTAAACCAGATGCATTTTCTTTGGAGTTTTTGTTCAATATTTCTTGATTAAGATATTAATATGCTTAAATAAAAAAATCTAGCTCTTAAGACCACGTAGGACTATCCCTGAATAGGCGTTGTGGGCGTGCTGTAACCTTCCCACACGTAACCGTACTCCCGAACCCAAAATTTGGTGATGAGATCGAGTCTAGACTTTTAGGATTTTTTTCGTAGTATTAATTCTAGATTTTTAGACGATAGGTGGCTAACCAACCTAGCCCTAATTGGTTAGTGGCAACTTTACATTAATTTAGGCCCTCCGTGTCTACCTATGCTTACTAGGCTCCTCTACTCTTATGTAGGCAACATTATGACAGCTTGACGACTCTACTGGGAAACCCAAGTGAGTCGACTTACTTAGGTCTGAGAGCTAGGATTTTTGGTATTTGTGTATATTAGATTTATTTATTCGTGCATTAATTTATTTAATTGTCTAATGTCATTTTAAATTTTAAATATTGATTTATTTGTTCATTTCATTTACTTATCCCATTTTGATATGAATGTCAATGCGTTTGTTTATTATTTTATCAATAAAATTGATTAATGTGTATGTCGACTCTATCATCGTAGGGCGGCTATAATTGTAATTCATGTTGCATCTTGCTTTCGGTCCTACACCCGGGCCCATCCTATTTAGGAGGAGTAGCCTTAGGTTTTTGTGTGGCAATATGTCACCGCATAAGTTTAAGGACTACTTCATGGTTAAGATGGATATAGATGTTTGTGTAGCAAATGCTACAGTGTACGCTATGGAAGTCTTACCACACACAAACTCTTTTTAAAGGGAAACACATCCCTATGGATGTCATATTTAAGCCTTGGGTTCCCCGTGCATTAAAGTCAGCTGTAAGCCAGCATGTAATGACCATTTTAAATGTAAAGCCTAGACATAAGAACCGTACCTTACCCCTTGTAATAATACCCTATAGGATTTCATAAGCATTTATTCGTATGTTTTATGTTTAAATTTTTTCGCAATGCTTTATGATTTGATTTTATTGCTTTTCTTTTTTTTACTAACTTTTTTTTCTTATGTCTGTGTCTCTCCATGGCATAATTCGTGCATCATTTAAATACCTGGGGCACAGTGTCGCATCTATATTCGACATGAACACATTTCGAGAAGAGTCTGTTGTTCAGCATGGGGTAGAAAATATAGGGATAATAGCGAGAATGTCAGAGGATACTCAGAGCAGAGAAGGTGATTGCCAGATAGCTAATTTTGACTCGAGCCTGCCTTAGATAGTCCGTTTGGATTATAGGAGGAATCGTGAAGATGAGTTAAAAGGAATATGGCAATCATGAGACGAGGCTAAGAAAACGCACTTCTGGGACAAGTATGGCAATGTAAGACAGCTTCTGTTCGTTAAACCGAATGATGCCTTATTGAAGGCTATGGTACATTTTTGGGATCCCACTATAGTTGTTTTACGTTTAATGAAGTGGATATGGTACCGGCTATTGAGGAATATTCTGCCATTCTCCACTATGACTTTAGAGATTCGTTCAGGATATATTGGAAACGAAACGTCAATTTCTGGGACCCTTAGCTAATATGATGGGAGTACCTATAAATACGGTGAGAGCAAGACTAATAGATAAAAATGGTCATTGCATTTCCTAGTTCGACATTAGGGATGCTATGGGAAAGGCCAACGGTGATAGACATTTGGCACTGTTCACGTTTTTTGTATACGAGTTGATTGTGCTCCCAAAATTCTATAGGATATGTGAGTGTAGAGCTAGCTAATTTTTTGTTTCAGATTAAAAAAAAGGGTGAATCCTACTCCATCAGTTTTAGTTGAAACCATCATTTCACTCAATTTCATCAAAAGGAAATGAGACGGGCGTTTCTTAGAATGCACACAGTTTTTGTTCGTATGGATGAAAATCCATTTTAGGTACCTCTATAAGCACTTTCATCAGGTGTTTGATCCTTCGTGTAACGCCCCAATTTTCGGGTTTTCTGTGTTTCTGTGATTTTTAAAATTTGTGTGTGTTCTGGTTGGTTAATATATATATTTTAGTAGGTTAGTGGGCCTTTGGAAGGCCCAAACTTAAGTTAAATCTGTGGTAGTCTTCAGAATTTTAATTTTATGAGCAGGTGATGCAATTTGCGTTTGGGCTTTTAAGAGTAAATGGGTAAAAGATGACACAAAAAGGAGTGTGGTGTAGTGGCAAGATGGCGCCACTTAAGGGACAAGGAAGTGACGCCATAGAGGAAGCAAGGGGTCCAAGGTTCAAGTCTTGGCTCTTGCAATATATTTTGGTTTTTCTTTTCAATAAATTTGGAAGCAAGTAGGTGCGCTTTAAAGTTTAATGTGTTAGATTTATGACACAAATGAGTTGATGGCCTAGTGGTGGTGGCGTGAGTTGGCATGTGAGAGGACTTTGGTTCGAATCCCTTGGCACGCAAAGGTTGATTATTTTGCTATGTTAGGACGACAAGAGTTGGTGTTGGTTTTAAACTCTAGTGATGGAGGGATCCCACATCGGGAAGCTAACATAAGAGTAGATGGAGAGCTGGCTTTAAATAGAGTAAACCATGAGGAGAGTAGGCATACCCTTCTTGGCTGATCCCTTTCGCTTTGTGACGTGTTCATTTGGGTTGGGCGTCAGCTAAGAGTGTTGGAGCGCGGATTAACTGCAGTCTCCTAACAGGTGTGTATTCCTCATTACTCTAGCAGTAGGACGGCTATTTCCGGCCGCGATGGGCTGAAATGGGCCATGTGGTCCCAATGGGTCTGTAGGCCCAAGTGGATAAGTTGTAGAATTACCAAAATACCCCTGTAAGGTAGAATTACCGAAATAACCTTGTAGGGTAGAATTATTGAAATACCCCTGTAGGGTAGAATTATCGAAATAACCCTGTAGGATAGAAATACCGAAATACCCCTGTAGGGTAGAATTATCGAGATACCCTTGTGGGGTAAAATTACCATTTTGCCCCTAGGGCGTTAAATGACTATTTTGCCCCTCGTGCGTAAATGACTGACTTGTGTGATGATTAGGTTAGTTGACGTGGATTTATGTTAGTTATCATTAATTCGTAAGTCTAATGTGTTAGTGATCGATTGTAGGATTATCGTGTGGGAGATATCGTCATCAATTGTCATCAACCAGGTGTGTAAACGACACCCTCCCTTAGACTGAATCGGTAAAAGCCGAAATACCAAAATGTTGGTATTTTGTGAACTCGCGAGTGTGCGAGCACTCGTGAGACAATTGTTAATGAATATGGTGCATTTGAAGGATAAGAGTGCAGAGTGTGCATTTTCGTACACAACGGTATTTTTGGGTTTAGTGGGCTGAAAACGGGCCAATGGGCCAACGGGCCTACTTTGGTAAAAAGACGAAGTAAGTACTTCCGATTACTTGGTAAATATTAGAATGAGCATTAAACCTTAGCAATAGGTAATAATTACTGAAATACCCTTATGCATGCAAAATTATGATTTTGCCCCTAGGGTTTTTTTTTCCTGAAAAGCATGAAGTTCTGTTTCTGTATACGTATGCCATGACACATTGTTATTGTTGCATGGGACATGGGTTTATATTGATAGAGGAAGCGTTCTGGCAGCCTCGCCACATATATCTGTTCTGGTGACTTCGTCACAATATCTGGCAGCCTCGCTGCAATCTGGTGGCTTCGCCATATATATATCTGTTCTAGTGGCCCAGCCACAATATCTGTATCTGGTGACTTCGTCACAATATCTGGCAGCTTTGCTGCAATTTCTGTGGTGTGTAGCGGTTGGGTGGGTCGAGTAGTCTCCCCACATGGTGTAAGGCTGGTACGGGGGAGTTATGGATGGATCTGGGTTGGGATTTCTGCATTCATGACATATTTGTTCTGTATCTGCTATGGGCCTATGGGTTTCATTCTGATTTCTGTATTGGGCCAAGGCCCAAATAAGTCTGACTCTGAGGTTTGATCTGTTTTGGGCTATGGTTGGGTTATGTTACACACTGAGTTTACCGAACTCACCCTTTATTTTCATCTCTGTAGGAAATCCCCAACCATAGTGGGCTTGGAGCTGTGAGGGATTCGGAGGGGCCACATAATCTGCAAAGTTAGTTTTTCTAAGTTAGTTTATTTTTATTATTTTATATTCTGATTTAATTTTGGGTTTTAAGTTGTAATAAGGCCGCTATTTAAATTTCTTTTTTCGCTATGGTTTTATTTTCTAATTATATTTATACTATGTCGAAACTGCTAGTGTTAGGCTACGCGGGTTTTCAAAATTAATGAACGTTTTCCAAGACTCAACAAGCACAACAAATGGATAGCCTAAAGATTGATAAATCGACTTTTCATTCAACCGCTGTTTTTACAAAGACCACCCCAATCACTTAAACCAACGAATGCATACTAAGTCGTAAGTCCATGTGACACGTTAGATCTGGCAATAACGTCTGGGTAGGGTTTGGGGTGTTACACTTCGACCAGGCCTATAGAGGAATTTCTGGAAAGTGAGTGGTCTCCAAATCAATCGATTGAGTAGTGGTTTCAGAACCTTAGTATATTGACATACCAAGAAATAGAATGGAGGGCTCTATGGATGATTCGGAGCACGGTACTCATCAGGTGCAGTGGTCATTTGTGGGTTCCCTTAATTGACATATGGGAATCCATCAGTTATTCCTCATTGATGGTTCTGAGCCAATATGGGTATGATCAATGCGTATCTACTACAGCTGGTTTAAATAGAGTGGAAGCTTCAGTTCAAGACCTACGATTTTGGAAGAAATTAGAAGAGATATGAATCAAGTGGGGTCAAACCTTGAGCTTGCAATCAGGAACCTTTTTCAACCATTCCCCCTTAGAAAAGTATATCCAGTGGCGCCTAAAAAGAAGTAAAATCTCTATGTTAGTGCAGTTCAAGGGAAATAGGAAGGTCTTAGAAATTATACATGATTGAGAGATGTGTCTAAGGGGGAAAGATGAAGAGGTCAGACGGCAACGAGAGCAACATCAGGAATATGTAAAAGAAAAGGAGGAAGAAATCATGAGACAACACTAGTTAGATATGAAGGGAAGGGAGGAAGAACTAAGAATACAATTAGAACAAAGTCAACAAGAAAGATCTGACTTGTTCGCTCAGATTCAAAGGTTGGAGGTGGATTCGAGTCTACGGGCTAATAAACTCCAAAAAGTGCAGAACAAGAGCAAACTTAGAGGAGGGTGTCTAATAGGAAAATTGCTGAAATTGAGGTCATGGAAGTGGAAATTTGTCGCCTGACTAAAGAATTAAAGACAAAAGAAGAGCAAAATAAAGAGGCCACAAAAGAATATACGGAGCTTGCGAAGCGTTTTATCGTGGTAGAACAAATGGAAATAAATCAACATAGGTGTTTGCAACAATCCACAGGGAAGATCATGTTTTTTCTTAGCAAGCCAAAGACATATGTGAACAGATTGAAGAACTCAAAAAAGAATCTACCTCTTTTACGGATAGGAACGAGCTTGCAATGAAAATTCGGGAGGTGACTCAGGCACATTACCAAAAGTTCATGAAGATCATGAGAAGCAAGAAGAAGAACGATGAGTAGAGATTTGCCCTATGAAAATAGACCGATTAGGATTTTCTTTAGGTGTGAATAAAAAATGAAAAAAATTGTAAGTCGAACAATTTTCAAACCTTCCATGAAAGAAAATGTTTATATTAGAGTATATTTATGACAATGTGCCCTAATTTCAATCAATCAATCAATCATTCATCCATTCATTCACTCATTCACTCATTTGTTTATTCAGAAACATTATTTAAAAAAAGAAAAGAACAACATTTTTATGACAAATCCAAATGATTTTCTAACTTTAGAAATAAATGTCGGATAGCTCATCGGTATAACACCCACCTTAGACAACTGGAAAATGATACCGTTACCTTCTATCCTTGAGTCCTCCGAGATGTAATCATTTTTAAGAGTTTTTATATCAAAGTTTAATATCATTCAGTTAATTTAATTTCCTTCAAAAATCCATTTAAAATTGTTTTCTTTTTAATGAAATCAGATTTGGATTATGTCCCTAGTCACTTTTATTCATTCGATTTTTTTCATTCATATACCAGTATACATACTCATAATTATTTCAGGGATATACCTCATCAATTGATAAATGACTCAAATGACATATTTGAATCAAATTCTTATAATTATGTTCACTATAACGATCATGGGATAGAAGAGGAAGAAGTTGTACCATATGAGTTTTTGAGGCCAGTTGAACAAGAAAAGTAGCTTATTTAACCCCACTTGGAGGGAACATATTTAATCAATATGGGTGATGACGAGGTAAGAAAGGACATTAGGATTGGAACCATTCTCATGCTAGAGTAAAGTCAATTGTTGAAAGATCTACTTATTGAGTTCCCATATGTGTTTGCATGGTCATACCAAGATATGCCGGGTTTGGACACCAATATCATGGAACATAAGCTACCTTTAAAATCAAATTACAAGCCTGTATAACAAAAGTTGAGAAGGATGAAACCTGAGATGCTGTGGGAGATTAAAGAAGAGGTCAAGAAATAATTCGATGTGGGATTTTTGAAAGTAGCTAAATACCCAGATTGAGTGGCGAATATTGGACTAGTGCCTAAAAAGGACGGGAAAGTCAGAATATGTATTGATTATAGAGATTTGAATCGAGCCAGCCCTAAGGATAATTTTTCATTACCTCATATAGACACATTGGTGGATAACATTGTTAAATATTGCGTTTTCTCTTTCATGGATGGATTATCGGGGTATGATCAAATCAAAATTGTAAGGGAGGACATGGAAAAGACCACATTCATCACAACCTAGGGAACTTTTTGTTACAGGGTCATGTCGTTTGGTTTAAAAAATGTTGGGGGTCACGTATCAACGAGCAATGGTGACACTATTTCGTGACATGATGCATAAAGAGATTGAAGTTTATGTTGACGATATGATAGCAAAGTTCGCTAGGGAGTAAAGTCATGTGGAAAACCTCTACAAACTATTTGAAAGATTGAGAAGATACAAATTGAGATTTAGTTAAGTAAAATGTACTTTTGGGGTAAAAGTCGAAGAAGCTATTGGGTTTCGTAGTAAGTGAATGGGGAATTGAAATAGATTCAGACAAGGTTCAAGCAATTCAATATTTGATACCCTCTAAAATTCAAAATAAGGTAAGAGGTTTTTTGGGACGTTTCAATTACGTGTCTCGTTTAATCTCACAGTTGATGGACAAATGTGATCCCATCTTTAAGCTCTTACGTAAGGATAATGATGGTGATTGGACTGAAGATTATCAAAAAGCGTTCGAGAAAACAAAAGAGTATTTAGCTAAGCCACCAATTTTGATTCCACGAGTGCAAGGAAGACCTTTGAATTTGTATTTGGTAGTGTTGGATAATTCTATAGGTTAGGTTCTGGGGCAATAAGATGGTTCAAACAAGAAAGAGCATGCAATCTATTATCTGAGCAAGAAGTTCACGGAATATGAAGCCAAATATTCCTATATGAAAAGGATGTGTTCCGCTTTAGCATGGACCGTGTGTCGACTAAGGCAATACATGTTGTATCATACGACCTTCCTTATCGCAAAGTTAGACCCTTTAAAGTACATTTTTGAGAAGCCATTATAGTCAAAGAGAGTTGCTCGTTGGCAAGTGGTATTGTTAGAGTATGACATCATCTACGTGTCTCAAAAGGCAATAAAAAAAGTTGTGAAATAGAAGTCCAACTTATACAGCTAAGGGTCAAGGATTTGTCGGCCCACTGTGCGGGAGTAGAATCAAGAACAAATGGGAAAGCGTGGTATGCTGGCATTAAACAGTATTTGCAATACCAGCAATGCTCGGACTGTGCCTCAGAAAATGATAAACGAATAATTAGAAGGCTGGCTATGGGTTTCTTTTTAGACGATGAGTTTTTATACAAAAGAGGATGTGGCCAAACCCCGTTTATAACATCCCGAATTAGGGCCTAGTCGGAACAGTGGTTTCGACCACAAATCAGACACAGTAAAATTTGTTTTTATTATATTTTTATGGTCTACAATTTCACAGGATGATTTCGTGAAAATTTCGTTTGAAAATTTTAACGTTTGGGCACTCAATTTGGTCAAAAGGACTAAATTGTAAAAAGTGAAAAAGTTGAGTTCTACAAGTTAGAGGTGTTTAATTGTTATGAAATTTTAAATTGGAGGCCCTCAAATGGTAATTAGACCATTGGATAAATTGTTGGACAAAAATGGACATGAAAAGCCAATTTTTGTCCATCTTCTATCCCATGGCTGAAACTTGCATGGAGAAGACATAGCTATAGAGAAGACATAGTTAGGTCGCATTTGTAGTACTATGTGCAGGCTACTATGCGTACTCGACAACTTCGATCATGTGTGTAGTACTAAGTGCAGGCTACTATGCGTACCAGATAGCTTCGGTTACAAGGGTGGTAATATGTGCATGCAACCGTGTATATGTTATTGTTCCGATGAGTTCAACAGGAAATCTACTAAGTGAAAATACATGTGAACATGACCATGTGATGAATAAGTGCAGGTATATGTTTGTGGAAATTTATGAGCAATGTGCTCGATAGTTAAGCGAACTTTCGGTAAGATGGAATAGAGTAAGTGAAATTATGTAAGAGTGAAATTTGTAATAAAACAGTTTTGGACAATAGCAGTTGTGTAACTTTGAAAAATCACCAAAAATTGTGGAATTTGAATTAGAGACTGAATAAGATATTAGATTAAATCTTATTGAATCTAGTTTCACATAGAAGAAATGGAGTAAGGAAAAGAGTTTCATATTATGAGATATTTGAACTTTTGTGAGACAGAGTTAGAGAGATTTCAGGCTCCCCTGTCTCAAATTTGGAAAATCACTAAAAATTGTACAAAAATTATTATGGGCTAGGATTTATATGATTAAATCCTTAGTGTCAAAGCTACCAAATAGGAAAATAAGGGTAAATTTAAAGAATAAAATTTACTTATTGGATAGAAAACAAATTCTAGGAATTTTATGGTAAGAATATATATGAGTCTAGTTTTATGGAAAATTTACAGATCTTAATTTGGAGTTCGGTAGCTCCAAATATAAATAATTTAATCACTATGACTCGAGAAAACAACTTGACTGGACTTTGAAAAAATAGAAAGAATTTGAAAATAGCATGTTAATACATTGCTTATTATTTTTCATGCGAGCTTACTAAGCTTTAAGCTTACTCCCTCCTTTCCATTTCTTTAGTGTTGATAGGTTAGCTTGGGGTTGGAGATCGTCAGAGGCAACCTCACACTATCAAGCTACCTCATTTGGAGTATTGATGAATCTTAATGTCTTCAACTGAGTGGCATGTATAGGGACTTAGTTTTATGATAGATGCTGTTATGATTAGCCATATGTATTGGCTTATATTGATTCATTGTATATATCCATGAGATGTGACTTATTATGATTCTAGCTTGTAAGCCTAATTATCCATGATAAGTTCTAATGCTTGTGATGCGATGATATTTTTTTATGTTTTTGGGATATGTATGGTTGGTATTATGACATATATGCATGATGGGTGCTTCTTGACCAATCGAAATGATCATAGCGACGTGGTAAATGTATAATATGGAAATAAGTTGATAATGTTTGAACATGAATACTTGATGTTGATTGAAGCTACTTGATAAATTGATGGTTATGAAAGTTTAGTAAAAATGGTCATCAAATGATAAGGTCAATGAATATAGAATTGTTGTGTCTAGATTTGATATTATATGAGTACGTGTAATAAGTGAATGATAGCATGTTAAAGTTAAGAATATACCTTAGTGAAGTATGTTAAATCATTAAAATGATGCAATGATGTATATTTTTGATGTGTGTAAAGATGTGAGGGATTAATGGTAACCAAAGGCTTGGAAAATAGCCTAAGTACTAGTCACACTGGCAGAGACACGGCCATGTGTCTCAATCATGTGGAGGACACGGCCTAGCACACGAGCGTGTGGCTTGGTCGTGTGGTTAAATTTGTTTTCTGACTTCATAAACAGAGAGTTACACGGCCTGAAGACACGGGCGTGTCCCTGTGTCCACACTGGCATGTAACCCTGTTTCAAGAAAACTTTTCTAAGTTTCCCCAAAACTTTCTAAAGTTCTTGATTTAGTCCCAAATCGGCCTTAATTCATGTTTAGAGCCTCGGTAGCTCGTGTAAGGGACATTATGCATGTGATTGAATACTTTTAATTTAAATGAAATTTTATGGCCCGATTTTGCATGTTGTGAATGTTTAAATCCGGTAACGCCTCGAATCCTGTCCTGGCATCAGATACAAGTAAAGGGTGTTACATTTGTGGTATTAGAGGTATGGTTTAGTCAGTTCTCGCACTAACCTAGAATGTATGAGAGTCTAGCTATACATGCCACAAATCCGTGATAGTGTGATGTCTCCCGACGCAAATGAGAACCATCCTTTTTGGACAAAGGTGCTTTCCAACCGAGCTATATTGACCATTTTTGATGTGAAGCTAAGGCATTTGGGTAAAGTACAGTTATGATGAGCCTAAACTCAAAAAAAGTATGAATAAAAGTTCATGATATGTACGTGATAACATGTGAGATGAAAGTTCATGTTGTGATGAGTATCTATGCTTGTTTGATATTCATATGATGTTGTGCACTTGATTTACTTGATTAAGTGAATGTGACAAATAGAAATTCATGAAGGTATGAATAAAAGGTTCATAATAACATGATAAGGATAAAATGTCATTGTCCCGATTGAACATTGAATGTTGATGGATTGCAATGATATCTTTCAATGAGATAAAGGAATACATTATGATATGCTTATCTATGTTTAGTTGATAGTTCTATGATATATATGATCGAATTTCTCTAGAGAATGTATGTATTTTAGTAACTCACCAACCTTATTGATGGAACAAATGTTCTTGTATACTTGTTTGGATAATTATAATGGGCAAACTAGTATAGTTTAAGAAAATGTGCTAAAATTAATTGAATTGAGTTATATGATGGTAATGATATGTATAGGACGATGTGTAAGATAAAAGTTTTGATTGTGACAAACTTATCCATGTTTGTTTGGTCCTCGTAAGATGTTATGTGCATGACTTGTTTGATTGAATGAATGGGATAAGTAAAATTATTTAGAATCCATAAAATGCATGCATAAATATACTTGTTTAAATAGGATAACTAAAAAGTTCGTGTCATACGAATGTGAATAATAATTTTCCAGAAGTGGATGATATGTTTGTGAAAATGTTACTATGATAATAAAATAGTGTTATATGTATATATGTATGAGAGACAAGTTAGGGACCTTACGACCCACCCCGTTATCAGAGTGGTGTTTTGTAAAGGATTTTATAAGATCAGTGTTGAATAAGCTCACAAGTATGAGACTAAAGAGTTCAGCTGTAGAATGATTATAACTATGATCAGGGATTAATTGGATTGATAAGTAAAGACAGAGCTAGTAAAGTGCGATGTTAAGAAATGTATTAACTGGAATTTCTTCAGAACCGATCTTCTTCAAAGAAAATCATAATGTGGGATTTGTAATAACAAAAATAGTTGGAGGAATAAATCTTGAAATGTAAGATATCTGAATGTGGTAATTATAGTAAGCAGATTATGACTGTCTCTCTTGAGGTACTCTATGAGTTCATTTACTCTCGGAAGTATTACTGGGGCTATCTATTTTCAGATAAATTGTTATCGTGTGAAAATATTTTCTAATCTTGGAATAAGACGAAAGTATTGATAGTTTGACTGGTATATAATCTGTATTGCTCTATTTTCTCTCTGGCATTCTATTACGTTCCGTCTGTTGGGATTTTATGAGATAATGTACCTGATGTCATGATTTTGTTCCTTCTAATGGATGCTCGGTTTGATATATATATGGGAAGGTACATTGTCCTTGTTGCATTTAATTCCAGTGGGCTTGAATGATGTATTCTTCTGGACTTCTTTCCTCTGGGAAATTATCGAAATCTTGCATATTTTCTTATGAGCTTGTTTCTGGGTCTTTCATTATGATATTGTATCTTGGATTTCTTTATCTTGGATTTCTCTATCTTGGACTTCTTAATCTTAGTTTTCTTGTTATCTATATTTTGGAATTTATCAATCATGGCTCATATCTACAGTGTGTTCTTCAGTTGTAATAATCATGTCAAGTGTGACTGTGCTTCTGGTTTGATCATAATAATGTGGTAATTCTAGTATCTGGATTTCTCTAAATCTTCGTGAAGGATTTGACATCGGCAAAGGCATAAGTGGTGAAATTGCTAGTATCAGCTTGTATGATGGATTTCTTTTCTCAAGAAAGTTAATCAAGTTAATGCCTTCGATTGGGAACATTTATAATACCTTGAGCTAATGCAATTGAAATGTACTTTGATTAGTATGATGAGTGAATTTTGCATGATTACATGTTAAATCGTTTTGCCAACTGAAAGGAAGGATTTCTTGAAACTTTATCAAGTAATAATTAAGACCGACTTGGTTGTTCAGTTTGTATGGGTTATTGTTTGAAAGATGTAATGGGATATTTATGTCCGAAATTTTTCCCAAGTCTGAGAATAAGATTTCATCTCTCCGGGTAAAAGACAGATAGTCTGAACGAAAGTGTATTATCTTAGAAGACTTTGATACGATTTAAAGTTGCTTTGAATGATAAAGTTTTCGTCTTGTGAAAGTTGAATGGTCTATTACATGTTGGTAACGATTTGAATATACAAGAATATTGTTAACCGAAGCCTTTGAACTGGTTTAGTCTGCATTGAGCAAAGACTTCTTGATTTTTAGTGATGTGTTTTAAGATAAGAAGGGCAGTGTGATAGCTTAAAGTATCTGTTGTCATAGAAAAACTTAAGTTGAGATAGTGTAGCTGACTTGAATTGTTAAAGGATGATAAGATAGTTATGGTATGATCTCTAAGAATGAGATTACTATAGATTTCATATCAGAATTATTCCTTTTTTGAAAGAGAAAGATGTCATATGACTTGTTGTTAAGTAATTGATGAATCTGCAAATCATGTCAGTAAGTACTGAATTTCCGCTCATCAGACTTATGGGATTAAGTATCTTTGAGATTGTTGAATTTCTTAAAATGCTGCTAGTTTTTGTTAATCAGATTAAGATCCGAGATTTATATCATGAATTATTGAAAAAAGCTAATTGAGGCTCTGAATTTTAATGATGACCAGAGGTCGAACTAGTAAACTGTCAGGCTGTATAAAATGATAGAGAACATAAGGCCATGATGATCGGGTTGGCTACGCCATTTGAATCCGAGAGGATTCAAGTATGATGTATATATACATATTCTATGAAAGTATGGGTTCGACCCTTGTATACATGAGTTCTCTGATAGAAGTCAGGATTCGATTGATGCGTCGTATAACACGGAATTGTTCATGACTTTAGTATGAGAAATTAAAGAGCTAAGTATTAAACATAGCCTGAGTAAAATTTCTTCAGAAATGATTATGAGATAGTGGAGTTTATGTGAAAACTGAACCACTCTTCTGGTAAGATTTTTGGGGTCGAAAATTCCTAAAGGGGGGAGAGTTGTAACATCCCGAATTAGGGCCTAATCGGAACAGTGGTTTCGGGACCACAAATTCGACACAGTAAAATTTGTTTTTATTATATTTTTTATGGTCTACAATTTCACGAGATGATTTCGTGAAAATTTTGTTCGAAAATTTTGACGTTTGAGCACCCAATTTGGTCAAAAGGACTAAATTGTAAAAAGTGTAAAAGTTGAGTTCTACATGTTAGAGGTGTCTAATTGTTATGAAATTTTGAATTGGAGGCCCTTAAATGGTAATTAGACCATTGGATAAATTTTTGGACAAAAATGGACATGAAATGGGTGAAATAGAATAATTTTAAGTTAGGGGCATTTTGGTAATCTAGTAATTAAAATGAATTAAAAACAAAATTAAAAGCCAATTTTTGTCCATCTTCTACCCCATGGCCGAAACTTGCATGGAGAAGACATAGCTAGGGTTTTTCAAGCTTCCAAGCTCGATTGTAAGTCCGTTGTAGCTCCGTTTTTAATGATTTTTACGTTCTTGAAATCCTCGTAACAAGATCTACTCATTTCTACCCATATTTTGAGCTAGGGTTTGTGTTTAAAAATTTACCCATGGATTACATGCATGTTTTTTGATGTCTAATGGTAGAAAATGAATTCTCGGTGTGTAATAAACGACTTTTACTAAGTGATTTTCGGTGAAATTGTCAAAAAGGAACGTTTTGCAAAAGTTACAAAATTTATCATAAAAGTGTGATTTAGTGGAAATTAGGGGCTGCTATAGTTATGAAAATGATTCGACTAGGCTTAAAATGCAAGGAAATTGGACAAAAATCATTTTACAAGCCTTGGGGTAAAAGTGAAAATATGTGAAAGTTTAGGGGTCAAAATGCAAATTTGTAAAAAAATATCATTTTTGGACCCCATATGAATAATGTGACTAATTAGTAAGCTAAATGTGATATTATAGATTAAGGAAAATGAGATTCGGGCATAAATTGGAAATGAATGAGATTATGGACTAAATCAGAATATATAGCTGTGCTCGAATTCGAGGAAAGTTTGTATGTAAATAATATATCGATTATTTTTATGTTATTATATTTTGATAGAATGATCATTTGATGTAAATTACGAATCAAAATGGGCTATGAGTGTATTTGTTAAATGTTGAAAAGTGAGGAATTTCCCGGTTGAACCTTCGGAATAGAAATGATACAAATGATCCATTGTGAGAACACATGTGTAGTATTATGTACTGGCTACTATGTGTTTAAGATGGTTTTAGGTCACGTGTGTAGTACTAAGTGCAGGCTACTACGTGTACCAGATAGTTAGGTTGCATGTGTAGTACTATGTGTAGGCTACTATGCGTACCCGACAACTTCGATCACATGTGTAGTATTAAGCGCAGGCTACTATGCGTACCAAATAGCTTCGGTCACAAGGGTGGTAATATGTGCAAGCAATGATGTATATGTTATTATTCCGATGAGTTCAACAGGAAATCGACTAAGTGAAAATACATGTGAACATGACCATGTGATGAATAAGTGCAGGTATATGTTTGTGGAAATTTATGAGCAATGTGCTTGATAGTTGAGCGAACTTTCGGTAAGATGGAATAGAGTACGTGAAATTATGTAAGAGTGAAATTTGTAATAAAACAGTTTTGGACAGCAGCAGTTGTGTAACTTTGAAAAATCACCAAAAACTATGTAAATTGAATTAGAGACTGAATAAGATATTAGATTAAATCTTATGGAATCTAGTTTCACATAGAAGAAACGGTGTAAGGAAAAGAGTTTCATATTATGAGATATTTGAACTTTTGTGAGACAGAGCCAGAGGGATTTCGGGCTCCCCTATCTCAAATTTGGAAAATCACTAAAAATTGTCCAAAAATTATTATGGGCTAGGATTTATATGACTAAATCCTTAATGAGTATATTTTCAATAGAAATAGATAGGAACATTAATCTAAACCCGTACTATGAGATAATCGATTTTTAGTAAAGAAAGGTCGTAGCTATCAAACAACAGAATAGGTGTAAATTTAAAGAATAAACTGTACTTATTGGATAGACCAAAAATTTTGGAAATTTTATGGTGAGAAGATATATGAGCCTAGTTTCATGGAAAATTTACGAATCTTAATTTGGAGTTCGGTAGCTCTAGATATAAATAATTTAATCACTATGACTCGAGAAAATAGCTTGACTAGACTTTGAATAAATAGAAAGAATTTGAAAATAGCATGTTAATACATTGCTTATTATTTTTCATGCGAGCTTACTAAGCTTTAAGCTTACTCCCCTTTCCATTTCTTTAGTGTTGGCAGGTTAGCTCTGGGTTGGAGATCGTCGGAGGCAACCTCACACTATCAAGCTACCTCCTTTAGAGTATTGATGAATCTTAATGTCTTCAAGTGAGTGACATGTACAGGGACTTAGTTTTATGATAGATGCTGTTATGATTAGCCATATATATTGGCTTATATTGATTCATTGTATATAGTCATGAGATGTGGCTTATTATAATTGTGGCTTGTAAGCATAATTATCCATGATAAGTTCTAATGCTTGTGATGCGATGATGTGTTTATGCTTGTGAGATATGTATGGTTGGTATTATGAAATATATGCATGATGGGTGCTTCTTGACCGATCGAAATGGTCATAGCCACGTGGTAAATGTATAATATAGAAATAAGTTGATAATGTTTGAACATGAATACTTGATGTTGATTGAAGCTACTTGATAAATTGATGGTTATGAAAGTTTGGTAAAAATGGTCATCAAATGATAAGGTCAATGAATATAGAATTGTTGTGTCTAGATTTGATATTATATAAGTACGTGTAATAAGTGAATGATAGCATATTAAAGTTAAGAATATAACTTAGTGAAGTATGTTAAATCATTAAAATGATGCAATGATGTATATCTTTGATATGTGTAAAGATGTGAGGGATTACTGGTAACAAAAGGCTTGGAAAATAGCCTAAGTACTAGTTACACGGGCAGAGACACGGCCATGTGTCTCAATCGTGTGGAGGACACAGCCTAGCACATGGGCGTGTGGCTTGGCCGTGTGGTTAAATTTGTTTTCTAATTTCATAAACAGAGAGTTACACGGCCTGAGGACACGGGCGTGTCCCTGTGTCCACACTGGCATATGACCCTGTTTCAGGAAAATTTTTCTAAGTTTCCCCAAAACTTTCTAAAGTTCTTGATTTAGTCCCAAACCGGCTTTAATTCATGTTTAGAGCCTCGGTAGCTCGTGTAAGGGACATTATGCATGTGATTGAATATTTTTAATTTAAATGAAATTTTATGGTCCGGTTTTGCATGTTGTGAATGTTTAAGTTCGGTAACGCCTCGAACCCTATTCTGGCGTTGGATACAGGTAAGGGGTGTTACACTGTTGAGATATGTCAACACGGAAGAGGAAAATAAGATAATGAAGGAAATCCATAATGGAGTATGCGGAGTACATAGTAACGGACAAATGATGGCAAGGCAAATCATGAGGGCTAGATATTTCTTGTTGACATTGGAAAAAGATTGTTTAAATTATGCTCGAAAATGTCATAAATGCCAGATTATGCATTCAGTATTAATGCTCCTTCTACCAATCTTCATATCTTGGCGCCTCCTTGGCTGTTCTCAATGTGAGGCATGAATGTCATTGACCCCTTCACACCAAAAGCATCAAATGAGTATCATTTCATCTTTGTAGTGATTGATTATTTCACCAAGTGGGTCAAAGCTACTTCATATATTAATGTAACTCGATCAGTGATCTATAAATTTATGAAAAAAAAAGGTCATTTGTCTGTACAGTTTACCAGAAAGAATCATCTTAGACAATGCCAAGAACTTGAACAATGCCTTGATAGAACAGGTTTGCACACAATTTAAGATAAAGTATCACAATTCAGGGCCATATCATCCAAAAATGAATGGGGCAGTCGAATTTCCAATACAACGAGAAACTCCCTTTTACTCTCCACGCATATCGTACATCAGTGAAGACTTCGACTTAAGCTACTCCATTTTCATTAGTGTATGGAATGGAGGTCGTTTTACCTATTGAGGTGAAAATTCCATCTCTACGAGTGTTGAGGGAGGTGCGACTAGAGGAGGCTGAATCTGTGTAAGAGAGATATTAACAGTTGAATTTAATTGAGGAAAAGAGATTACCAGCTTTATATCATGGTTAGTTCTATCAGCAAAGAATGATGGAGGCCTATAAAAAGAAGGTGCGACCAAGGTAGTTCAGAGAAGGAGATCTGGTTCTGAAGAATATTTTGCCATATGTTCATGATCATCCAGGAAAATGGGTGCCAAATTGGGAAGGACCGTTTGTGGTGAAGAAAGCTTTCTCTGGTGGAGCATTGATTCTCGCTGAAATGGATGAAGACAAGATGTCGAACCCTGTAAATTCTGATGAAGTGAAAAAATACTTTGCTTAAAAACTAAGCTTGATTATTCTTAAAGAGTTATTCACATTAAGTAATATTGGCTTTTTCTGTTTTTCTTTTCTTTGTGCATCATGTTTGAGGTTATGTTTTACCTTGGAATCTTGTATTCTCCTTAAGGTTTATTATTTAATAAGTTGGTCATGTTCTGACGAATGACATTTTTGAAATATCCTTCACTTCAAGAAAATTACATCCTCTGTTAATCACTTTGGGCCATATTGTTTGTTCAAAATTGACCATTGCTGAAGGATCACCCTCCACTTTGGAGGACAATTTGTGAGGTTTTGGGTATGGATCGATGATTTTACAACATTGTGAGGCAAACATCAGATTATGCACCATTTAAATTGAAAAGATGCATTCCTAAGAATGACTTTTGTGATGAGATTAACCATATTTCGAGATGATAAATGGCATCCTTCTGTTCTCCCCATCACTTGGAGAAAATTATGTCCCTTGCTACCCCATTTTTGAGCCTGATGCATTTTCTTTCTGAACCCTAATTAAAGTCATCCATCGAACATCATGGATTGACAAGAAAGATCATGAAGAATGAAAGAAAACTTCTAAATTCTTGATCTCATTCCAAAAAAAGAACAAAGAAGAAATAGGAAAAAGCAAATAAGAAACAAAAAAAGAAAGAAAATATGAAGGATTAAGAGTGAAGAAAAGTGATTGAGAGATGGAAGGAGCAATAAAAAATTCAAAATAACTCATTATGATTTTTATACTCTTTCACATAATATATATTTTAGCTTGGAAAACCTTTCTCTAATTGACCCTTAACCTTCAAACCAGGTTACAACCCTTAAAAGACCATTTTGATCGAATATGTTTTTTCAAATCAAGAAGTTAATCGTTGGGAAATTATGACATCTTCAAGAGCATAAAAAAGGGAGATGAACTCTAGGGTGAAAAGTCAGAAATGAGCAATCTAGAGAGACTTAAAAAAACAAAAAAGAAGAAGATATAAGATGCCTTAGAGGATAATGAAGATTTCTAGAAGAAATTGATCTTTCGGTACGAGCCTTAAAGTAATTATTTTAGCCTATTTTAACCTTTTCTTTGGCACCGAAACTCGAGCCGACACTATAACCTTGGAAGAAGTCCATTGTTGATTGATCATAGCCGGTTTAAATTAGGGAATTAATCTACTTGGGGAATGTAAGAGTTTATAGAAAGAAGATTTTGCTTAAACCAATAAAAAGTAAAAAAAAAATAAAAGAAAAAAGAAACCAAAAAATAAAGAGAGAGTAAGAGAAAGGAACTATATTGAAGAATATCTACTGTAAGATGCAATTTTGCAAAATAGCATGGTATAGGGTTCATAGCTAGAACAATCCAAAGTTAGGAAAAGGAAATTCGGCTTCACGAGAATTAACGAGTTGACTCTCGATGCAAGAAATTTATGTTTTAAGGGTGGATTTATGAAATCTTTAGTACCAAGTTTGTGAAATGAATTATCGTTTGGGAATTTAATTTACGAGTCACAAAATCATTTTGAAATTTGTTAAGGTGACATCCTATGGAATTTGATTTTCATGATTTGTTATGTGTGGATAGGGATTTGATCTTTTTCAATCTAAAACATGATTCTTAAAATGATTACCTTTTATGAAAAATTCAAGGAAGAAAGGAAAACATTCATTGCATTTAGAGGAATAGGTGTGGAGGGTCATTTACTTTTCATTACACTTAGAGGCCTAGGTGTGGAGGTCTATTTACTTTTCATTGTATTTAGAGGCCCAGGTGTGGAGGTCCATTTACTTTTTATTGTATTTAGAGGCTCAAGTGTGGAGGTCCATTTACTTTTCATTGCATTTAGAGGCCTAGGCGTAGAGGTTCATTTACTTTTATTGCATTTAGAAACCCAGGTGTGGAGGTCCATTTACTTTTCATTGCATTTAGAGGCCAAGGTGTGGAGGTTCATTTACTTTTTATTGCATTTAAAGGCCTAGGTTTGGAGTTCCATTTATTTTCATTGCATTTAGAGGCCCGGGTGTGGAGGTCCATTGACTTTTCATTGCATCTAAAGGCCTAGGTGTGGAGGTCCGTTTACTTTTCATTGCATTTAAAGGCCCAAGTGTGGATGTCCATTTACTTTTCATTGCATTGTATATGAAGGCACAGGTGTCAGGTCTATTTACATTTCTTCTGCATTCTCATTTCAAAGATTTGGTTGTGAGGTCTATCTTGTTTCACTCTTCATGTTTTGATGGTTTGGTATCTACATTTTTAGTTTTGGATAACGTAATATGTTTTGATCTATTTTGATTTTCGTAATTGCAAAAATTTGTTATTCCTTTTACTGCGATGTTGAATGGGGTTTGATAGTGGTTAGGTGTCTACGTCCTTGTACGTTCCTTGCTACGCAAGCCATGAACAAAGAGGGGCAGCTATAGACACCCATTTTTGTTCGAGCCCAATAGGAGGCCTATTTAAATTTTTGTTCTTTCTTAGGCTATTAGAAGCCCACTCGATTTTGGTCAATTTGAGACCTTTGTTTTTCTTTTATTTTTCTTTCCTTTTTGGGCCTATCAAGGGCCCAAATTATTATTATCATTACTACTACTATTATTATGAAATGTTATTTTTTTACAAATAAACAATATTAAAATATATATAGATGAAATGAAATGAAAAAAAAAGGGAGGCTTTTCATATTTTGGTATTAAAAAAAAGGTTTAAAAACAACAACAAGTAGCATTCTAGTTTCTTTTTTTCCTTTTATTATTTTCTTTTCTTTGCCTTTTTTTTTGCCATATAGATATCTTGAAGGATCAGGTTTAGGCTTCGATGAAGGGGACGTCACCGGAACGTCGGTCCTCTGCCCTTAGGAGCCCCAAAAATCCTGTTTTTTCCCTTCCCTTTTCTAAAGTAAATGTTTTTTTTTTAAAAAAGGCTTGATCTTGAGAAAAGTTTTGATTTTTTTTAAAATAGAAAGTTTAGATTTTTAAAATAAAAATATGTTTTTTAGTCATATTAAAGGAAAATTTTAAATTCTTAAAACTGTTATAAATATCATATTAAGTGGATGTCCATCATGATTAAGATAAAGTTTTAATATACTTTAAATTCTAGTAGTTATTAGAATCAGATCTCTACTTCTTTTATACTTCTTATGCCTATAAATAGAGACTCTGATGAAGCATTGTAATCATTTATTTTGATCAATAAAGTACATCCTCTATTGCTTTCATATTTTCTTTATTATTTATTCTCTCCATCTTTTTTTTTATTTTATAACACGTTATCGGCACGATTTTACTCAAAGTGATAGTTACTTTTTTCGACGATCAAATTTATCCTCCATGATTTCCAATATCTTTAACAGCAAGATGCAAAGTTTTTATAGGAAGTTTCTTTTATTTAATGTTTCATATCTGACTATTATTTTTCATTCTTCTTTCATTATACATTATTATTGTTTTGATTAACTTATTTTAATTTTTTGTTCTTAAGGATGATGAAAGATTTGATACTGTTATCTATATGAAATCGAAAAATAAGATCCACTCTCAAAGTCTGTTTTTTGATATTTGCTTAGGGATGATCTCTTTCTCTTCATTACAAAAGATGTTTATATTCACTACTTCTCATCCATGGTAACGTAAGTCAATCTAATCAAGTTCTTTTGAAATTTTATTTGATTTCTAGTAAAAAGTTCAATTTATATAATTCACTATCTGTATCTCTATGAATTTGTAAAACCCTTCATGCATTTAGTTATTGAGATTTTTATGTGGAGATAAATATATTTTTTTCATTTTAATAGAATTGATTGGCTTAATTTTGATTTTGATTAATATATATGATTATTGCGGAATATGAGTAAAAATACTTACTTGTCATGAACTTTGTGATAGTCACCCTGTATGTGATAATTTCATATCATTGTAAAATTTAAAATGAAATTATGTCATAAGAGGTGGAGGTTAGAAAATGTTTATGTTTAAACCTTTATAGTTGTAAAGTTATTTTAATTTGACATTATAATATTTTGTATTTTGTTGGGTTATGATATATAAAAAATATATATTATCTAACCACAATGATTTATAAGTGACATGAATTTATTATTTGTTATGTTTAATATGTATTTTATTTATACCTATTCATTTTATTTTTATATGAGTAAATAAAATTTTATTTAAAATAAATTAAGCATTCATTAAGGTTATACAATAAAATGATTATATGCTCCTGAAGAGCTAATATTGCATCAAACTGTAAAAAGCAAAGAGCTTATATTTTAGCTCCTTGTGATGCAAAATTTTACAAAATATAATATTATTTTTTAGATCAAGAAGATATATGTTGAATAAAACCTTCATGTGTTTTACATTAAAATCATATCTATAAATAACATGATACTCATGTATCTGTATTATATTCCCCAAAGGAATACATTACACTATATGCTTGAAATATCTAATGTGCTCTTGCAGTAGAAATATTGTGAAAATGACTTTAACATTATTTTCGAATGATCTCATACCTTCTAGTGGCTAAGCAAAATAATATGTTACTAATGAAAACCTAAGAAATTCTTCCCACTAGTTTTGCTTCATTCCCTTTCCCACTAGTTTTGCCTCATTCCCTGAAGTGAATGTAGCTGTAACGACACGAAGCTTACGAGTATCGAAAAAGAGTATTTTCGGGTCATTGCTTTTGTAAAACGGATTCGTAAATATTTATTAGAAATATTTACGAAGTTAGTTGTAAGATTAATTAGATTTTGGCTAGGTGAATTAGCTTGAATTAAGGTTAATTTAGTGTAAGGACTAGATTGAATATATGGTACAAGTTGAATTATAGAATAGAGAAACGTTAGGGGACTAAATTAGAATTAAACCATAAGTGCCAAGTGTGTAATAATAGTGAAATACATGAGGAATAATAATAAACATATATTAGTAATTATTAAATATTTACTTATAATATAAGTAAATGATATTAAATTATAATATATTATATAATTAAATAACTGAAATAAAAGAAAGAAAAGAAAAAACAAACATAACTGAAACGAAAGAACAGGGGAAAAAGGGAGAAAAAAAGAGAAAAGAAAAAGAAGGAAATTAGGGTTTTGGAGGTTCAAATTCAAATTGGTAAGCTAAATTGACTCCTTTTCTTGTAATTTTGATGTTTTTGGAAAATTTGAAAGTTAATTGATTTATGTGGAAAATTTGAAAGTTAGTTGATTTTTAGATGTGGGTTATGTTGAATTAATTGAGAAATTAGGGTTTGAATTGATAGAATTTAAAGTTAGAATTGGGAAAAAGATTGAATTGTAAAGTAAATAATAAGTTTTATATAGTAGGGACTAAATTGAAAGAAATTCAAAATTAGGGTTTTATGGTGGAATTATAGAGTTAAATTTAGTTTTAAGTGATAAATTGAATGAAAGATAAAGAATAAATTGTAAAGAAATAAAGTTAGTATTGATTAAATTTAAAACTATGCAAGAGTTGAGTATAAATTGAAATGTTCAATATGAAATTGTAGTGTATTGATAAATTTTAATTGTTTTAATTACGTAGCTAACGTTGAGCCAAAAGTCTCGACTAGAAAAAGAAAAGAGAAAGTCAACGATGATTAGCTCAAAAAATACTATTTGTATTTCTATAATCCAAGAACTGAAATTATTTGTTGTATTTATTATTATGTATGGTAAGTGAAACTGAGGATAGTTTGATATATTGGCATTGAATTGAATTATTTTGTGAAAGTATGCGTATGATTGAATAGTATATTGAATTGGAATGGATTGAAATTGTATATTGATTGGAAATTGAATTATGTATTGAAATACCCTATTAACAATGTCGGGCTAAGTCGGATATAGTTGGCATGCCATAGGATTGGAAGTGTTCAGGGATACTTCGACTTCGACTTGATGAGGCACTATGTGTTGTATTATTGTTGCTTCAGATAAATCCGATGAGGTACTAAGTATCGTATTGTTTTACTTCGGCATAGCCGATGAGGCACTGAGTGCAGTACTGGTGTGTTTGGGTTGGATTTGCGTATCCGTCGGAGTCTAAGTCGTGTTAATAGAGATGTATGAATGAATTGATCAAATGATTGAAATTGAATAATATTGAATACGAAATGGATATTGTTATTGAAATTGAAATTGAGAAATTTATTGTGAAATGCTATTGAATAGCAATTATAAGATTGAAATAGAAGATATGATGAGTTTATAAAATTGATTATTTATTGAACGATTTTTATTATGTATGATTTTGTATATAAACATTACAAATTTTTTATTAATAAGTATTCAAATTATAGAAATACCACTGAATTTATACTCGGCGTACGGTTGTTTCCATGTGCAGGTTAGGTAAAGTTCGTTTGTTGAATCAGCATCTAAAGTCAATCCCGAACTCAAATCACGTTGTGAAGTATTTTCTCTTTTGAAAATGACATGTACCTAGGTTATCTTTTGATGTCATTTAGATATGCGAATATTAATGGTGTATAAGATAATATTGGTTGATCTATATATATAAATATATGTACTATAATATAGCCATTTATACGGTTTTAGTTTGAATTGGTTGAATGAAATTTAAATAAATTGATTAGATAATTTATGTTAGATATCTATGAACATACATGAGTTAGATCTTTATGTTGATAGTTCTGACATATTTTAGATGTATTTAAACATGTTTTGGATTGGTTGAAAGATTGGATTTTAAGTTGCTTGTTGTTCAAGGTTTGTAGGGTTGGTAAACTTGTTGTATAAGGCTCATTTTGAGTCCACACAGCCTGGCACACAGGCGTGTGATTAGATCGTGTGAGACACATGGCTTACACATGAGTGTGTGGTTAGGCCGTGTGTCCCCTGCAACTTAAAATTTTAGAAACAAAATGCCCAGGTATTGCCACACGGGCAGAGACACGGGCGTGTCCCAACCGTGTGAGGTACACAGCCTAGCATACGGGCGTGTGGCTTGGCCATGTGAGGTAAGTCAAAGAGTTACACGGGGTAAGACACGGATTGAAGCACGATCATGTTTTAGGGTGACACGTGTGTGTCCCTAAATCACACGGGCGTGTGAGCCCTGTATATAGGAAAAATTTTGAAATTTTGAGTAAAATTCTCTAAGTTTCTAATTAAATCTCTGAGCCTCTGAGTAAAATACTCGAAAGCCTACAAAAGGGACAATAAAATTAATTTATGATGTGTTTGCTATTTTACTTGTTTATTGTTCATAACTGATCTAAATAGTCCGGTAATACTCTGTAACCATGTTTTGGCGACGGAAAGGGTTAGGGAGTGTTACAGTAGTAGTACATAACAATTATGAAAAATGAAAATATAGAGATCATGATTGTTGTTATAATTGAGGATGTGATTGGAGACTAATCATGATAACATGAATAGATAGATTTTGATTTGAAATCTACGCATGTTTTGCGATGGTGGTTATGAAATAAAGAATCAATGGATGCGTTTAGAAATCTATCCTACTAGATTTATTGCATTCCCTGAAGTGAATGCAAACATAAATAAAATAAAAGATATAATCATGGACCACTAAAAGTGGGAACATAGTAATAAATAAGAGAACAATGAGAGTTCTCAAGATAACTCTTCAAAGGATAGAGATAACTTATGTTATCAATGTGATATGAAAGATTATTGGCCACATATGCCATATGCCAAAATATTATGTTTTTGTTAATATTCTTTGAGGAAGAATATGTGAATTTAGTAATAAATTCTATCATTATAGATAGAAAGTATTTATCTTATTTGATACTAAAACAAACAAATATTACTTCAATATTTGATAGTACAAAATTTGTCGTAAGCTCTAGAAGAGCTAATATATTAATATCTTGTGATGGTTAATCCATTGGTTTTTAAAAGATATTTATAATGTATCTTATATTGAGATTGTGAATGAGGAAAATATTATATTTTATATGAATCACTATTGCTATAAATATCTATTTTGAAAGGATGAAAAAGAGATATTGGGTTATTAATTTATATTTATTTTATAATCTTTATGATCTTATTTTGTCATCATCTCCATTAAAGGGTCAGAAGCAAAATATTTAACTGTGAAAGATTTATTTATGAGCAATAAAATATGATAATTTTATCTAAAGCTCGTTATGATTGGATGCACCTGAAGTTGTAATTTTTTTTATAGATATTTGAAGATTTTGGTATATTTCCTGAAGGGAATATTGAATATATTCCCTGATGTAACACCCCAAACCCGGCCCAGAAGTTACGACTAAATCCGGCGTGTCATATTGAAGCGTTACTAGAAAAGTCATGTTTTATCTAAAGTCTTTCTTAGTGTTTAAAGAATATCTTCGTTATAGATTAAAGTGAATTGGAGCTGTGCACCAGGTAGGATGCCAGAAAAAAGGAGGTGAGTCAATTAGACTGCTTAAGTACCCAGCTCTCCACGGATCCAATCCTAAACATGCACACAACCATTGCCACACTTTAACTGAGTGATTGTTCAGGGAAAACCAATTCGTTTAAAACCATTTGGAAAGGTTATTAATTTTGAAAACGTTTTCGTTGCGGAAGCTTTGCTTTGTTAACGCGATATTTTGAAATCAAGTAACCTTTTTAAAACGCGCCCTAGAGCTATTCAATTTCAAACAATTAAAACAATATCATATCTAAGCTAACAAAAATACTAAAAATAATTAAAAATAATTAAAGTGGCCTTATTACAAATTAAAAACTCAAAAACATAAAGGAAATAATCTAAAATAAAAGTGAAGGTATAAACACTTATTTTAAACAGTCCACATGGCCACTCTAAAGCCCTCCAGCTCCAAGTCCACCGATCTAAGGCTCACCTGCAAAGATGGGAAAAAGGGGGGTGAGTTTGGAAAACTCAGTGTGTAAAGTATCCCAACCAGAGCCCAAATCAGTACAAGCTTTACTGGGCCTAAGCCCCATTCAAAAATCAGAGTTAACTGGGCCTTAGCCCATATCAATAACAATCTGGGCCATAGCCCTTTACAGTATCAGAGTATACTGGGCCTAGCTCATATCAGTATCAATCTGGGCCATAGCCCTATTACAAGTCGAGATATTTTGGGCCTTGCCTATATCAACACAGTTGGCCCATAACAAAACAGTCTCATATGATTAATGCATGATAACCCCATCCAACCCTGCACTTGCCTCCGCCCATCCCTACACTTCCTGTGGGGAATAAATCACCTGCGCCATCCCTACACTTACAGTGTTAGCACCGGTTGCAGCACTAACTATAATCCGCAGCAAAGCTACTTATATCAGAATATGTGGTACAGCCACTAGAACGGGTTCTTCCTCCATAACAAAACCCAACCTCATGTAGTATGACATGTATGCAGAATATATATATAATTAACAAGGCATGCTTCAGAAAGACAGTCAGATTATAGTGTAAGAACAGTTTTTTACCCTCGAGGGGCGTAATCGTAAACTTACCCCTTTAGGGGTATTACGGTAATTCTACCTTACAGAGGTATTTCTGTAATTTTATCAGTCTTTTAAGGTTTCATGCTCATTACAGTTATTAACGTGTCTTCAGAATACTTACTGGATGTTTTTACCGAAATGGGCCTGTTGCCCATTACCCAATTTTGGCCCATCGAAGCCCAAATTCACCGAGGTGCACGAAATTGCTCACTTTGCAATCTTACCGTTGAATATACCAAAATTATCAATACAAACAATCTCACGAGTGCTCGCACGCTCGCAAGTTCTTGAAATGCTGGCTTTTCAGCATTTTGGCTTTTCGGCTTTTGCCGATCTAGTCTACTAGTGGGTGTCGTTTACACACCTAATTTGCGACAACTGCTACCGAAATCTCCCACGATATCCTACAATCGTCACTAGACATATAAGATCCAAAATACAATGGTAACCATCATAAACTTATTTACCATAATCAGCCATTAATATATATGGCCCTTGAGATCCTACATTTGCCAAAACTAGTGACTAGATCTCGATCTAGTCATTCCACTTGCCCAAGCCTTCAATCAGCAGCCTCTAGATCACACTAACACCAAAAGAAATCAATTGTTACAACCCTTAGAGCCTCAAGCTCCAATCGACAGCCACCCTATGCCTTTAGGGATTTCGGCTTTTTTAAAACCCAAAATAAAGAATAGATTTGAGTGCCTACCTCAGGTTCTTTCAATCAAAACGATTCCACTTCAGTTTCTACTCAGATCGGATGTAGACCCAGCCCTTAAACACTTGCAGAAATCGAATCTTAGAGATCTAAAGATTCGGCTATATGTCCCTAAAAACTATGGTGTTTTCGGCTTTTGGAACTGTGAAGAGGAAGATGATTTGGTATGGTGGTTTTGTAGTGGTATTGCCGACAGGGGTTGAGGTTTAGAGGATGTGAAAATCGGCCAAAAGAGATGAAGAATATAGGAGGATTTTGACTAGAAGAAATCGGCACAAGAAACAACTTTCGGGATTTCGGCTTTTATGGCAATCGACTATAGGGGTTTAGAAAAGAATGGGAATGAAAGAGGAGATGAGTAGAATGGTAGGAATGTTTTGTCTAGAGAAGAAAAGAAGGAGAAAAAGAAAATAAAAGAAGAGAGAGAATAGAAGGACGAATTCGGCACTCAGGAGATCTAACTTTACGTTTTTCGGCTTTTTGAGATATTGAGAAGAGAATAGAATGAAAGGGAAGGCTCTAGGTGGCTAACCCTATTTTGGTAAAAAAAAAAGAAAATAAAGCTTGCCCTAATGGCCATTCAGACCCACGGCCCAACCTTCCTAAAGCCCTAGCTGAATTTCTACTTAAGCTCTATCACATGCCTGATACATGCACAAAAAAAAATAAAAGTAACAAGACGCTTACCTTGTGACTTGAACTCTGGCTCCCCCTAAACATCCACATTCATTCCCCAAACACCTAGGTAGCACCACATGCCACTTTATCACAGATCTTTTTGTATCCTATTTTACCACCTCAATTTTAAAAACCCATATCGCCAGAATCCTCTCTCTCCAAAATTAAAAATTCAGGAATTGCCTCGAATTAAATTTACTCTTGGGGATTTTAAAGTACCACCAGCATACTCAGACCCACAACAGACAGTCAAAACACAGTATTTCTAAAAGTCATTGGAAATTACAGAAATCCCGAAAATCCCAAAAATTAGGGCGTTACACCTGAAGTGACATTATAATATTCACATTGATTTAGACATTTCCAGTTGTAAATGTCACAGTAGCACTTATATATGGATACAAAGTAAAAGGAATGATAGTAAAATTATTAATTTGTTACAATTTAGTACAATTGAAACACATGTTAAATTAAACTAGAATTTTACTAATACAAATGAGTTTACTACTTGTGGTGACCAGTTAGACCATCCTAGACCATATATGATGCGAAAATTAATTGAGAATTCATATGGACATTCATTAAAAGTCATTACAAGTAGTTCAATAACTTGTAATGAGTTAGAGGGAGAGTAATTTGAACCAGACGTTCAATAAGGATAACTCATTACAAGTTAACTATAGATGTATTTACAAACTTAATGAGAATAACAAAATGTTATATATCATCTAATATTTTAATTTGAATCAAAGTCTCAGTAGGACAATCAGTTAGAATAAATAATAGATTGATCGGTTCTAAAGATGAAAATTATTTTAGATGGTCATATAGTAGAGGCAGGTGCTCCAGAAAAAACCTAAGACATAACTAAAAAGTAAAACTTCAGAAGAGATTTAGGTACTTGAAACTGAATTTTAAAATAATGGAAATAAGAAATCTCGATAAGTTATTTCAATTCCTGAAAATGTGGAACCGGATAATAAAAGTGGTCGACAATGATTTTACATGCAATATTATTATTGAAATAATGAGATAAAAGGAGGATCTTAAATAAATCTATTGAAAAATATAGATATAGAATAAATTGATCAAAATAGAAAGACGCAACTAAAGTACAATTAAATTCGTATAGTTTTTAGACCAGTAGTATAAATATCTAAATGTATAAAACTAGTGAAGGTGAAATTGAAGTAGTTTTGTAAAAGCAAAATAAAAATATGAAGTTTTTCGCTAAGTCCTAGCATTGATTATGAAAAGATATATTATTCTTTTGTGGTGGATGGAATAACCTCTAGATATATTATTAAATTGACAATTCATAAAAGATTTAACTTACGTCTAATGGTTATTATTACAACCTTTTTTGAATCACTATCTAGTAAAGTTTATATTAAAATCCTTGAAGGATTTAAGATGCTAGAAGTATATTGAAATTCTCGAGAAATTGTTCATTTATATGAATTGAAATAATTTGAACATATGTGGTAAATTTGACTTAGTGAATAGTAGTTGAAGGAGGATTATAAATGATCCAAAATACCTATTTATGTTTTTATAAAAAAATTGTGATTAAAGCTTATTATGATTATTGTTGAATCTCTTGAAGAGATCAAAATATATTTCCCCAAATTTCCCTCACTTATGACTTTTAAAAGAATAGTAATATAAATGCCTAGCAAATATAATCATTTGAAAAACTAACATTCAAGATTGAATACGTAGTATATGAGAAAACATATGATGTTTTCATGAGGGGGCGTAAATACGCGTTGCACTCTTTTTCCCTTAACCGAGGTTTTGTCCCATTGGGTTTTCTTGATAAGGTTTTTACTAAGGCAGCATATTATGCGTATTATAAATTGTGTGTTCTTTCTCCTTCATTAGGTTTTTATCCCACAAGGTTTTTCCTAATAAGGTTTTAACGAGACACATTATCTACCAATGGACATCCAAGGGGAAGTATTATGAATATCTTATTAAGTAGATGTCCATCATGATCAAGATAAAATTTTAATATACTTTAAATTCTAATAATTATTAAAATTAGATCTCTACTTCTTTTATAATTCTTATGCCTATAAATAGAGACTCTGATGAAGCATTGTAATTATCCCTTTTGATCAATAAAGTACATCTTCTATTGCTTTTATATTTTCTGTGTTTTTTATTCTCTCCATTTCTCTTTATTTTATAACAAAAACAAAGTTTTGATCTTTTTCAACTATTTCGAAAAAAAGTTTTGATTTTTAAGAAAAATAGTGATTTATTTTTAAAAGAGAAAGTTTAGATTTTTAAAATAAAAATCTGGTTTTTAGTCATTTTAAAGAAAAAGATTAATTTTTTTAAAATAAAGTTTTGATCTTTTTCAACTATTTTGAAATAAAATTTAAATTTTTAAGAAAAATAGTGATTTTTTAAAGGAAACTTTGATTTCTGGCCATCATACGCGGCGGCTCCATCACCAAAGGCTAGAGAGCCATTGGGCTCTCCGGTGGTAGAGCCATGGCCAACATAGAAGGAGGAAGAAAATGAGGAAGATGTTTTTTTTAATGAGGTTAAAATGAAAGAATGAATATTATTTTTTTTCATTTATAGGTGCCAAAATGTGTAATTTATTCCCAGCCCCTTATTTTTTAAATTTACAAAAAAATACCCCATTTTTTGCAGCACCGCCCTCACTCTCTAGCCTATTTACACCCCATAACCCTTTTGTTTATTCAAACCTTCGATTTAATCAGAAATTTAAAAATTAAAAGCAAATTAATTGTTACATCGGTCCTCTGTCTTCCACATTTTTTATCTTTTGGTCCTAAAATCAAGCTAGGTCATTTTGTTTCCATATTTAATAAATTATTTATACTTATATCTTCCCTTTCATTTGCATTTATACCTTATATATTTAATGTCAATTTTACACTTTATTTTAATGTTTTATATTTATTCACACTTGTATAATTTTTATTTATTCTTATTTCATCTTTATTTATTTTCATATCTATTTATACATATATACTTTTACACATTCCCCTTATATACATTTTAATATTATTTGTTTATGTTACTTTGATTCTTTTATTGTATTATGAATAAGATGTATTGTTGTTATTATTATCATCATGTCGAGGTCTTATTTATTTCATTTATTTAAGTTCTTTTTATTATTGCCCTTTTTGAAAAAGATTAAACTTTTCATAACTTTAGCCAATTTAATTAATTTTCCTATTTTATTACTATTCGTTTTAAAAGAGGAAACTTTAAATCATTTTTTCATCCTATAATTATTGACATGAAGTTAGTTAAGTAAGTGTTACATTTTAATGACACCATAAGGTTTTTACATTTTAATGAAACTATAAGGGTTTTACATTTGAATTTAGGTTTGTCTTTAAGATCTTATCTACCATTTACCCTAGAAAAATTATAAATAACATGTAAAATATTTTTTTAGGGTTTTAAACTAATTTTAATATCATATAGAATTCCTCTTTAGAATCTTAAATTAATATGTAAATATTCTTTAGGACTTTATTTAAGATTAAAACTAAAAAATTTTGTAGGTGAATTGTAAATCATGAGTAGGTCTTTTTAAATATTTTATTTTAGAAACTTTTTAAGAAAGCTAATAAATGTTATTTAAGATATACTATTTTAGAATTTTGACGAATTTAAACTTTAGGTCAAGAATTTTAAAGTAAGATAAATCACAAACCCGGCATAGGATACTTTCATAAGATCTTGATAGGTTCAACGTTATTAATTAAATCTTTTAAACAATAATAATAAAAGATCAAATAAGTTGTAGATGAGTTTTAATATTTCTCTTAATTCATTGGTAATGTCTATATTATTTTTAGAATTCTAAAATAGAATTAATTTTAGGAATTGAAGGTATTTTATTATAATTATTTGGGTATCCTTTAAGGTTCCCGTTAAAAGTAAAAATATATAATTTAAGTTTAAAATTAGATAAGTTTGGTGAACACATCATAAAAGCATCCACTCCATTACCTAAAATTGTACCTATTATTTTGGATAGTAGCTAAAATCTAATAAATTATGAGGTGTAATAACAATATAAAATGCCAACAAAATAAGAGCATTCACCTGTCCATAAAAATAAAGGATGTTTTCCACAATAGTGAAAATATGGCTTTTTATTAGGCATTAATAGCACTAAATATATTATGATGAATATATAAGTAAACTACTTTCAATTTAAACTAAAGATGTAATAAATAACCATGCTTGGACTCGTACTTGAAAAACATTTGGTAGGAACAATTATGCTTTACAAGAAAGCCAAATTCTATGCTTGCATACATCATCATATATGTTAAAATTGAATGTTGATAGTGGCAATATAGAACGATCACAAAGTAATAAGAAAAAAAATAAAACACACAAATTTTACTTGGAAATCCTTTCGGGAAAAAACCACGGACAGAAGAGAAGAAAATTCACTAATGTTGAAAATCGATTGATACAAGAGGAGTTTCGACTACATCTATTTAAAGGTTGAAAAATCTTATTCTAATCAAAGTCAAATAGAAGAAACGAAGTTCTATACAGATTCCCTAGTTTTACCATAATATTTTATTTTAACAAGGATTCGGGTCACACAACTCTAACAATCTCTACCTTGACACAAATTCTCAACAAACAAGTTCTTCACCACAAACTCTCAACAAACAAGTTCTTCACCTCTTCCATAAAACACCTAAAGGGGTATTCTTCAACAATGAACACCAACCAAATCCAAGTAATGCTCAAACTTGGTTATAGGAAGTGACTTAGTCATCATATCTACAGGATTATCATGAGTGCTAATTTCGCCCACCACAATATCACCATGAGCAATAATATCACACACAAAATGATATCGAACATCAATGTGTTTTGTTTTCTCATGAAACATTTGATCCTTCGTAAGGGAGATGACACTCTGACTATCACAAAACACTATAATGATCTGAAGGTCTTTACTAAGTTCACCAAATAGTTTCTTTAACCAAATAGTTTCTTTACAAGCTTCAGTAATCGCTATGTGATCAACTTTAATAGTAGACAAATCAATTGTAGTTTGCAAAGTGGCTTTCTAACTAATTGCGCAACCCCCAATAGTAAAGACATACCTTGTGAAAGATTTTCTTTTATCAAGGTTTCCAGCAAAATCAGAATCAACATACCCAATAACTCAATCTCTATTTCTTAAGCAAACATCAGTAATACCTTGTAAGTATCTGAAAATCTACTGAACTGCATTCTAGTGTTCTTTACTGGGATTCATCATGCATCTACTAACTGCATTAACTGTATATGATAAATCTGGATATTAGCAAACCATAACATACAAGAGAGATCTCATTGCACTAAAATATAGAACACGTGACATGTAATCAATCTCATCATCTGATTATGGAGACAAAGCTGATGAAAATCTGAAGTAGGTTGCTAATAGAGTACTAACAGGCTTAGCACTCTGCATATTGAACCTGCAAAGAACTTTCTCAATATACCATTTTTTACTTAGGTACAATTTACATGCTTTCCTATCTCTAAGAATCTCCATCCCAAGTATCTTCTTTGCTGCTCCCAAATCTTTCATCTTAAATTTTTCATTAAGTTGGGTTTTGACCTTTCTTATCTCTCTTTTATCTTTGGTTACTATTAACATGTCATCAACATAAAGGAGTAGATATACAAATGAACCATTATTATTTTTCTTAAAATAAACACAACTATCAAAACTACTTCTTTTGAGATCATGAGTAGTCATAAATGAATCAAACCTCTTGTACCACTGCCTTGGTGATTGTTTTAAGCCATAAAGAGACTTTTTTCATTAACCAAACATAGTCCTCCTTTTTCGAGACTATAAAATCCTATGGTTTTTGTATGTAAATATCTTTTTCATGTTATCTATGCAATAATGTTATTTTTACATTTAACTACTCAAGCTCCAAATCATGTATGGTCAGAATACCAAGGCTTGAATCGAACTATGCTTCACAATAGGAGAAAACAAATCTGTGAAGTCTACACCTAGAATATGACTATAACCTTTTGCAAATAGTATTGCTTTATATCTGGGTCCTTCGACTCCTGGTGTAACACCCCTTACCCGTATCCGATGTCGGGACAGGGTTTGAGGAATTACCGGACTTGAACGTACACCATTTCATAAAACTGGGCCATAAAATTTCATTTAAATTAAAAACATTCAATCACATGCATAATGTCCCTTACACGAGCTACCGAGGCTCTAAACATGCATTAAAGGCAGGTTGGGACTAAACCAAGAACTTTAGAAAGTTTTGGGAAAACTTATAAAAATTTTCATGAAACAGGGTCACACACCTGTGTGGACACAGGGGCATGCCTGTGTTGTTCAACACGCCCGTGTCCTCAGCGGTATAACTCTCTGTTTATGATGTCAGCAAAACAAATTGAACCAGACGGCCAGGCCACATGCCCGTGTGCTAGGCTGTGTCCTCCACACGGCTGAGAAACATAGTCGTGTCTCTGCTTGTGTGGCTAGCACTTAGGCTATTTTCCAAGCTTTTTTGTTGCCTTAATCTTTCACAAACTCGACCACTTTAAATACGCATATCATAGCATCATTTTAATGATTTAGCATGTCTCACTAAGGCACGTTTTTAATAATAAACCATAACATATTACCCACTAATTAATCTCTACTTGTTCAACAAATGTCTATGTTCAATCATTATCAACTTAATGCCAATTTACTCGTTTATTCCATAGCCATGACCACCAGAATGGTCCTAAGGCATTCTCATGCATATTTGTTATACTATTTATTCATAATAAACAATTATAATCACATTGTAAGGCATTAACAAATAGTAAGGATGATTAGGCTTATAAGCCAAAACATTATAAGCCACATCCCATAGCTATATACAATGAATCAACATGAGCTAATATATTTGGCTACTCATGATAACATCTAACATAAAAACTAAGTCTTTATACATGCCACTCACTTGTAAAAGCTTAACATATATATATAATTTGACACTCCCAAAATGATGACTTGATAGTGTGATGCTGCCTCTGACGATCTCCAACCCCGAGCTAACCTGACAACATTAAAGAAATGAAAATGAGGGAGTAAGCTTTACGCTTAGTAAGTTCGCATGAAAAATAATAAGCAATGTGATAAAGAGCTATTTTTAAATTCTTTCTATTTATTCAAAGTCCAGTCAAGTTGTTTTCCTAAGTCACGGTCACTAAATTATTTGTATCCGAAGCCACATGTAATGCCTCAAAAATCTTAAAACTCAAAAATCCCGAAATCTCAAATTTTTCCTTTTATGCTTAGCGTTTCAGGTTAAGTGTTAATTATGTGATGGTAGGTCTTGGTCAAGGTTTGAGTTCGAACCTAGGAGTAAAAGAAATTATTGTTTAATTATTAAAAATTATTAAGAGAACCCTGATGGCATGTAGGTGGGCTTTTGAATAAATGAAGGGAAAATTGGACAGAAAAGAACCTGCTGGCCCAGGTGATAATTGGGGTGTGGCTAGTGTCAGAGGTCTGGGGTTCGAATCACACTTTTCTCAAATAAGGGATTTATTTTTGCTTAAAAGGTGGACAGAGGTGGAGTTGGAGTGAACTCTATAAAGAGTGATAAGAAGAGAAATTTGAGGAAATGATCAATGGGTTATCAAGGAGAAAAATGAGGAGATGAGGAGTAAGGATGAGGTGGAGCCGAATTGGGAACTTAGGCTTGAGAAATTAGGCTATAGGGGCTATAAATAGGTGCCAAATGGGAGGTGGCCAGGCTAATGCCGAATTCCCTTCACCTTGTTGCCAGAAACCCTTTTCTCTAAAAGCCAAAAACCCTTTGCTTTATTTTCTTTTCTTTGTGCCGATTTCTATCCTTCCTCTACACAATTCTCTTTGTTTCACTTGTGGTTTAGCCAACTTCTTCTTTCTTCTTCCCTTGGTACCGAATAGTCTTTTTTTTCCATACAAATCTCAAGGGGCCGAACACCTCTTTAATCGAATACCCTTGGTGTCGCCACTACCCTTTCCACTCAATTGATTCTAGTGTAAGTATTCTCTCTTCTAATCCGTTTGTTTTGCTAAGTATCGATTATTGTCCCTCACTTCTTCTAATCAATTTTGGGTAGGAATAGGTATCGAATCTCAGTCTTTAGATCTCTGTCGATTTGCTCCTCAGGAGAGAAACCTTGGTAAGTGTTCTTGATCTTAGTTGGCCAAATGGTCATAGTTAAGGTAAGGGGGACTTGAGTTGGATACAAGTCACCTGTTATTCTGGTTTTAATAATTAAGATTGGTGCAGATCTAGGGGTTGATTGTGGTTAGTAATTAAAGAAGGGACTGTTATAACTTGTCGCATAAGGTAAGGTGAAAGGTAAGGTTTCGGTTTTGGTAGAGATATGTTTTAAGCATGCGATTAATTGAAGGATGATGTCAATTGTAGGTTCAGGGCTAAGGAAACCACAGCACATTTTATTTCCAGGTGTGTACATACATTGCACACACAAGTAGATCGATAAAATCCCAAAAATCCGAAATGCCGAAAAGCAGAAATGTTGAAAAGTCGAAAGTTTGGCTACGGTAGTCTTGCGAGTGCGCGAACACTCGTAAGGGGGAAACTGATAGGTTACCTGAGGCCCATGGGTGATTCCATGAACTTGGGTTGTGAATTGGCCAAACGGGCCAGAATGGGCTAAATAGGCCCGATGGGCTGTTAGGCCCATAATAGGCAAAAATTGATAATTGATGCTATGTGATGGAAAATTGTATGTGAGCATGACTGTAAATGTGATTTAAGCCTAGTGGCCATATGAGTGTGATTTGGGCCTAATGGGCCACATAAATGTGAATGGGCCTAATGGGCCATATAAAAGAGATTGGGCCTAGTGGGCTATATATATATAGGTATGGGGGATTTTTCTGGGCTTTGTAAGTGGTTGTAGGCCTAGCATATGATGACCGCATAAAACTTAATTAATTTATTAAAGACCGTGGACAAGTCATAGGGTTAAGGTGTGGCAACGGGTATATGCATGTCAAGGATTAGATCTAGGGAGAGTTTGGTACTTAAGCGGTCTTAATGACCCACCTCCTCTTCTATAGAATCCTACCTGGTGCATAGTATTTGTTCATCTTAGCTCACGGGATTTTTTAACGAGCCAAGGTAAGTAAAAACTCGTAATAAAAAAATTTACCGATATGCCCCTAAGAGAGAAAATGACTAAAATACCCCTACGCAATGAGTGTAAGATTTATGATTGCTACATGTATATCTGCTATATTCATATGATGTTCTGTTTAGGATGCATATGGGTTGGGAATTATGGAACGGAGGAAGTATATGAGGGTCGCATGGGTGCTTGACAACCGTGGATCCACTGACGACTTTTAAAGCTCAACATGTGATTGGCAACTTGCTACAATGAAGGTAGTTCCACAACCGGGCTACCATTAGAGTGTATCAGATGGGTGGCTCGATATTTATATCCCCACATGGTGTGTACCGGGGGACGGAGTTGGTGTGTAGCGGATGGATTATTGGGGTGGGCTGCACTATATTGCATTACATGTATGTTGTATGGTGAATGATGTTTGCTTGTTACTCGTCGAGGGTTGTACACACTGAGTTTGCGAAAACTCACCCCCTCTTTTATTTTTCTCAGGTGATGCTCAGTAGGAGGTTCAATGTCTGGAGGGACTTTGGGTGGCCAGCTTGCAAGACAATTTGGATTTGTTTTAAAAGTATTTAAGTTACTCGTTTATTAAGTAATTTTCATTTAGTATGGATTGTAATAAGGCCTCCCCCTTTTTTTATTGTTTGGATTTTTAATTTCGTGCGTTGTAATTATAAGAAGTGGAACATAGATTTTTTAAACCATAGTTTTCTTTTAATATTACGTTTTCGCAACTAAATTTTTAAAGGATAAGTTTTCTTTAAACGAATGTTTTAAACAAAGCTTCGCAATAGAAAAGAGATTTTACTAATCAGTTTAGATGTAACGTTTTAAGGGTTTTCAATGAAATAAGGTTTTTGCTAAAACACTTCAATGTGACACGCCAGATCCGACCATAACGTCCAGGCCGGATTTGGGGTGTTACATTTAGCGGTATCAGAGCCCAGGTTACAAAACTCGAACTGTGAAGTGGGCCTTATTACTTGGTTCTTTTTTTGTGATTTAAAAAAAATGAATTACAATGTTTTGGAAAAGAGGAAGTCTTACTGAGCGGCACACCGAGTCTCCGACGTCGAACCAAGTAAGTTCTTTTGTTCTTGAGCCTGTTTAAATTGTTATACAATAGGTAGTTAGAGGGCTACTCTAGATGATTATGTTAGAATGAAACTGAAGTCCGTAGGATCTTGAAACTGTAGAGGATTTTCGAAAACAATATTCTCTTTAAATATTCTCATAAAACATCTTAATTATTAGAACTAATTAAAACTTCATAAAATTTTTAATCCAGAAGCTACGTGAAACAACGATGAGTGCTAGAAGAAGTGCGAGAGGCCGTGGCCGAGGTCGCGGAAGTGTTAGGGCTGAGTCGTCAACATCAGGCTATATGCCCGATGTTAGAGTAGAAGAGGCTCCGACTTTACCCGTAGCTAGAATTGGGTCGTATGATCGGGACGCGGGAGAAGATGCATTGTCACAGGCAATGCTAAGGATTTTGAAGAGGGTCACTGGGCCCAATAATGGCACGAGAAATTGGGGGTCCATTCCGGAGCGACTTCGATCGAATGGGGCTGAGGTCTTTAAGGGCGTGGCTGGTGTGGCTCCTAACGTGGATGAATATTGGTTGGAGGCCACGAAAAGGATAATGGAGGACTTGGACTGCTCACCAAAACAAAAGCTGAAAGGGGCAGTCTCACTGCTCAGGGAGGAAGCTTACTAGTGGTGGCTGACAGTGAAAGAGGGCACTCAACCCGAGCAAGTCACTTGGGAGTTCTTCAAGGCTACGTTCCAAGGGAAGTATGTAGGAGTGAGTTATGTGGATGCTAGAAGGAAGGAGTTCCTGAACTTGACTCAGGGAAACAAATCGGTGGCAGAGTATAAGGTGGAATTTCTGCGCCTTAGTAGCTATGCAAGAGTTATGGTGGCGACGGACTATGAGCATTGTGTTAGGTTTGAGGATGGATTAAGAGATAGCCTCAAGGTATTGATAGCTCCACAAAGGGAACGAGTTTTCTCGAAATTAGTGGAGAAAGCAAAGATAGCCGAAAAGGTGAAAAGCACGGAGCGCCTAAATCGAGAAAAGGAAAAGGGTAAGAACAAGAGGGAGGCTGAGACTCCTGGTGTTGGACAGAGGTCTAGGGCTAGGGCCAAAGTTACTGGGCTAGTTAGAGGAGGGCCTTCTGCTGCTAATCAGGGGTGCAACCTTGTACTAATTGTGGGAGAAGCCATGGAGGCAAGTGTTGGAAGAGGACGAGAGCTTGTTTAGCTTGTGGATCTATGGAGCATAGGATCAGGAATTGCCCTAGAATGTCAGCTCAGGTGCCAGTCGTGGGCTGAAGTGGTGCTCAGCCACCAAGGGGTGGTCACCTGCTGCCAAGGGGTCGTGGGCAGGCCAGGGGCGGTAATAGCAATCGATGTCGACGTGGAGCACCAGGCAGAAATACAGGCCATGCTGAAGCGAGACAGCCAGCTTTGGTTTGTGCTGCTCGTCGCCGAGAAGATAGGGATACCCCAGATGTGATAACGGGTACTTTTTTATTTACAAGTTACCTTACACTGCATTGATTGATATTGGATTGACGCATTCGTATGTTGCATGCAATATGACTAAACCTTTAGGTGATCTGTTTGAAATTACTGCGAATGAGATGACTGTGATAAGTTCGTTAGGTCAGTCGGTGGGAGTGAATAAGTTGTTTAGGGAGGTACCCTTAGTAGTTCCAAGGGTTACATTTTTAGCGGACTTGATGGAGTTGCCGCTTAGTGAGTTTGATTTAATCTTGGGTATAGACTGGCTGGTGAAACACCGAGCCACCTTGGATTGCGCTACAAAGTGAATAGTGTTAAGAACGATGGAGGGCAAGGAGGTTGTGGTGATTGGTGAAAGCCGAAATTATCTATTGAACGTGATTTTGGCATTAAGGGCTGAGAAGTTGGTGCGAAAGGAATGCGAAGCCTATTTGGCTTACATTATCGATACGGAGGTTAAGAGCCCTACTGTTGAGGAGTTGAAAACAGTTAAGGAATTTCCTGATGTCTTTCCCAAGGAGCTGCCAGGGTTGCCGCCCAGTAGAGAAGTGGAATTTGGAATAGAGTTGTTACCTAGTACGGCTTCGGTGTCCATTGCCCCTTACCGGATGGCACCAAAGAAGTTGGTGGAACTTAAGGCACAGATTCAGGAATTGTTGGATCGAGGATTCATCCGACCAAGTGTGTCTCCGTGAGGAGCACCAGTGTTATTCGTGAAAAAGAAGGATGGGACGTTGCAAATGTGCATCGACTACTGACAATATTTTTACCCTTTGCCGAGAATCGATGATATTTTTGATCAGTTTAGGGGAGCTTCTGTTTTCTCGAAGATTGACTTGCGTTCGGGGTATCACCAATTGAAGGTTAAAGAGGTGGATGTTCATAAGACAGCTTTCAGAACTCGTTATGGGCACTACGAGTTCTTGGTGATGCCATTCGGGCTGACAAATGCACCGACCGCTTTTATGGATCTTATGAATCAGGTCTTCCAATCCTACCTAGATCGGCTCGTGGTAGTTTTCATAGATGATATTTTGGTGTACTCAAGAAATGAGGATAAGCATGATGCGTACTTAAGGATTGTGTTGCAGACTCTGAGAGAGAAGTAGTTGTATGTAAAATTCAGTAAGTGCAAATTTTGGCTAAGGGAGGTTAATTTTATAGGACATGTGGTGTCAGCGGAAGGGATTAAGGTGGATCCCCAAAAAATCGAAGTGGTGTTGGAATGGAAAACGCCCAAGTCGATGATGGAAATCCGAAGTTTTCTGGGCCTGGCAGGGTATTATAGGCGGTTTGTTAAGGGCTTTTCAGTAATTGCTGCACCGTTAACTAAGTTGTTGAGGAAAGGAGTACCGTTTGTTTGGACGGACAAGTAGCAAGAGAGTTTTGGAAAACTTAAGAAGGTTTTAACTGAGGCCCCTGTATTGATTCAGCCAGTGCCTGGGAAGGAGTTTACGGTTTATAGTGACGCATCGCATGTAGGCTTGGGATGTGTACTGATGCAAAAAGGAAAGGTAATTGCATATACATCATGGTAACTTAAGACTCATTAGGTGAATTACCCAACCCATGATTTGGAACTAGCTACGGTTGTTTTTGCGCTTAAAATATGGAGACATTATCTGTACAGGGAGAACTGCGTGATTCATTCAGACCATAAGAGTTTGAAGTACCTCCTTACCCAGAAGGAGCTCAACCTTAGGCAGCATAGTTGGCTGGAATTATTGAGGATTATGATTGTACGATTGAATACCACCCTAGCAAAGCAAATGTGATAGCTGACGCGTTGAGTCATAGGGTTAAGTCGGACTTGAGGGCTATGCTCGCCCGTTTAAGTTTATTGGATGATGGTAGCTTGTTAGCTGAGCTTCAAGTAAAACCAATGTGGGTCGAGCAGATAAGGAGTAAGTGTAACACCCCGAACCCGAGTCCGACACCGGAGTCGAACACGAGGTGTTAACAAACTTTGAAAAATTTCCAGACACTGCCCAATCTGTGTACTAGTCGCTTTAAAAATCATATCTTGAGCTTCACAACTCAAAATCAGTTTCGTGATTTTTCCCTGAAACTCGACTCATATGTCCATCTACATATTTTTTTCTAGAATTTTTGATCGGGCCAATTAGTACAGTTTATTAGTTAAAGTCTCCCATGTTACAGGAATCGACTACCCTGACCTTTGCGCATTACGACTTGGATATCTCCTTGTACAGGGCTCCAATACTGATGCCGTTTATTTCTATAGAAACTAGACTCAGAGAGGAATCTATACATATATGGTATGACTCCTAATTATCTCTGGTTAATTTATAATCAATTTCCAAAGTCGGAACAAGGAATCCAGAACCCGTTCTGGCCCTGTCTCACGAGAACCTGAATATCTCTTAACATACTGTCCATATGATTGTTTCGTTACTTTCCTATGAAAGTAGATTCTTCAAGGTTTGTTTACATAATTTATTCACTATTTAATTCCATTCCTACTATTTTTAGTGATTTTCCAAATCTACGTCACTGCTGCTGTCAGCATCTGCCTTTAAGGTGGGCTTTACCTATTTCATGGTTTCCATGATTCAACTAGCCCTTTTTGCATAAATGGCACAATTTATGAAAGTGATTAACCATCCCCGTGGCCAATCCTTGTCAAGCATATCCACACCAAATGATTATAACATTATACTCAAACACATATAAGCCATTTTCGCATGGCTATCCAAAACTTATACATCACATAAAGTACTCGAAAAACAACAATGGGTCGTCCTATACATGCCATATCAAAGTTCAACCAAAAGAGTACCCAAAAGAGCCTTTGATAGTGTGGGCGACTTCGACTTCAAGATCCCGAGTCCGATAGCTGGAGAACCAAAAATCTATAAAACAGAGGAGCAATGGAACGAAGTAAGCAATTTATGCTTAGTAAGTTTTGAGCAAGGAATTCCAGCATAACGAAAGAATAGCACACATTTAGCTAAACGGAATATTTCATAATACACAATTTTCCGATATCAAACTTACTTCACAACGTTAACCCTTATGTACATACACAAAAGACCAACTTAGCCGAAGGCCGGTAGCTCGTTCATCAACTGAGCGAATATTTATTTGTAAGGGCTCGATTAAATTCAACACATACGTAACATATCCCAATATTGGGATGTTTTTCGAGTATTAGCTGGAATTTTACAGCAAGCTCATTCATTTCCAAATCACGTACCTTCGGAATTTAACCGGATATAGCTCCTCGTTCAAGTGCCTTCGGGACATAGCCCGGTTATAGTAACTCATACAATGCCTTCGGGACTTAACCCGGATTTTAAAACTCGCACGAATGCCTTCGGGACTTAACCTGGAATTAGTATCTCGCACAAAGGCCTTCGGGACTTAACCCGGAATTAATAACTCGCACAAATGCCTTCGGATCTTAGTCCGGATATAGTCACTTAGCACAAAGCCTTCGGGACTTAGCCCGAACAGCATTCAATTAATCATGCACATCTAACAATAATTCATGGCACATTCGTATTTCTTTTTCATTAGCAAAACTCAAACACAAGGCACATACCATCCTTGCACATTCGGCTCAATAGCCACACATAGAGCATGATTTTAATTTGCTTAAAACATGATTTAATCACATCGTAATTTAAGCTCTCTTACTCAAGAACTTACCTCGGGTGTTGTCGAACGATTCCGCTAACTATTCGACCACTTTTTCCTTCCCTTTATCGGATCTATTTCCCCTTTGCTCTTGAGCTTAATTAAACAAATAAATTGATTTCATCATTTAGGCATCGAAAAGATGAACACAAGGCACTTAGCCCATATTTATACATTAGACATTAAAGTCACATACATGTGAAATCATGCATCAACACAACATATTAGCTAATTTTTTTCCTCCTTGGCCGAATATGCATGTCTATTTTTGGGGCCGATTTCAACACTTAATACACACATATACACACTAGTAAAGCATCCTCTCCCTTCCCATCGATTTAACACATGCATTGCTCATTAACATGTAAAAGTTACATTCGGCCTTAGCACACAACTTGCTAGCCGATTCTTCTCCATTTAGCAACCAATGCACATATGTGTTCACTCAAAAATGCTAAAAAGGAGGTTCAAGAATCATCAAGTCATCATCACATGCATCATTAACAAGCTTCATATTTAGCATGCAATGGCATTAACACAACCTCTACCTAGGTCGAATCTTAACTCATCCTCATGTCTCATCACCACCACATCAAACATCAACCAAGAATGATGCATCCATGGTCAAGTGTCATTTCCATCACATAGCAAGATTTAGACCATGGGCTAGGTAGAACTCAAGCTAACAACTAAAACATGCATGCATCTCATGGAACATCATCAAACATACCTTAGCCTAGCTACATGCATGGCCGAACCTCTTCACCTTTCTTCTTCCTTCCTCCTTAAAATTATTGGCCAAGGATGAACCAAAGGATGAGAAATTTTTTTCTTTGTTTTTCTTTCTAGTTTCGGCAAGTATGAAGATGAGAAAAGGATGAACAAAAATTCTCTCCTTTCTTTTCTTTAGCTCACGGCAATGGGGGGGACAAACAACTACACACACATTTTTTTTTGTATTCACCATACTCCTTTTCATTATTTTATGCCCATGCCCCTTATTTTATTTGTTTTATCCCAACATTTTATGACACAAATTAACATATTTTATTTGTGCCATACTTATGCCATAATTTCCATAAAAAAATTGCACAATTGCTCATCATGCCCATCATGGCCGGCCACCTTGTTTTAAGGTGGGAAATTTGACATGCAAATCCACCTATTTCATACTATAAGTTATTTGGCCACTACAAATTAGCCTATAGCATTTGCAAAAATTTTCACATGAGTCACATTTCAAAATTTCACTCACAATTGGCAAAATCAAAGCATGAAATTTTCACACATGCACTTTCACATGAAATAAACATAGGATATAACATCTAATTATTATTGTGACTCGGTTTAGCGGTCCCGAAACCACTTCCCGACTAGGGTCAATTTTGGGCTGTCACAGTAAGTAGCTGATGGATGAGACCTTGGGTGCTCGTCTTAGGCAAGTAGAGAATGGGGAGACATCGGACTTTGGGATAAACTATGAAGAAGTGCTGTGTTTCCGTGGGAAAATGTGCATACCTAAGGATAATGATCTAAGACAGTCTATTCTACGGGAAGCATATAACAGCCTCTATGCTATGCATCCTGGCGGGAACAAGATGTATCAGAATTTTCGGGAGCTTTATTGGTGGCCTGCACTTAAGCGCGAGGTTATGGAGTTCGTAAGTAAATGCTTGGTTTGTCAAAAGGTGAAGGCGGAGCATCAGTTGCCTTCAAGATTGCTTCAGCCAGTAAAGATTCCACTTTGGAAGTGGAAAAGGATCACTATGGATTTTGTTAGTGGGCTACCCTTAACGCCTACTAAGAAATACTCAATATGGGTTATAGTGGATCGGTTAACCAAGTCTGCCCATTTTGTACCGGTTCGTACTGGTTACTCGTTACAAAAGCTGGCTAGGTTGTATGTGGCGGAGATTGTAAGATTGCATGGAGTGCCAGTGTCCATAATATCCGATGGGGACCCACGTTTCACTTTCGCATTTTTGGAAGAAGCTGCATGAGGCATTGGGTACTAGGTTGAACTTCAGTATGGCATTCCACCCTCAAACTGATGGATAGTCGGAAAGGGTGATCCAAGTATTGGAGGATATGTTGAGGGGATGTGTGATTGAGTTTCGAGGTAGCTGGGAGGACTATTTTCTATTGGCCGAATTTGCGTACAATAATAGCCATCAAACAAGTATTAGGATGGCTCCGTATGAAGCACTATATGGGCGAAGTTGTCAAACTCCAACATGTTGGACGGAGTAGGGCGAATGAAGAGTTTTGGGCCCTAAGTTAGTAGCGAATACTGAGGATAAGGTGAAGTTGATTCGGGATCGGTTGAAGGAGGCCTCAGATAGACAGAAATCGTATGCTGACCTTAAGCGTTGTGGGATAGAGTATGCAGTGAGGGACTTAGTTTTCCTTAAGGTCTCTTCGTGGAAGAAGGTGTTAAGGTTTGGACGGAAGGGGAAGCTAAGCCCACATTGGGCCATATCGGGTTGTAAGACGGATTGGGCCGGTCGCTTATCAACTAGAATTACCTCCTGAAGTGAGCCAAATCTACGACGTGTTTCATGTTTCCATGCTGAGACGATATCACTCAGATTCTTCACATGTCGTAGCGGTTGAGGAAATTGAGGTTAGGCTAGACCTAACTTTCGAGGAAGAGCCCATACAAATAATTGGTCGTGATGTTAAGGTACTAAGAAGGAAGTCCGTTCCATTAGTCAAAGTGCTTTGGCGTAATTACAAGGCTGAGGAGGCTACTTGGGAACCTGAGGAAGCGATGCAATGTCAATATCCTCACTATTTGAATAAGGTAAAATTTTGAGGACAAAATTTCTTTTAGGGGGTAGAGTTGTAACGCCCTAAAAATCCCGAAACTCGAAAATCCCGGAAAGCCGAAATGTCAAAAAGTAAAAGTTTGGCTACGGTAGTCTTGCGAGTGCGCAAACACTCGTAAGGGGGAAACTGATTGGTTTCCTGAGGCCCATGGGTGATTCCATGGACTTGGGTTGTGAATTGGCCAAACGGGCTGAAATGGGTTAAATGGGTCCGATGGGCTGTTAGGTCCATATAGGCAAAAATTGATAATTGATGTTATGTGATGGAAAATTGTATGTAAGCATGACTGTAAATGTAATTTGGGCCTAGTGGCCATATGAATATGATTTGGGCCTAATGGGCCACATAAATATGAATGGGCCTAATGGCCCATATGAAAGAGATTGAGCCTAGTGGGCCATATATATAGGTATGGGGGTTTGTCTGGGATTTGTAAGTGGTTGTAGGCCTAACATATGATAACTGCATAAAACTTAATTAATTTATTAAAGACCGTGGACAAGTCATAGGGTTAAGGTGTGGCAACGGGTATATACATGTCTAGGATTGGATCTAGGGAGAGCTTGGTACTTAAGCGGTCTTAATGACCCACCTTCTCTTCTCTAGAATCCTACCTGGTGCATAGTATTCATTCATCTTAGCTCACGGGATTCGTTAACGGGCCAAGGTAAGTAAAAACTCGTAATAAAAAATTACTGAAATGCCCTAAGGGAGAAAATGACTAAAATACCCTTATGTGATGAGTGTAAGATTTATGATTGCTACATGTATATCTGCTGCATTTATATGATATTCTGTTTAGGATGTATATGGGTTGGGAATTTTGGAACGGAGGAAGTATATGAGGGTCGCATGGTTGCTTGACAACCGTGGATCTACCGATGGCTTTTAAAACCCAACATGTGATTGGCAACTTACTGCAATGAAAGTAGTTCCGCAACCAGGCTACCATTGGAGTGTATCAGATGGGTGGGTCGATATTTATATCCCCACATGGTGTGTACCGGGGGACGGAGTTGGTGTGTAGTGGATGGATTATTGGGGTGGGTTGCACTATATTGCATTACATGTATGTTGTATGGTGAATGATGTTTGCTTGTTACTCGTCGAGGGTTGTACACACTAAGTTTGCGAAAACTCACCCCCTCTTTTATTTTTCTCAGGTGATGCTCAGTAGGAGGTTCGATGTCTGGAGGAACTCTGGGTGGCCAGCTAGCAAGACAATTTGGATTTGTTTTAAAAGTATTTAAGTTACTCGTTTATTAAGTAATTTTCATTTAGTATGGATTGTAATAAGGCCTCCCCCTTTTGTTATTGTTTGGATTTTTAATTTCATTCATTGTAATTATAAGAAGTGGAACATGGATTTTCTAAACCATAGTGTTCTTTTAATACTACGTTTCCGCAACTAAATTTTTAAAGGATAAGTTTTCTTTAATAGAATGTTTTAAACAAAGCTTTGCAACAGAAAAGAGATTTTACTAATCAGTTGAGATGTAACTTTTTAAGGAAGGGTTTTCAATGAAACAAGGTTATCACTAAAACACTTCAATATGACACGTTAGATCCGGCCATAATGTCTGGGCCAAGTTTGGGGTGTTACACTATAGGATTTTGATTTGAGAACCATTAATTTTTCCTGAAACTAGACTCACGTATCTTCTTACCATAAAATTTTCAGAATTTTTGGTCTAGCCAATAAGTACAGTTTATTCCTTAAATTTCTGCCTATTTCGCTGTCTGATAGTTCTGACCCCTCTTCACTATGAATTAATTATCTCATAGTACGAGACTTAGGTGATGCTTCCATCTATTTCCCTTGAAAATAGACTCATTAAGGATTTTAAGAATATAAATTATAACCCATAATCATTTCTGTACAATTTTTAATGATTTTACAAAGTTAAGACAGGGGAGTCCTAGATCACTCTAATCCTATTTCACAAAAATTCAAATATCTCATCATGTGAGATTCCTTTGCTTGAAACTAGGCTCGATAAGCTTTAATTTCATATTTTACTCAGCCTTTAACTAAATTTCCACTATTTTTTGTGGATTTTCAAAGTCGAACTACTGCTATTGTACTAATCTGTCTTAGTGCAACATAATGATAACCATCACCAATTTTTCATAGAAATTATTCTCATAAATATCACTCATTCATTTGCACTCTTATCACAAGTCCATTTCATTTCACATGGAAAACACATGCTTTTGGGTTTCGAGCACATACCTGTGCTATCTCTTAGCACAACCACTCATCCAAACATGACAATCATATACATTATACTAGTATCATCTAAGCATAGATGAGTTTATCATTTCAAGTATTTCCATTCCATTTCTCATATTAATTCCCGTTGAATTCCTCAGAATCTCGATGAATATCACATTTATTGTCAAGTCATGCAAGTGATCATTTCAAGTACACACTCCTGCGAACCTCATTCATTATGGTGGGATTACCAGTCCAGGCTAAATCCCCCGTATCATAACCCATAGAGTGTTGTCAGGATTACCAGTCCAGGCTAAATCCTTTACAATGACATGCACTCTCATAAGCTCGTATCTGAATTACCAGTTCAGGCTAAATTCAGTCCTTAATCGAATTACCCATCTGGGCCAAATTCTCAATGCACCCATATTTTCGGGAGGCTCAATCACTTAAGGAACACCCGTCTGGGCTAGATTCTTTTGTATATTAAGATCAACGGATTACCTGTCCGGGCTAAATCCTTTTTTGCAAAACATACAGGATCTCATGTCATGTAAACAATGATTTATCCATCGGATATCCCTTTTTATTAATTCAGGAATTTTATCTTTTCATTAATTATATCAATATGCATAGATGATCATGCAATGTACATTCAATTCAACACAATTTCATGTTTATTTGGGCATTAGTCCATACAAAAAAATATAACATATCACCTAGTTTTCATACAAACTTATTCATTTCATTTAAAATGTCAATTTCCATCAAAAGTCCATTAATGTCAAATTCAATACAATCATAGTAAGATATATTTCTAACAATAATAACATGAATAATATGCTTATAAAATCACGCGAACTTACCTCGAATACGGAAACGGCAAAATTACTATTTTAGTCCAAAACTTGTATTTTCCCAATTTAAGCTCGAATCTCAATTTCCTTAATCTATCATTTCAAATAGACCCTATTTAAGACTCACATTATTCAAATTGACCCAAAATCATATTTTTGAAAATTTATATTTTTGCCTCTAAACTTTGTCAAAATTACACTTTTGACCTTAGGCTCGTAAATTGATTTTTATTCAAATTTCCCATTCTATAGGCCTATCCAAACTAGTTTCATAATTATAGCAAACTACAATTCTCATCATAACACCCTTTTATACCATTTTTACAACTTTTACAAAACGGTCATTGTGGACGTTTTCGTCGAAAATCACTCAGTAAAAGTCGTTTAATCTAACACCCAACACTCATTTTCTACCATTAGACGTCAAAATACAAGCATGTCACTCATGGGTAAATTTTTTTAACATAAACCCTAGCTCAAAATAATGGTAGAAATGAGTAGATCATGTTACCGGGACTTCAAAAATGTAAAGAACATTAAAAACGGGGTTAGGATGCACTTACTATGGAGCTTGGAAGCTTGAAAACCCTAGCCATGGCTTCCTCCTTGCTACATTCAGCCAAATAAGAAGATGGACAAGGTTTTTTGGCTTTTATTTTGTCCTTTAGTCCATTTAATTACCAATTTACCAAAATGCCCTTTTTACTCATCTTTAAAATTTTACCCTTCCATGTCCATTTTTGTCCAAAAAATTATCCAATGGTCTAATTACTATTTAAGGACCTCCAATTTAAAATTTCATAACAATTAGACACTTCTAACATGTAGAACTCAACTTTTGCACTTTTTACAATTTAGTCGTTTTGACTAAATTGAGTGCCCAAATGTCAAAATTTTCACAAAATCATTCCGTGAAATCATAGACCATAAAAATATAATAAAAATAAATTTTCTTAAGCCGGATTTGTGGTCCCGAAACCACTGTTCTGACTAGGCCCTAATTCAAGATGTTACACCTAGAGTCCCTTCTTTTTTTCTTGAACACCCATTTACAATGAATAACCATTTTATCCTTAGGAAGCTTCACTAGGTCCCATGTTCTATTCTTATGGAGCGATTCTATCTCTTCTTTCATGGAAAACAGTTATTTTCTTGAATCTTTACAGCTAGCTGCCTCGGAATAAGTAGATGCCTCTTGATTTGCATCTATATCTTCATCCATGTTTTAAGCATAAGCAACTAGATTAGCCTCGGTGAACCTCTTTAGAGGTTTAATTTCTCTTCTAGGTTTGTTGGCAATAGAATTTTATGGTGAAGAAACAACTATACTCTGAGTTTCTATACTAACTTGAGGAGTAGACTCTATTGTATATCCTGGATCAATCTGAAGCTCCACTTGCTTCACATATGTGTTTGAAATTTGCTGGTATTTATTGGAAGAGTCTTTAAGAGATAAGTTAGGTAGCATAGTAGTTTCATCAAAAGTAACATCTCTACTAATTACAACTTTCCTCGTTTTTGGACACTATAACTTATACCCTTTAACACCAACCTTATAACCAAGAAAAACACATTTAATGGATTTAGGTTCTAATTTCCCATTATCAACATGAGTATACGCAGGACAGCCAAAAATCTTCAAATCAGAATAATCAGCAGGATTACCAGACTATAGATCTTGTGGAGTCTTTTTCTCAATGGCAACGAACGAAGACTAGTTAATTAGAAAACATGAAGCAGAGGCCTCTTTAACCCAAAATGTCTTTGGTAAATAAGAATTCGACAACATACATCAAACATTTTTCGTGATTGTTCTATTCATTTATTTCCGTAAAGCCGTTTTTCTGTGGAGTATGACAAACTATCAAGTGTCTCATGATTTCTTTTGATTTGTATGATTCGTTAAACTCATCAGAACATAATTCCAAGCAATTATTTTTACGGAGGTGTTTTATCTCTTTTTTTGTTTACTTCTCGATCATAGTTTTCCAAGCCTTAAACATGGAAAAAAACATCACTTTTTTGCTTCAAGAAAAATGCCCAAACTTTTCTGGAAAAATCATCAATGATCGTCAGCATATAATTAACGTCGCCCCTCGAAGGCACTCTAGATGGTCCCCAAAGATTATAATGGATATAATCCAGCGTTCCATTCATGTTATAGATTCCTGCGGTAAATCAAACTTTCTTTTGTTTCCAAAAAATGCAGTGCTTACAAAACTTCAGTTTGCTAATGCCTTATCCATCAAGAAGTCATCTTTTGCTTAATTCTGTCATGTTATTCTCACTCATATCCCCTAGACGCATATGCCAAAATCTAGTAACATCATCATCTGACAAGGAAAAGGAAGTGACGGCTGCATCACTAGTAAGAGTTGAACCTTGCAAAACATATAACTTGGCAATCTTTCTTTGCCTTTTCATCACAACAAGGGAACCCTTGTTAATCTTTAGAACCCCACTTTCAGCTCTGTACTTGTACCCTTTTGAATCAAGTGTACTTAATGAAATCAAATTTCTCTTCAATTCTTGTACATGTCATACGCCACTAAGTGTTTTGACGACTCTGTCGAACATTTTAATTTTGATTGTGTCAATACCTGCAATTCTACATGAAGCATTATTTCCTATCAAAACAACATCTTCAGACACTGTTTCATATGCTGTAAACCAATCTCGATTAGGGCTCATATGGAAGGTATAGCCAGAATCAAGGATCCACTCCTCACTCACTTTAGTGTTGTCGGCAGAAATAACTAGGAGTTCACCATCGCTGTAGTGTTTTACAACATCAGCTTCGCCGGATTATTCTAGCTGTTTTCCTTTTTTTTTGTCGCCTCTCTTTTGATTTTATTTTGCAGCTTATAACACTCAGACTCAACGAACCGATTCTTCTTGCAAGAGTTACAAGTTTTACCTCTACTTGAAGATCTCAATTTACCCTTAGATTTATTGCGAGGATTTTGTTCCTGTGTCTCTCATGATTATCATCAGTATTTTTATTTTTGTCTTCCATGAATAATGAGACCCTCTACTTGAGAGTCGAATCCAGGCACAAGATGCTTCATCTTGTCATAAGATGCTAAGGAAACATGGACTTTATCAACTGTGAGAGACTCACGACTATACAAAATCGTGTCTCTAAATGTTTAATAAGATGGGGGTAACAAACAAAGTAGAATTAACCCTAAATCTTCTTTTATCATACTGAATCTCCATTGCCTCTAAGTCTGAGAGAATTTCTTTAAACACAGTTAAATGTTTATGCATAGATGCACATTCTTCCAAATGATGAACATAAAGACAGTGACTCATATGCAACTTGCTAGTTAGGGTTTTCAACATGCATAGCCACTGCAACTTTTCCCATGATGCAGCAGCGGTCTTCTCGTTCAACACGTCCTGTAAAATTTCATTCGAAAAATGCAAATGTAATTATGTCAAAACCTTTCGATCTTTACGCTTCTACTCTTCCTTTGCCAATGTCAAAAACATCTTATATAACCCTAATAGAGCATATTCCAAATCCATCTGCGCAAGAACTATTTGCATCTTTACTTGCCACAACGCGAATCTAGTGTTGCAATCCAACAGCGGAATATCATACTACATTGACGCCATTAATGTAATCAAGACAAGCAACCCGAAAAGCTTTGATACTAATTTGTTAAAACTGAACGTAATAACAAAGTAATAAGAAAGAAAAATAAAACACATAGATTTTACGTGAAACCCTTTCGGGAAAAAACCATGGGCAGAGGAGAAGAAAATTCACTAATGTTGAAAATTGAATGATACAAGAGGAGTTCTGACTACATCTATTTAAAGGTTGAAAAACCTTATTCTAATTAAAGTCAAATAGAGGAAGTGTAGCTCTATACGGATTCTACTTGTGCTGCATGGTTGGCCCTCAACCTTAAGCCCTACACAGATCTCCTAATTTTACCATTATATTTTATTTTAATAAAAATTCAGGTCACACAACTCTAACAATATATAATGTTGATATACCCTTTTCTTTATACCTCATAACATTATTTTATATTTAAAACTTTAATCAATTATTTCATCTTATCGAGTAGTACCATCACTTTTATAAATCCAGATAAGGGGTCTTCTTTTATTTATTTAGATTTTTTTTTATATTTTTAGAAATTGATTAAGCTCATAAACATATTATAAATTATGCATATGAAGCACTCTCAATTCGAAAAAAAAAAAGAAAAGAAGAAGAAGCATTTGTATCATGATGAGCATGAAACATAAAAAATAAACTGTTGCACCTCGTTTCTCGTAACTACATCATAAACCATAATGTAATGACACTTTCTAGAAACCATGATAAGTATATATGTCTAATTATTTTTAGCAACTACTAGCTTTCCCCTCTTTCCATCCATTTTTACACGTTAATCTACAAATCATATTTGACTTTATGAGCCTTACCACTAGTTCACTTCAAATTGTATTACTTCAACAATCTCATCACATTACAAACAATCACAAGACTCATATTGCTAAAACTTACTTTAATATTAATAAAACAATAAAATGATTTCACATACTCCACTTGCTAATTGGTTGATTGAAACATACTTATTCTAAAAGTATTCATTCTCATAAATTGAGAGGGAGTTATGGGATTCACGATTAATGGGATTTATAACATTAATATAATTTTTTGATATAATCATTATTTCCAAACAGTAAATTAGGACATCCAACTTGGTTAAAAAACAGAAATTAAAAATATTCCAACTCTGATCGGGCCTAAAGAAGGGGCTTGACAATAGCGGCAAAGTCCGTCACCAATAGTCTTGACAAGAGCACGAGCCATCTTTAAAATGATGAAACCGAAGTCTATCACGAACGTTAATCTCTCTATTAGCAATAATTGAGATATATTTAATAGCAGTGTGACAGTCCTCGCACATTCGAAGGTTCTTGACAATCCTGATGGCCACACCGGGGCCGGTTTTTAATAGTCCTAATGCTATTGCGAGCTTCTCACTGTGATATCTAAGGGCATATTCCCTCTCCTCTTCTTCCACTTCATGCATCACAGATTCAGATGCCGGTATATAGCCAGCTTCTCTGCACCTACTCATCAACTCATCTAAATACAGATAAATTTGATTTGACTCGGGATGGGACTTGTCACCCATGCTAAATGAATAAACCTTATGATCAACATCTATTGTGCTATAACCAACTTCCTTCTTCAAACGATTTCTTATCATTATGTTTCGGATCTTTTCCACTCGATCCATCCTACCAGCTAATGCATAGATATTCGAAAGCATTACATAATGGCCAGGATTTTCAGGCTCGATGCTTAAAAGATGCTCTGCCACTTCTACTCCAAGATCGAAATTTTTATGCATCTTGCAAGCCCCAAGCATCGCGGTCCAGACTGCTGGAGCTGGCTCTTTAGGTGATGTGTTTTTGATAAACTGATATGCTTCGTTCAAGTGTCCGGCACGCCCAAGCATATCCACCATACAAACCTGATGCTCCACTGATGGCACCAATCCATACTCCTGCTTCATGGTGGTAAATATCTGGCGCCCTTCATCTACGAGCCCTGCATGAGCACAAGCCGACAAGACCGCAACAAATGTAACATTATTGGGTCGTGGACCATCAAAACTCATTTCATTGAACAGCTCAATCGCTTGGCTGCCATGACCATGCATTCCATACCCTGAAATCATAGCAGTCCAAGCAACAATATTCTTTTCCTCCATTGAATCAAAAACTTCTCTTGCTTTGCTAACATTTCCGCATCTCGAATACATATTCATCAATGCGGTACCAAGCACCACATTCAGATCAAAACAGTTTCTAGCAATATACTCATGCACCCAAAAGCCTAAACCAATTGCACCTACCTGAGCACAAGCAGATAACAAACTAACAAATGTTGAGGAATCCGGTTTAACTCCCAAATCTTGCATCAAAAAAAACAACTCAACTGCTTCTTTTCCAAATCCATTCTGCTCATATCCTGAGATCATCGAATTCCAAGCTACCACTGTTTTCTCAGGCATTTTATCAAAAACTTTACGGGCAATCATCACATGACCAGATTTAGCATAAAAACTCACAAGAGCAGCTTGAACATAAGCATCCAAACCGTACCCACAAATGTAAACATGACAATGAATAGTTTCGCCTATACTAAAAGCCGTTAAATCGGCAGAAGATTTAATCACAGCGGAGAATGTGTAATTTGAAGATGAAATATTGGCTAATAACATCCGGCGATAGCAGAGAAGGGATTCTTGAGGGAAACTGAATTTAGAGGTTAAAGTAATTAAAGAATGAAAGAGAAAAGTATCTGGTTTGGGGATGGAAAAGAAGAGGCGACGAGTGTAGCTAATGGGTGAAGCGGCGGCGTAAGCAAAAGAAAGTAATTTGGTGATGAGAGATCGGGTACGACCCAAGCCGGTGATGATGATCCGTGCATGGATTTGTTGAAGAGGTTTGAGACGTGGGCCTGCTAGGATAATTGAGTGGTAGATTGGTGAATGCGTAAGGGTGGTGGTTGACGAAGTTGTTTGGTTTCCATGGAAACTTGCCATGAAAATGGAAGAGAAGGGGAGAAAGGGAGGGAAAATTTTGATATAAATATCTACAATCAAAAAAGATTTTGACAACAGAGATTCTTGCTTTACTGCTCACTCAGTTGTTCATATTCTTTGTCTTCCTCAAACCAGAACTGCAATTAGTGTGCTAAAATCTAAAACATACCTAAGCAGATTATGTAGCACAAAGAAGAAGGACAAAACTAGTTCATGTTTCTCATATCAGCAGCAGCAAATGAAAGATGCAAAGCATTACAACATATTCCATCAAAACCCACCTTTCAAGGCTTGCAAATGGGCAATTTTTACTTTGCAGAATTTATCATAAACCTCTCCAAACTTTGATGTCTCATCTTTCAACTACTTTTCACACTGCAAATGAAGTAATCGTATTAGCATTTCAGGTCTCAAACAATTCAGTAAATCCAAATAAAAAAACATTCACCTCTTTTGAAAGCGCCTTAGCAAATGTTTGTCTACACTAAATAGGAACAAATTAACAATGAGTTATGTAACGTGCTTACATGTAGAAGAGAAAAATATTTATAAATATTGCAAAACACAACATGAAAAAATAGCACCAACACAGTAAATGTGCATCAATGTATATAACAAGAATTACTTACAATAAATATATATATCATAGCTGTCCTTAGATACAATTGTAAATGTGAAAGTACACAAATATAACACAATACAAAGGTTGCTAGAATTACTTACAATTTTGTTCCAAGTTTGGATTATAAAAGGTTACTTTACCTTTCCTTCTCAAGTTTTCACTTCAGTTCATCAAGCTTTGACCTTATCTTGGCAGCCACACTGTAACCGCAAGATTAAATAAATAGTATAAATTCCATAGAGAAAGGTGATAAAAATGAATTTATGCAACAGTTTTATTATTTCATTTTCTTGTAAAATTAAAACTAGCCATGAGAAGAAGAAATTTCATAGAGCAATTGCAAGGACGAGTTTATAAAATATTTTGAGTACACTTAACGACCTTTCACCCAAAAAAAAAAAGTAATCATCTTCACGTATCAACGATATATAGAAGGACTACTAATAGCAAAATACTAACACAATTCAACATTAGTCCAAATCTGTCGATAAAGTGTACAATAAATGAGTACATAATAAAGTAGGGTGGTTGTCATGAAGGTTGGTTTACCCAGTCGAGGCAAAGAGTTGGAGGTTATGAAGAGTGGAGGTGAAGAGAATGTAGAGGCGGAGAGCTGTTGAAAGAGTGTAAGCCTAGTATTCTTAAAGAGTCAATTCCCTCTTCATTGTTCCTAGAGGTATATATAGGCAGGGGGTCCGTGTAGGATGCCACAATGTTTTTCAGCTATGGTCTTAGTCTTATTTACCGTTTTGGTGTGCTTTCATATGATGCCATAACGTCTTTCAATTATGGTCTTACTCATGTTTATTTTCGATCCAACACATGATGTCATAACATTTTTCAGCTATGGCCTTACTCATTTTAGGTGTATAGCCTATGATTAGACCCATGACCTAGCAATGATCTTTCTTATGTACTTTTTCCATTGCATTCCATTCATTCCTCCATTTCACCATTCCTAACTTTGATGCTCGAACACCATGGTGTCCCCTCTACAAGGCTCAGAGCTTCGCACATCACAAGTGCACACAGCAACACCGTATAGTAGTATCTAACAGAATCACCCATTTTCCCTTACTAACTTCGTCTAATCCCTATGAAGATTCCTTATGTATTTCATATGCAATACATGCATTTATAAATAAAACATCATGGGATCATGCATATTAAACTAGAATGATGGATACTCATAAACTCATGAAATCTTAGCATATTTACCATTCCAGAGGTAGAGTGCAGAAACTCACCTAATGTTTCTTTGCCTTTCTCACTCAGCTTAGCTTTCCCCAATTGCCAGAACTCCTACCCTCTCTTGGCAATTAAGCATATAACCAAAATCATGAGTTAAGTTTAGAATCTTCAATTTAAACTTAGTTTTCTAGAAACATGAAGAACTCTCAGAAAGGTTCCTGAAAATCCTTGACTTTACTTTCTTAATCTTATGTGTACAGAAAGACTAAGAACCTTACCAGCTCACTGGATTCTTTATTCTTCCTATTCAAAACTCATGATCTTTGTTCCATGTAGGGCTTCCCATAATTAACTCTTCTTTGAAGCAACCATAGAAAAAGATGAAGAAGAGAAGTAAAAATCAAAAGAATTCTATTCCAAAAAGTCATTTCCCTGACTATATATAGCCTTTCTCTCACAGTCTTCAACCATTTAAGAACCATCCATTGATAATCATTTTATCCCCCACCAAGGGAGTAGTTGGTTTTAATCTGACTAAACCAACATTCGATTTTAACCAAACCTTGAATTGGTTATGTTTCCTCCAATTTTTCCAGTAGAAGTCGCCAACTTATGGTTTCTTTCAATTTAACCCCCAATTGTACCAAATTTTTGGGTTTCAAGGGAAACCGGGTGTGATACTGTTCTTGTTGCTTCTTTAGTTGGTTTGATTCTCCCATGAGTTCTTGAGCCAGAACCATTCATGTTGGCATTTTGTAAAAAAAAAAAGACATAGAAAGGATAAAAAGGATCGAGCGAATTATGTTGATTGTGTTGCTTTGGTTTGTATAGTGTTTGTATGGTTCATCTTAGGAGTTGCAGTAAACCAAAATGATTTTTTGATCAAGTTTAACTTTTGCCATTTGGTTTAGGTCTTTACAAGGTACTTTAGAGAGGTGATGTTTTTAAGTGGTGTGTTTAGGCGCTTCGGTTAGGTACTTTGTTAAGGGTTTTTGTTAAGTTAGATTACGACACACCTATGTTGTAAGTAAAAAAATGAAAAATTAAATGCTCAAATTAAAGCCCAACTTTTTAGGGATTACTCATAAGGGCCACATTTTTCAAAATGGTCATATAATGACATAACATTTATAAAAGAATAAGAATTTTTCAAGCATTTCAACTCAATTTGTAGTAAAAATTAGATGAATGCTGACGTGTTTTGAATAAAACACATGAAAATTGAATCAAATATTACTTTCAAAGGAAAGAAAAGAAACATAATTTGAAACTTGATATACGACATTCAAAATTCCCTTATTTAAGCACTTTTGAAAATATTTGGCCTTTATTTGAGTGTTTTCGAAAAGTTTTGACCCTCATTGAGCACTTTTTGTAAATGATAGGCCCTTATGATCATTTTTGAAAGTTTGACCCTTATGTAAGCAACCCCTAATAAGTTGGGTCCAATTTGAGTATTTATCCTAAAAAATATTTATAATAACATATATTTATTAAAAATTATATGAAAAACAAATGTGAATTTAGTTAAAATGATAAAATTGATTATTCTTTTAGGTTTATTTTGAGCTTAAATTGATTTTTATATATATAAAATGTCAAAGACAAAAATATCTCACAGTTATATTGATTTTTAAATTAATATTTGTTTGACTTGTAATATCAACTCAGTCAACTATTTATGTAACACCCCCTACCCGTATCCATTGTCGGAATAGGTACGAGGCATTACCGGAGTTTACTGAATATTTTCAGATAATTCTGAGTCATTTATTATTCATATTTTGAAAATAATCATAACGTCTCTCTATTGGGCCCTCGAAGCCCCAAACATACATTAAAAACCAACCAGAATTAAATCGGGATCATAAAAAAAATTTCGCAAAATCTTAAATTTTATTTTCATCTAACTACTTACCATTTCAATACTTCTTATAATTAAACATGTTACCATTCAATCAATAGCTTGACACTTGTCTAAGCGTCAAACAACATCATTGTTAGTATACTTGCATATATTTCACATAAATTCAACATTTATATACTTATTTTCTCGACATGTTACACTTGAGTTTAATAATTGTCTTTACTTACATAATTTCCTTGTATTAACATATCAAAGATAATCATATATGTACATGTCATGAAACATATCATTCTCTTACTGTTTCTTCATAAGTATATATCAATCATTTCATTATATCAATATTTCATGCACCATCATTTCCATATATTTTATGTATATTTATTTCGGTAAAGTTTATATCAAACTTAACATATATTATATTCCATGTACTTATTCTTATTTTGTTTATCTATCTTCACAATTATTTCATACAACTATTTTGTACATATATTTCCATATGACCAGTTCTTGTAAACATTTCACACAACTATTTCATATAACCATTCGTCATCTGATACATATTACCTGAATATCAATTGTTCAATAGATGTCATCGCGTCTCCCATCCACGGTCTTATTTATCTTTGACATGATGCCATAGTGTCTTTCAACCATGGTCTTACACATTTCATGTCACGTTGCCATGATATCTTTCAACCATGGTCTTATTCATTTCCCGTCATGTTGCCATGGTATCTTTCAACCATGGTCTTATTCATTTCCCGTCATGTTGCCATGGTATCTTTCTACCATGGTCTTATTCATTTCATATCAGGTTGCCATGGTATCTTTCAACCATGGTCTTACACATTTCATATCAGGTAGCCATGGTATCTTTCAACCATGGTCTTACACATTTCATATCAGAGAGCACACTCCCGCGAACCTCATCCTTACAGTGGGATTACCAGTCCAGGCTAAATCCCCTATAATATAAACTCAGAGTATTGTCGGGATTACCAGTCCAGGCTAAATCCCCTGCAACGACAATTACTCTAATGAGCTTGGATCTGAATTACCAGTCAAGGCTAAATTCAGACCCTAATTTGGATTACCCGTCCGGTCTAAATCCATTTACACGTATTCTTCGGGAGGGCTATATCAAGATAGGATCACCCGTCCGGGCTAGATCCTTTTTATCGTCAATTCCTTTCAGAGATCCATCGAAATTTCCTTTTATTCAACCGGGATTTCTTCCCCTTTTTATCAAATATATCAATGTTCCACCAATTTTCATACAATGAACATTCAAATTATTTTCACATCAATAACATACATTTCAAGCATTTAAGAATATAATTCAAGTTACACGAACTTACCTCATTGCTTGTTTGTGTTTATAATTTCATTAATCCGATATCTTTTCTTTTCTACGATCAAGTCTCATATTTGAGTCGTCCGGATCTTTATAAATAAATTTGATCATCATTTTCATTCATTTCATATTCTAATGCATTTAATTAATGCTCTAGGTAAAATTACCATTTTGCCCCTAAACTTTTAATTAATGACGATTTCATCCTTAGGGTCAGGGAAAATAAAATTCTTGCAATTTAATCCTTATTTCCAGCTATTATTCTCATATGTATTGATAACAGTTCATGAATTCTATAAAATATCAGAATTTTCCATAATTTCAACACTTTTCAATTTAATCCCTAAAACATGTTTTCCCCCGATCTTGAACTAAATTAATAATTTTATTCAATTTTTTAATTTAAATAATAAAATAATCCATTTCATGCAATTTGGTCATTTCTGAAATTTTTACAAAATTACCCATAAAGTTTTACTTTTATTCAATTTAGTCCCTGAGCCTAAAATATACAAATTAGCCATGCTAGATGAATATTCATACATATTTTTCCTCCTCCTCCTCTCCATTCCACATCCTTAATGTAGATAACACACTTGTAAGTAACATTATCCATAATTTTTATTATTTACTTTTATGAATATTCAAGCTGTCTATCTGCGTCATAGTCACTAAATTATTTATATCTGGAGCTATAGAACTCCAAATTAAGATCCGCTAATTTTACTTGAAACTAGGCTCATATATATTCTTACCAAAAAATTTTCAGAATTTTTGGTTTAGCCAATAAGTACAGTTTATTCTTTAAAGTTACCCCTGTTTTGCTGTCTGACAATTTTGGCCCTTCTTCACTAAAAATTAATTATCTCCTCGTACAGAATTCGAATGATGTTCCCGTTTGTTTTATTGAAAATAGACTCATTCAGGATTTTAAAAATATAAATTTAATCCCATAATTATTTCTATCCAATTTTTTTATGATTTTATAAAGTCAGAACAGGGGAACCCGAAATCATTCTGACCTTGTCTCACAAAATTCATCATATCTCCTGATTTACAATTCCATTGCTTACATCATTTCTTCTATAAGAAACTAGACTTAATAAGATTTAATTTCATATATTATTCATCCTATAATTAGATTTTTAAAATTTTTGATGAGTTTTCAAAATTAGACTACTGCTGCTGTCCAAAACTGTTTTAGTACAAGATATTAATTACCATGTTATAACACCCTTATTTTCTTTTTCTACAGCATTTCTCATCACTTTCTCTTATTTTCTCTTCACTAAAATATCAAGAACATAGGACCTTATGTAAGAAAACTCTACTGTAACATTATTTCCATGCTTTGTCAATAATAACAAACTTAAAAACATATTGAAATCTTGATATACTTACCTTGTTCTATTGATACTAATCTTTAACTTGATTTTCTCTCTCCTCCAGCTTCTATTTCTTGAATCCAGCTTGATATTCTAACTCTCCATGGTCTCTTTAACATTTTTCTCTCTTAGTAGCTATGTAAATTCTTCCGATTTCTAGGTGAAAATGGTGAATTTTTGGTGGAAGGACCAAATTGTAAAGAAAACAAAATTTCTTTCTTTTCCTTCTCTTCTAACGTTGGTTGTATGGGAAAGAAAATGTGATGTTAATTCTTCATCTTTCCTTCCTTTTATACTAAATAAATAATAATATAATAATAAACATTTCATAAAAATATTAAAAATAATATTTATCTAATTAATTAATTTAAAATATCATCAACATAATCATTACATTCTAGGATTCTCTCTCTTACTAATTGACCATTTTGCCCTTCATGATCTTTTAGAATTCCATCCTTGAGTCATCACTTAATTTGGTAAAATTACGATTTAATCCCTCATAATTTTTCACCTATTCAATTTGGTCCTAATTCATCAATTTTTCTTGGTTTCTAGATCATTCCACCCTTAAAATATTTGCACCATTAGTCCTTCAACTTTTTTATATTTATACTTCAACCCTTAAATTTTGAGTATTTACTCTTGTGCAACAAGACTTTTCTCATCTTTGCAATTTAGTCTTTTCTTGAATTAATATATCATAATATACTTCCCAATATTGACATAACTCAAAAATTCCCTTTTTGTCACTTTATTTCCTTATTTTACTATATCACGAATAATATTTTACTGTAAAAATTTTTGGGGTATTACAATTTAAGTATAAAATTTAATTGCATCACGCATCTTGAAACTATGTCCCTCATTTTAAATTAGTCTTTAAACTTTAAATAATTCTAATTACATCCTTAAATTATCAAATTTATATCGTTTAGGCCCTTCTGTTACTAAAATCGTTAATTATTGTTAAATGACACATCAAATCGTATGGGACATAATTTAAAATGAAAAATTTAAGAAAAATGAATATTGTAAAAATACCAAAGAAAAAAAATTTAAAAAAAATTGTAAAAATAAATGTTTCAAAAATATTAGTTTTTGAGGTTTTTCAAAACTTTGACAAAAACTTTATTATTAGCTTTTTTTTTTTTAGTTTTGGTTTTAGTTTTTATTTTAAAAGTTATGGAATAACGTTCTATTTTTGTTTAAAATTTTCATTTTAAATTTAGTTGCATAATATTTTAACGTGTTATTTAATAATTTTAATAATATAATGATTTAATTGATATAATATCAATAGCTTAAGAAAGTAATTAGAACATTTTATAATTTAAAAATCAATTTAAAATAAGATTCGTAATTTAAAGATGTATATTACAATTAACTATAAATATAATATAATATAATTGTGAGAATTTGATTTATAAAAGCTTTTTCCCCTCCAGCTGAGCCAATGCATTCGAATTGAATTTCCAAGCGGTGCTATCATGCTTCTTACTCTTGTTATAATTACAATGAAATAATGAGTCATTTAACTAAATGGATTAATATATTATTTGTTGCTTGATTAGTTTTAATATTAAATTTTGACTTTTTTACTTATATATTATAAAAAAAAATTCTTAAATGGTGTGTTAAATAGATTATGTACTAAAATGGTACATTCAACCAAGTGGAGGGTGGTGCATAGGCGGCACCACCTTAAAAACCTGACATCTTTAACTGAATTTTTTTTTAATAGTGGTGCCTACTTGATAGGCAGCATCACTTTGTACCGGAATAGTATAGAATCAATATTTTTATACTATAGAGGTATGGTGCCTATCTGATAGGCAGCACCAGTGACCCCTATCTGGTAGGCGGCACCAGTACCATTTTCCCCCTCCCCCCATCCGGCTTAACATTAGTATCAGTTAAAAAATAATAATAGAACATAAGGAAGAAGGGAGGGAGAAGAAAGAAATAAAGAAAATGTATTTTTTTATTTTTATTGTTATTATCAAATATAATAGATTAATTATGATAATAAAAAATTATTTTGTTAGTATTATATAGTTTGTTTAGTGTTATTTTTATGTTTTGTTTTAAAGTTATTTTGTTTATTGTGATTTGTTAGATTATAAATGTAAATTTATATTAATTTTTAGGTTATTTCGTTAGTAAGTTTTGTGTTTAGATTAATTATTTGTTTAAGGTTTATTATGATTTGTTAGGTTATAAATGTTATGTTTTAAAATTTTTTAATATATTTGAAAGTTTTTTTTAGTAACAATTATAAAGTAATTGTTAGTTAGTGATAACAACAAAAAAAATTGATAAATATTGAAAATCGAAATAAAAATATTTTTTGTCATAGATATTGTTAGAAATGACAATAAATTTGATATTGCCTGATGAGAAAATAACTTCATCACAAAGGGAGAAAGTTGAAGATGATGAGAGAATTGTAAAATTACAGAATGAAACCAGAAGAAGACTTTGTTCAACACCTTATTATCGTAAATCAAAAGATGTAAGTGTTATGGAAGGGTCATGAACTGATTCGAAAGAATAAAGTGTAATACTTAACCCTTAGAGGGACATTAATAGAACGGGAGCATCAAATCATTTTAGACCAACTTTGGAAGACATTGGTACCACGAATCTATTGAAATCTAGTTATATGCTTCGTGAAGCTTATAATCTCTTATGGAGTACGGAAAATAACAAGACAAAGTCTAGGTTTACTAAAGTTGACTAGGAAGCAAAATGTGTTTGACATACTATGGATGGATAAATTAGTTGTTAAGAAATTACCAAGAGAAATTCTAAATTCAATACTCGTTATAAAGATTGAAGAGGAAGAAGGTCCTAAGGAATTTCCAAATTAGATTGTAGAAGATGAATTTGAAGAGAATTTCTCAGAGGAAGATACAGGATCAGAGATGGAAGAAAACGTAAAAATGAATTTAAGTGGTTAAATGTAAAGATCAATGTTGTTTATGTACAAAATGAGAACTGAAAAAGTCTAAGCTTATGAATGAAAAAAATTGCATATTGGTATAATTTTTTTCTCTTTTTATTCATTAAATTTTTTATGCTAGTATTTTTTTGTTGTTCGAAATTGTTTTGAGAATTTTTATTTATTTTTTAACAAATTGAGTATTGAAGATGGATAATCAGTTTTTTGTATGCGTTTATTTCGATTGAATAATCTTGACAGCAACCGTTGGATGTATTTTTGAATGTCACCAACAAATAGCAATGAGATTTAATAGAAATGTCTCATTCGATGATATAAATGAAAGGATTAGTGCAAAAATTGTTAGACGATGTGGGAGAAGGATCTCGAAACTTTTCTACAAGTTTCCAGTTTTGAAAAATCCCATCAAATTCACCGAAATGGAACTTGTAGACGATGAAGACGTGGAGACAATGATCGTTGTTTATTGTGGGAATCAGAGTGACCAAAATGCACCGATTCAGTTATTTGCTGAGTTAGCTAGTGTGGAGCCAACTGAAGATCTCACTACATTAGATGAAGAACATGGAGCTCAAGAACGGTGTATGGTGGCTCCAATATCGTACGTTGATAGTGAATCGACTGTACGCGGGATCGATATCGATCTTAATGTTGCACCCGATATTGATGTGGTTGCTAATGATGGATACGATAGTAGTGATCCTTCTGATCACAAGGTCGATAGTGATAATGATCCCAATGTGGACGAGGTCCTCGATGATATTGACGATGAAGACGTGAATGACGATGAAAACATTAATGCATCTTCAGTTAGGAACCAGATTCGATGTATTGTGATACATAATAATCCTGGGGCACACATGTTGCTTATAGACCCCAACGCGACGCACGTAACCGAGTTCTCGGAGTACCTTAAAATACTACCTACTCACCGACCGGCCCTAGATTCCGATCCTGAGGAGTTGTTCATGGGTCAAAGATTTGAAAGTAAGGAAGAGTGCATATTTGCTATTAAGCGGTATAGCATGAATATATTAGTGGACTACAAAGTCGCAGTGTTTAAACCGACATTTTATATTGGAAAGTGCTAGAAGTCAGCGGAAGGTTGCAATTGGCGAGTATGAGCCGCATTTATTCAAAAGTCGCAGATGTGGGAGATAGAAAATTTGTTGGACCTCACACATGTACGTCAACACGTATGACAGAAGATCATCGAAAACTTGATTCCAAAACTATTTGTACGTGTATCATGCCAATGGTGAAGGACATACCGACCATTAAAGTTTTGGTACTGATTGCTGAAATGCAGGCACGATTCCAGTATTGAATATCATATCGAAAGCCGTGGATAGTTAAATAGATGGCAATGGAGCAATTGCACGGGGATTTCGATGCATCGTAAATGAGCAACAGGGATGGATAGCCACTATGCAAGAGTACATACCGGGGATTGCCATTAAGTTATTATTACGGCCCGGATGACCAACTACAACCGGGAAAAAGAATTTTCCATCGAATGTTCTGGACGTTTGATCTATGTGTGCGTGCATTTCCCCACTGCAAGCTGTTTGTACAAGTAGATGGGACCTGGCTATCCAAAAAATATACACAGATCCTACTTCTTGCGGTTGCTCAAGATAGGAACAAAAACATGCTCCCGATAGCATTTTCCATCGTAGATAAGGAGAAGATGGAATCGTGGGAATTCTTCTTTATGAACCCGTGGAGGTATACTATTAGCAACGATAATATTTGCATCATCTCCGATAAAGAGAGAATTAATTACTGCCATTAGGAGTTCCAGTGTGCCATGGAGATCCGTTTACTGTATTCGGCACGTCGTGGCTAACTTTCATCGAGATTATAAGAATGCAGACTGGCGGAGACAAGTTGTGAGAAGGGCTAAAGGATAACCTTATCTTTTCAATATAAGTTTTAATGTTTTAGGGCAATACTGTAACTTATCTTTTCTTAATACATATATAGCGCACGAGTTAGAGCCACACATTTTCTGCCAAAGAATGATTCGACTTGAGAGTGCCATGGAGGGTTAAGTGAACATATCTTTCTGACAGTGGTTGGGTACCATGGAACCGTGGAAATGGGTTCAAAGTTTTGATGAGGGCTTTCGCTATGGTCATATGACCAAAAACTTGACAGGGGGGATCAACTCTGTGTCGTTGAAAATACGACATCTTCCGATTTCATCTGTCTTCTCAGTTACATTCTACAGGTTGGCTACCTTGATGCCAAGAATAGGTCAGCAACAAGTCAACCAGATAGAGACAGGACACGTGTTTGTCGAAGATGCAATGGTTGCAAACTGTCGGATGGCGAGGTCGATGAATGTAGACATCTTAAAACATTTCAAGTTACGGAGACTATCTGTCATCAATTCGGTATACCACCTAGGTCCTATGGAGTTGATCTCCGAAACAAACGATGCGATTGCAGAGTTTGCGAACACTTCATTATCCATGTACGCATGTCGTGGCAGCGTGTGCTAGAGTATCGCTCAATGTTGAACAATTTATCAAAGATGTGTACACTCTCGAGCGCACATTACGTGTCTGTATGTAACTCCCCGATAGTTATGGATATCGAAAAGTGTATTTCCTGGACTCCGTTTTTGTAAAACAGACTTGTAAATATTAAATATTAAAAATATTTACGAAGTCAGTTGTGTGGTTAATTAGGTTTTCGTTAGGTGAATTTGCATGAATTAAGGGTAATTAGGTATAAAGATTAAATTGCAGAAAGAGTGAAAGTTAAATGATATATTAAAAAAAAGTAAAAGGACTATAGAAGCAATTAATCCTTATTTCAACATAGTAATTACATGTGTAAAAATAATATACATATGTATATATTAATAAAATATGTATTACTTAATATTTAAGTAAATATATAGAATATAATAATAAAGTAAATATAATAAAATAAATAAGTAAATGAAATAAATAAAGAAAGAAAAAAATTGAAAGAACAAAGCAAAAACGAAACAGAAAAGGAAAGAAAGAAAAAGGAAAGAAAAGGAGAAAGAATGAGAATTAGGGTTTCAAGGGTTCAAAGCTCAATTGGTTAGTCAATTTAGTCCTTTTTCTTGTAATTTATATGTTTTTAGAATCCTGGTATTAAATATTACCCAACCTATGTCAAAATTTTAGAAATTATTGAGTTTTTAAATGTTGTCTATGTTGAATAATTTGAGTATTAGAGATTAAATTGATATATTTTTAAGTTAGAAATGAAAAATGATTGAATTGTAGAAAAAATTATAAATTTTGAGTATTAGGAACTAAATTGTGAAATTTTCAAAATTTAGGGATTTAAGTGAAATTATAGAGTTAAATCTAGTTTAAAGTGGAAATTGAATGAAAATATAGAATTAATTGTGAATAAATAAAATTAGTCTCGGTTTAGGGGCTAAATTGAAATTTAGGCAATATTTGAGTAAAAATTAAAATATTCAATATGAAATTGAATTGTGTTGTATTGATGATTTTTAATTTTTTTAATTCCATAACTAACGTCATACTGAAACCCTCGACTAAAAAAGGAAAAGATAAAGTCGACGAGAAATAGCTCGGAATTTCTGGTTTATATTTTTATAATCTGAATCTAGTTATTAATTATTAAATTTTGATTTAATGCTTATGGTAAGTAGTTGAGGTGAGTAATTGATATTTTGATAATTGATTGAATGAATTGAATTAATAGATATGTATATATTGAATGGATTGTTTTTTTTAATTGAAATGAATATATGTGTAATTATGTGATTATACGAAAAATCAGTATTGGATATTGATTATATCTAAAATGTGAAATTAAACCCTATTAATTGTATCAGGCTCAATCGGATATAGATGGCATGCCATAGGATTGGAAGAGTTCAAGGATTTCTTTGACTTCAAGTCGATGAGACATTGGGTGTCAAATTATCACTTCGAATATATTCGATGAGGCAGTGGGTGCCAATTTACTTTGGTTTAGCCGATGAGACACTGGGTGTCAAATTATTACTTCGAATTATCCGATGAGGTACTGGTTGCCAAACTGGTGTGTTTGGTTGGATCTGTGTATCCGTCCAAGTTGGAGTCGTGTTAATAGAGGTAATTAATTGAAATTGCATTATGATTGATGTTAGATGATATTGTATGTGAAATGAAAATGGGACAGTGAATTGAAATATGGATTGAGACACATGAATTGTGTATTCATGAATTGGATATGGCATGAACAAAATTATTGTTTAAATGATATGTGTATTGTATTATGAAAAGCTATTTATATAGAAAATATTAGAATTGAGATATTGTGAAACAAATAAAATGTTATATGGTTATTGAAATATGTAGATTGTATATTCGTGATTTCATATTTTTTATAATCGGATTATAGAAATACCACTGAGTTTTACTCAGCGTACAATTTTGTTTTTCTTGCGCAAGTTAGGTACTAAATTTTGATCTCCGGTTCAGCATCTAACAACAGTCCCGAACTCAAACATGACGATGTTTTATCCTTTTGTGTCGAATGCACCTAGGGTGTCTAAATAATAATTATTTTATGGTTTGATTATAAAGTAAATGGGATTATAAGTTTAATATTGGTTGGTTATATACATATAATATGTGTTTATATTTGAGGTCATATTATGGCATATTTTAAGTTAATGCTAAAATGAACATGATTTAGGTAAAATAGATTAAATTTGGCATGTTTATAAGTTGGATTTGAATGATGTTCTATTGATATGTTTTATTGATATAATTGTGTACCTATGAGGGTACACTGGTTAGGCACCTAGGATAATTGTTATGACATGTTTTGAATGCGTTTGATTGTGTTTCGAAATTATGTCTGTTTGATAGTGTATTACCCCGATTTAGGGCTGAGTCGAAATAGTGGTCTCGGGACCACAAATTTGAAGTGGGAAAATTTATTTTTATTATTATTATGAGGTTATAGTATGATTATATTACTGCATGAAAAATTTGGTGAGTTAATTTTAATGCTTTCGAGCCAGATTGCGAAAAAGGACTCAATCGTATAAAAGGAAAAATTAGATTTTAGTACCCAAATATGTTAAATAGCTAGAGAATTAAATTGGAGGTCTTTAAAGGGTAATTATACTCTTTTTAGGGTGTTTGGCTGGCCATTGAGTCAAAGGGGGACAAAATTTTTATGGTTGGTATGTTAGGTGACTTATTTGGACTAAAATAAAGAAAAAAAATGATATCATCTTCTTCCCATTTCTTTCTCCACCGAAAATATTAGAAAAAGAGTAGTTTTTGAAGCTTTGAAATTTTAGCAACTTATCACCTCAACAAGTAAGTGATTTTCATGTCCTTTGTTGATGATTTTTGCATTTTTGAGACTCTTGAAGCATGAGCTTTCAAATGAGGGGTCTATTTTGCAAAATGATTAAGAGTTTAAGGTTTTTCCATGAATGGATTTGTGATGATTTTTGAGTTTTTATGGAAGAATATAGGTCTTAGAAGAGTTCTAAACAATTTTTGTGAAATGTGTTAGCATGAAAATACCTAAAAGGACTATTTTGCATAAGTTGCAAAATAGGTGGTAAGTGTGTGAAATAGTGAAATTTTGGGGTTTCTACAAGATAATAAAGGATTAGATTAGGTCTAAGATAAGATGAAATTCGATAAAAATTTATCGAATTTCGAGCTTAAGGGTAAAATGGTCAAATTGCCAAAATCTAGGGCAAAATAGTCATTTTACAAAAAAATATGAATTTATGATTGCCAAATTGTAATTAGTGATTAAATTAGTGTATTTTGTTATTATAGATCAAGATTTTCCAAATCCGAAACTAGACCGAGGGAAAGCCAAGCAAATCGACTAAACCGACTAGTCAAGTATATATTGTAAACCGAGGTAAGTTGTATGTAAATAATACAACTACATTGCTAGTAGAAGTGTTTGAATTGATATAGCATGAATTGTTTGTTTGTGAATTGAGAATGCATATTGGTAATTGAAAAGGTAGAGATCCCGTTGTAAATCGAATATTCACGCCGTAACATTTGGTTCACTTGTGTGAGCTAGTGTAAAACATGTCTGGGACATGCATCGGCCACATTATGAGAGCCAATGTAAAACCATGTCTGTGACATGGCATCGACATAGATATGAGTGCTAGTGTAAGACATGTTTGGGACATGCATCGGCCTTGAAATGTAAGCCAGTGTAAGACATGTCTGGGACATGCATCGACTAAGCGATGTGTTAGTGTAAGACCATGTCTAGGACATGGCATCAACACAGATATACGAGAGCTAGTATAAGACCATGTCTGGGACATGGCATCGGCCTCAATAATGATAGCCAGTGTAATACCATGTCGGGGACATGGGATCGGCAATTACCCCATGTTGAAGACATGATAGAATATCTGGTAGGGTTCCGAAAGGTTCAACGGTGAAAGTTATGAATGTGAGTTAATAAGAAAAGTATAATCATGTTGTGAGTGATATAGGTACCTAATTGACACGTATGAGAAATGAACTCAATGTAAAATATAAGAGTAACGAGTTGGTAACGAGTAAGTCAAGCTTATGTTTATATTTGTACTAAGAGCTTGATGATCGTAGTAAAATTCTTGTTGTATAATTATTTATGTGCAACTTACTACGCTTTTATGCTTACTCCCTCTTTCTTTCCATTTTCTTTCAGTGCTACCTAGCTAGCTAAAGGATCACCGGAAGTCAGAGATATCGATCACACTATCAGCCAAAGCATTGGTATAGTTGGTTTTATATCTTTAAGCATGGCATGTATAGGGCTAGACTTTATTATTTTTGTGTCTTGAGAATTGGCCAAATGGGTTGGCTTGGGATAAATCCCACACTTGGTATTAAGCCTTGAATGATGGCTAATATTCATTTTGGTTATATGCAAATATGTTATTTCCATAGGGAGTAATTTGTTTTGTGAAAGAATGTCCATTGTGGCTAATCTAGCCATATGGATTGTGTTGTTTTCGTATTTTCTTGTAGTTGTATGGAATTATGCTTGTAGGGGTGGCAATGAGGCATGGTAAATAGCCTCATATTGCCCACACGGGTAGACACACGGGCGTGTGGTCCAACCTTGTGTCCCCTACACGTATAAATTTTAAGTCAGTATGCATGGTAATAAACACATGGTAGAGACACGACGGTGTGTCTCAGCCGTGTGGTGCACACGGCATAACACACGGACGTGTGCCTCGACCGTGTGACATTTTGAGTGTGCTGACGCCAGAAATAGAATACTCAAGTTTTCTCGCACGGGCTAAGACACGGACGTATTAATGCCATGTGAGCAACACGGGCCAGGGATACGGGCTTGTGCCTAGGCCGTGTGAAGTCTGCACTTGAATTATGAAAAAATTTATGGAATTAAATTGGCCATACGGGCAATGGACCTAGGCGTGTCCCAAGCCACATAGACGTGTGTAAGCACACGGCCTACCCACACGGGCGTCTGCCCTGTTTCAGAGTAAATTTTTCAGAGTGGATTTAAAGACATGGAATGGTTCCGAATAGTTTTTAATGATAGATTTAGGGCTTGTAGGCCCGTAATAAGGAGTCCAAAGTGGTTATTAAAAAGATTCTAATTTGGACCGAGTCTTAGTGACTTGAGGTTGTTCGAGTATAGGAGAACCAATTAAGTAATGCCTCGTACCCTATCTCGATGTGGGATACGGGTATAGAGTGCTACATTTAGTGGTATGAAAGCTATGGTTTAGTCGGTTCTAGGACTAATCTAGCTAGAGTACAAGTCTAGCTATACATGCCATATATATATTGATAGTGTGACGATTCCTGACAATTATAGATTATGTTTTTATATAGAAATGGATCCTAATAGAACCACGGCGGACGATGTGGAAAGTAATACACCGGTTCCTGCAGAAGGGACCGTGCTAGTAGAGAGCGAGCCAGTGAGTATGGGCCAAGGCGGAGGGGCTAGAGAAGCCTACATCTGAATGATGGATGCTTAGTATACGGAGTTTGTTCGTGCAAACCCGAACACTCCACCTTCCTCACCTTCTCTGATCGTTCAGTATGCCCCGGTAGCTCAGCAAGGTGCGGATATATTTAGAAGAGAGAAGCCTCTGGTAGATAAGATCTAAAAACAAGGGGCCAATGAATTCGATGAACTGTCATGCACTCCTGAAGAGTGCGTGAAGTATGCCATGTCACTTCTACGAGAGTCGACTTATCAGTGGTGGAACACTCTTGTGTCTGTGGTACCAAGAGAGAGGATCAATTGGGAATTTTTTCAAGAAGAGTTCCGAAAGAAGTACATTAGCCAGAGGTTCATGGACCAGAAAATGAAGGAATTTTTAAAGTTGAAACAGGGTAATTAGACTGTGACGGAGTACAAACGTGAGTTTGTGAAACTCAGGAAGTATGCGCGGAAAGCGTATCCACTGAAGCTACCATGTGTAAGAGGTTTGAGGATGGCCTCAATGAATACATCTGAGTGTTTGTGGGCATCCTAGAATTAAGAGAGTTTTTGGTGCTTGTTGAGAGAGCGTGTAAGGCAGAAGAGCTAGTAAAAGAAAGGAGGAAGGTGGCCATTGAGTCGTGAGATTTAAAGAAAAGACAGATGGGGAAAGCACATCAGTCCTCATCTAAGAGATCAAAAGAATTTACTACCCAGGCGAATGCTTCGGTGGGATATTCGAAGAGAAACAAGAATCAGCAGAATATGGCATCCAAAGCCCAACCTACCTCAGTCGCTAGTGTTGGTAGTGCTCGGCCAAATAGGCCAGAGTGCTCACAATGTGGAAGACGTCACTTAAGCGAATGTCGAGTAAACGAGAGGGGCTGTTTCAAGTGTGGGTCACTTGACCACTTTATTCGTGATTGTCTTGAGATGGATGAGAGAGAGAAAACAATATGTGAAAGCAAACAGTGCTCCCTTGAAGAGTAAGCTACAAAAGAACCCCGGGAGTGGGATTAGTAGTAGAGGCTTACCAAGAGATGCCACGATAAGGTTTAAAGGCAGAGCGCCAGTGAGGACCTATGCTATATGTGCCCGGAAAGAGGCAGAATTTCCTAATGTGATCACGAGTACCTTTTCTATCTATGATATAACTGTTGTTGCTTTGATTGACCCGAGATTTACCCACTCTTACATTTGTATGGGATTGATACCTCATATGAATATGTTAGAGAGTCCACTAAATTTGTAATAAAAGTGTCTAACCCGTTAGGCAAGCATGTGTTAATGGACCAAGTATGTAAAAATTGTCCTTTGATAATTAAGGGCCATTGTTTCCCGGCCAACTTAATGTTGTTGCCGTTTAATGAATTTGATGTAATCCTTGGGATGGATTGGTTAGCCTCCTATAGTGTTGTAGTAGATTGTGGATGAAGAATAATAGAGTTGAGATATGAAAATGAGAATGTTCTTCGAGTTGGACCAAATGAATCAGAAAATCTGCCTATAGTAGTATCATCGTTGACTGCTAAGAAGTATTTGAGAAAGGGATATGAGGCTTATTTAGCTTTTGTGCTAAATACTCGAGTGTCTGAGTTGACGATTGCATCAGTGCAAGTAGTTTGTGAATTTATAGATGTATTTCTGGAGGAATTACCCGGATTACCTCCAGTGAGGGAGGTTGAGTTTGGAATTGAATTGGTTCCTGGTACGACGCCTATTTCGATCACTCCGTATAGGATGGCTCCAACAGAGCTGAAAGAGTTGAAAGCACAGTTTCAAGAGCAGACAGACATGGGTTTTGCGAGATCTAACCATTCCCTGTGGGGTACTCCGGTACTCTTTGTGAAGAAGAAAGATGGGTCGATGAGGCTATGCATCGACTATAGACAACTCAACAAGGTAACAATGAAAAATAAGTATCCTTTGCCAAGGATTGATGATTTGTTTGATCAGTTGAAGGGATCTACCGTGTTTTCTAAGATCGACCTGAGGTCTGGTTACTATCAGTTAAGGGTTAAAGAACGAGATGTACCAAAGACTGCGTTTCAGACAAGATATGGGCATTATGAGTTTCTTGTCATGCCATTTGGTTTGACCAATGCCTCGGCGGTGTTTATGGATTTCATGAACCGCATATTTAGGCCATATCTGGATAAGTTTTTTGTTGTCTTTATCGATGGCATACTGATCTATTCGCGTGATAAGGGCGAGCACGCAGAACATCTGAGAGTTGTGTTGTAAACCTTGAGAGACAAGCGATTATACGCCAAGTTCAGTAAGAGTGAATTTTGGCTTAAGGAGGTTGGGTTCCTAGGACATATTATGTCAGGTGATGGGATCTGAGTAGACCCAAACAAGATCTCAGTTATTGTTGAGTGGAAACCACCAAGGAATGTGACTGAGGTCCGAAGCTTTTTGGGTTTGGTCGGATACTACAGACGGTTTGTAAATGGATTCTCTATGATAGCTACACTGATAACGAGATTGCTACAAAAAGATGTCAAGTTTGAATTGACAGAAAAATGCCAATAAAGTTTTGAGAAACTGAAGGCTTTATTGGCAGAAGCACTAGTGTTAGTGCAACCAGAATCAGGCAAGGAATTTGTGATATATAGTGACGCCTCCTTGAATGGTCTGGGGTGTGTGCTCATGCAAGAAGGCAAGGTTATAGCCTATGCCTCGAGACAGCTAAAGCCACACGAGAGAAATTATCCGACCCATGACTTGGAATTAGCAGCTGTAGTGTTCGCATTGAAGATTTTGAGACACCATTTATACGGGGAGAAATGTCAGGTATTCACCGACCATAAGAGTTTAAAGTACTTGAGGACTCAAAAGGATTTGAATTTGCAGCAACGCCGATAGTTAGAACTAATAAAATATTATGAGTTAATTATCGACTACCATTCAGGAAAGACGAACGTGGTCACTGATACTTTGAGTAGGAAATCGTTGTTTGCTTTGAGTGCCTTAAACGCCCAATTAATGGTGTTTAACGATGGTTCGGTTTTAGAAGAGTTGAAAGCCAGACCGTCATTTCTGCAAGAAATCCGTGAAGCTCAGAAAGGTGATGAGAAATTGCAAGCTAAGAGAACTCAGTGTGAGTTAGAGGTTGAATCAGATTTTCGTATTAATACCGATGGTTATATAATGTTCAATGATAGAATTTGTGTACCCAAGAACGATGAGCTTATTCAGAAGATTCTGAGAGAGGCACATGGTGGTTGTTTATCCGTCCACCCGAGTAGTGTGAAAATGTACAACGACCTTAAGAAAATGTATTGGTGGTTGGGTATGAAAAGAGACATTTCAGAGTTCGTTTCCAAGTGTCTAGTGTGTCAGCAAGTAAAGGCTGAACATCAAGTACCTTTGGGTTTACTTCAACCTATTATGGTTCCTGAATAGAAACGGGATCATATCACTATAGACTTCGTGACCGATTTTCCAGTAACCCCGAAAAAGAAAAATGCAGTATGGGTGATTGTTTATAGACTAACTAAGTCGACACATTTTTTACCGGTGTGTACTGACTACTCCTTTGAGAAATTAGCATACTTATATATTTCCGAGATCGTGAGGCTTCATAGAGTACCATTGTCGATTGTTTCAGATAGAGACCTGAGGTTTACCTCGAGGTTTTGGAAAAAGTTACAAGAGGCTTTAGGAACCAAGATGAGTTTTAGCACGGCATTTCATCCACAAACTGAAGGATAGTCAGAAAGAGTAATACAGATTTTAGAGGACATGTTGAGATGTTGTGTTCTTGAATTTCAGGAAAGTTGGGAAAAATTCTTGCCATTAGTTGAATTCGCCTACTATAATAGCTATCAATCAAGTCTGAAAATGGCGCCTTATGAGGCTTTGTACGGGAAAACATGTCGAACGCCCTTATATTGGACTGAGCTCAGAGAGAATCAGATTCACGGGGTCGATTTAGTCAAAGAGGCCGAAGAGAAAGTTAAAGTGATTTGTGACTGCTTGAAAACCGCCTCGGATAGACAAAAATACTACGCAGATTTGAGACGAAAGGAAATTGAGTTTGAAGTCGATGATAAAGTATTTTTGAAAGTTTCTTCATAGAGGAAGGTCCTCAGGTTTGGAAAAAGGGGCAAGCTGAGTCCTCGTTTCATAGGACCTTATGAGATTACCGAGAGAGTAGGACCTGTTACCTACCGACTGGATTTACCACCAAAGTTAGAGGAGATTTAAGACGTGTTTCATGTGTCCATATTACACCGGTATAGATCAGACCCTTCGCATGTAATTGCTCCAACAGAAGTCGAGATTCATCCGGATATGACTTATGGTGAGGAGCCGGTCAAGATTTTGGCTTGAGAAGTCAAACAGTTGAGAAATAAGAGTATACCGCTCGTGAAGGTTTTGTGGCATAGACATGGAGTCGAGGAAGCCACATGGGAACTCAAAGAGTCTCTGAGAGAGCAGTACCCGAACTTATTCATCGGTAAGATTTTCGAGGATGAAAATTTCTAAGGGGGAGAAATGTAATACCCCGATTTAGGGCCTAGTCGGAACAGTGGTCTCCGAACCACAAATTCAAAGTGGGGAAAATTATTTTTATTATTATTATGAGGTTATAGTATGATTATATTAGTGCATGAAAATTTTGCTCAGTTAATTTTAATGCTTTCGATCCCGATTGTGAAAAAGGACTAAATCGCATAAAAGGAAAAAGTTTCATTTTAGTACCCAAATGTGTTAAATAGCTAGAGAATTAAATTGGAGGTCTTTAAAGGGTAATTAGACCCTTTTTAGAGTGCTTGGTCGGCCATTAAGTCAAAGGGGGGACAAAATTTTTATGGTTGGTATGTTAGGTGACTTATTTGGACTAAAATAAAGAAAAAAAATGATATCATCTTCTTCCCATTTCTTTCTCCATCGAAAATATCATCAAAAGAGGAGTTTTTGAAGCTTTGAAATTTCAGCAACTTATCACCTCAACAAGTAAGTGATTTCCATGTCCTTCGTTGATGATTTTTGCATTTTTGAGACTCTTGAAGCATGAGTTTTCAAATGAGGGGTCTATTTTGCAAAATGATTAAGAGGTTAGGGTTTTACCATGAATGGATTTGTGATGATTTCTGAGTTTTTATGGAAGAATATGGGTCTTAGAAGAGTTCTAAACAATTTTTTTGAAAGGTGTTAGCATGAAAACACCTAAGGAACTATTTTGCATAAGTTGCAAAATAGGTGGTAAGTGTGTGAAATAGTGAAATTTTGGGGTTACTACAAGAGAAGAAAGGGTTAGATTAGGCCTAAGATAAGAGGAAATTTGATAAAAATTGAATTTCGAGCTTAAGGTTAAAATGGTCAAATTGCCAAAGTCTAGGGGCAAAATAGTCATTTTACAAAAAAATATGAATTTATGATTGCCGAATTGTAATTAGTGATTAAATGAGTGTATTTTGTTATTATAGATCAAGATTTTCCAAATCCGAAGCTAGACCAAGGGAAAGCCAAGCAAATCGACTAAACCGACTAGTCAAGTACATATTGTAAACCGAGGTAAGTTGTATGCAAATAATACAACTACATTGCTAGTAGATGTGTTTGTATTCATATAAAATGAATTGTTAGTTTTTGAATTAAGAATGCATATTGGTAATTGAGATGGTAGAGATCCCGTTGTAACCCTAGGAAGTAAATCGGATATTCATGACGTAACATTTGGGTCACTTGTGTGAGCTACTGTAAGAAAAGTCTGGGACATGCATCGGCCACATTATGAGAGCTAGTGTAAGACCATGTCTGGGACATGGCATCGACATAGAGACGAGTGCTAGTGTAAGACATGTCTGGGACATGCATCGGCCTCGAGACGTAAGCCAGTGTAAGACATGTCTGGGATATGTATCGGCTAAGCGATGTGTTAGTGTAAGACCACGTCTGGGACATGGCATCAACACGGATATGCGAGAGCTAGTATAAGACCATGCCTGGGACATGGCATCCGCCTCGATGATGATAGCCAGTGTAATACCATGTCGGGCGGCAGTTACCCCATGTTGAAGGCATGATAGAATATCTGGTAGGGTTCCGAAAGGTTCAACGGAGAAAGTTATGAATGTAAGTTAATAAGAAAAGTATAACCATGTTGTGAGTGATACAGGTACCTAACTGACACGTATGAGAAATGAACTCAATGTAAAATATAAGAGTAGTGAGTTGGTAACGAGTAAGTCAAGCCTATGTTTATATTTGTACTAAAAGCTAGTAAAATTGTTGTTGTATAATTATTTATGTGCAACTTACTAAGCTTTTATGCTGTCTCTCTTTCCTTCCATTTTCTTTCAGTACTACCTAGCTAGCTAAAGGATCACTAGAAGTCGGAGATATCGATCACACTATCAGCCAAAGCATTGGTATAGTTGGTTTTATATCTTTGAGCATGGCATGTATAGGGCTAGACTTTATTATTTTTATATCTTGAGAATTGGCCAAATGGGTTGGCTTGGGATAAATTCCACACTTAGTATTAAGCCTTGAATGATGGCTAATATTCATTTTGGTTATATGCAAATATGTTATTTCCATAGCGGAGTAATTTGTCTTGCTAAAGAATGTCCATTGTGGCTGATCTAGCCATATGAATTTTGTTGTTTTGGTATTTTCTTGCAGTTGTATGGAACTATGCTTGTAGGGGTGGCAATGAGGCTTGGTAAATAGCCTCATATTGCCCACAAGGGTAGACACACGGGTGTGTGGTCCAGCCGTGTGTCCCCTGCACATAGAAATTTTAAGTCAATATGCATGGCAATAAACACACGGGTAGAGACACGGTCATGTGCCTCAGCCATGTGGTGCACATGGTATAGCACACGGGCATGTGTCTCGATCATGTGACATTTTGGGTGTGCTGACATCAGAAACAGAATACTTAAGTTTTCTCACACGGGCTAAGACACAGGCATGTCAATGCCATGTGGGCAACACGGGCCAAGGACACGAGCGTGTGCTCAGGCCGTGTGAAGTCTGCACTTGAATTATGAAAAAATTGTGGAATTAAATTGGCCACACGGGCAATGGATCCAGGTGTGTCCTGTAACAGCCCAAAATTTACCCTAGTCGGGAAGTGGTTTCGGGACCACAAAACCGAGTTATGAAGATAATTAATTGTTATATTCTATGTTTATTATGTGTGTACATGCATATGTGGAAGTTTCATGCCTTAATTTTGCCAATTGCATGAGGAATTATTAAATAGGGATCAAAATGAGACATGGTGAAAAATGATAGGTTAATTTTAAAGGGGCTTATTAGTGCATGTCAACACAAAGGTGGACTTGCATGTCAAATTGCCCAATTTTCCTTATAGTGGCCGGCCAAGGTGGGTTGATGATGGGCAAAATATTTGTTGAAATTGATATTGGGTTATGGGATTTAATAAATAAAAGAAAAGAATGAAAATGTGATGGAAAAAAAAGGGGCTTCATTCTTGTCTTCTTGGCCGAATTGAAGGAAGGAATAGGGGCAAAGAACTTTCGGCCATTTGAATGTTTAATAAGGTCAGTATATTGTGTTAAAGTTGTGAAATTTTAGCTTGTTTTAGGTTAATTATCATGGTTCTTACTTAGACCATGCTAATTCTTTTTAAAAAACTTTGATGGATGGATGGACCATTCGGCTATGGCTATTAAAGAAGGAATTTGATTATTTCCTTTAAGTTTTGATGGATAAAGAAACAAAAGGTTGTTGATGGAAGAAGTTAATGTGTTAAGAGATTATATGAAACTTATTCATGTTTATATATGTTATATGCATTGAAAATGGTTGATGATTTTGGAAGTGATTAGATTGAATCGGCCATGGTATATCCATAAACCTGATTTATGCTTGTTATGTGGTGGAAATTAAGGGTTAAATGTATGAAATTTGATGTATATTAACTATAGGTAATCACATACGTAAGGTCAAATTTAATTTGGTATATTCGGCCATATAGGTGTATATGTTTGTGATACTATTTTTGTTAACTCTTGATAACCGATTAAGGGAGTAATATTGGCTTATAAGGTTGAGTTGATTCATGATGTTGTATATTAGAATCAAAAATACTCAAGACTAGGTTACCATAATAGCGATAATGCATTCGGCCTTGAAGCATTAATCGAATATGGTTAAGGTTTTGATATTTTGAACAAGGATAATTGTGAAATGGAGTGAAAACCGTTAAATTATACATAAGTATCCAGCAAGAAAATTAAACTACTAAATGTGTTTATTATAGATCAAGACATCAAAGGGAGAGAATCAAGCAAAGGCAAAGAAAAGAACATCGAGTAGCCGAGTTGGAACCGTCTTACCCAACATAAAGTAAGTCATTAAGCATATAGTTGGTATTAATTCAAATGGTCATAACGTTTATGTAATGATGCTGAATGGAATGAATAAATATATATATATGCATGTACGTATGTGGTGATGAAAGTGTTGAATGAAAAGAAAAGAGGTGAGATGTATTGAGTTGTTGATCTCGGCACTAAATGTGCGGGTATAAACATTTATGACCATGAGATTGGCGCTAAGTGTGCGGGTTTAAATTGTGCAGCACTAAGTGTGCGAATTGAATATGTAGCACTAAGTGTGCGAGTTTGACTATGTAGCACTAAGTGTGCGAGTTGACTATGTAGCACTAAGTGTGCGAGTATGATTATGTAGCACTAAGTGTGCGAGTTGATTATATAGCACTGAGTGTGTGGACTTAATAAATATTCTTGAATCATTATGGACACTAAGTGTGCGACACTATTGAGTCGATCAGGGATAGCGGATCGGGTAAGTATCTTGAGTTCATGGCTAATAGGTGCTATGTTTATATTTGGAGTTGAGCTTGGTAAGTTGAACCTATGTGACAAATATACTTGAAGTCACATACATAAGATTTATCGTGGAATGGGTGAAAGGCCGTTTAGTTGTATGATTGTAACGAAAATAAAATGATTTATGAAAATGCCTCGAATATTCTATTGATGAGTATATGGAATGTGAATGCATGATTTGGTATGAGATTGAACCGATAGGTCGGAGGAACTATGGTATGGTTCGGTATGGATGGAGTAACTAGCCTCGTTCCATTTTGTTTCCTCTTGTGATAATGTTATTAATGGATGGTAGTGTATTGCTTATGACTTACTGAGTTATAAACTCACTCGGTGTTTCCTTGTCACCTATTCTAGGTTTCTTGGACTCATCTCCTTTTGCGTGGTCGGGCCGTCATCGAAGTCATCACACCGGATAGCAAGTTTTGGTACTTTCTTCTTAGTTGGCTTAGGAGAACATTTCGGCATGTATAGGCTATTATGTTGTGTTTGAACTTTGGTATGTAATCTTTTAGCGATGCGAAAATGGCATAAATGTTCGGTTGGGTTTGGATTCATAACGTTAGGTCGCAAATCTTGATAATTCGACCTTTTTATGCCATACGTCATGGTTGATTATTTTGGTGTTAAAATTCATGATATGGCAATAGTGTAGTAGGGGGAAGTTTGACAATGATTAGCCTTTGGCATGGTTAGTCATGATCATAATTTGTGATATGCATGATGAATTATTAGTTAGATCAAGGAGTAAACACGAAGTGGGAATAGTTGCTTTCGTAACAGATGCTGGCAGCAGCAGTGACATGAGATTGAAAAATCACTAAAAATAGTAGGAGTGGAATTAATTGATGAATAAATTATGTAATCGAAGTTCGATGAGTCTATTTTCATATAGAAGTAACAAAAGGATCATATGGCAGTATGTTAAGAGATAATCAGGTTCTCGTGGTACAGGGCCAGAACGGTTTCTGGATTCCCTGCTCCGACTTTGGAAATTCATTATAAATTAACCAGAGATAATTAGGAGTCATACCATATATGTATAGATTCCTCTCTGAGTCTAGTTTCTATAGAAACAAACGGCATCAGTATGGAAGTTCTGTACAGGGAGATATCCAGGTCGTAATGCGCAAAGATCAGTGTAGTCGACCCCAGTAACATGGGAGACTTTGACTAATAAACTGTACTAATTGGCCCGACCAAAAATTCTAGAAAAAAATATGTAGATGGGAATATGAGTCTAGTTTCAAGGAAAATTCACGGAACTGGATTTTGAGTTCCAGAGCTCAAGATATGATTTTTAAAGCGACTAGTACGCAGATTGACAGCTTGTCTGGAAAAATTTTAATAAGTGGTTTGAAGTCTGTTAACACCTCGTGTTCGACTCCGGCGACGGCCTCGGGTTCGGGGTGTTACATTTGATTGGTATCAGAGCTATGGTTTAGTCAGTTCTAGGACTACCATAGCTCGTATGAGTCTAGCTATACATGCCGAATGTTAATGTTTAACTGTGTGATGACTTCTGACGGTTAAAATTTATGTTTTGATTAGTAAATGGATCCCGGTGTAGAAAGAATCTTAGCGGATGACGTTGAAAGTGTACCGGCTGCTCCTGCACAAGGGACACTGCCTATTGAACCTCAATCATCTGCGAATAATCAAGGTGAGGGGGCTAAACAAGCCTTCTTTACCATGATGAATGAGTGGGTCGCGCAGTATGCCCGAACCAATCCGGCTGTCCAACAATTCCCGAATTTGAATAATCCACCCCCGGAGCCAGTAATGCCATCAGTTACTGATCCTGTGAGGCTGATAAGCCACCTGTAGACTTGATTAGGAAGCGCGGGGCTGAGGAGTTCAGGGCCATAGTTACTGATGATGCTGAAAGGGCCGAGTTCTGGCTTGATAACACCGTTCGGGTGTTCGATGAACTGTCATGCACACCTGATGAATGTCTAAAGTGTGCTGTATCTTTGTTGCGAGACTCAGCCTACTATTGGTGGAGGACCTTGATTTCCATAGTCCCGAACGAACGAGTAACTTGGGACTTCTTTCAGACGGAATTTCGAAAGAAATATATTAGCCAACGGTTCATTGATCAAAAGCGTAAGGAATTCTTGGAACTCAAGCAAGGCCGTATGACAGTATCTGAATACGAACATGAATTCGTGAGACTCAGTAGGTATGCCCGGGAGTGTGTAGCTGATGAGGTTGCTATGTGCAAAAGATTCGAAGAAGGATTGAATGAAGATTTAAAGCTACTAATGGGTATTTTGGAAATAAAAGAATTCGTAACACTAGTCGAACGAGCCTGCAAGGCGGAAGAACTTGGAAAGGAGAAGAAGAAGGCTGAATTTGAAGCTAGAGACTATCGTAAAAGATCGACGGGTAAAGCTCCGTTCTCAGCTGTAAAGAAGTTCAAGGAGGACACTAATAAGTCGAGGACGACTGTGGGAATTTCCATCAGAGCAAAACCATCGACGGGCTCCCGAGCTACTTCGGTAGCTAGTGTGGGCAATAATCGTCTAGAGAAACCTGAATGTCCCCAATGCGGAAGACGACACCTAGGTGAATGTTGGGGTAAGCCAACTAACAGGGCCTGTTACGGATGCGGTTCAAAGGACCACTTCATTAGAGATTGCACGGAGCTTGATGAGAAGAATAAGATTCAAGGTGCAAGACCTAGTGGAGTGACAACTAGAGGTAGACCACCGAGAATTTTGGGAGGTAGGGGTGGTAGTCAGAGAGGGGCCTTTGATACGGCTGTTCGAGCCGAGAACCGTACTCCTGCTAGAGCTTATGCCATCCGCGCACGAGAGGAGGCATCCTCCCCTGACGTCATCACTGGTACCTTCACTCTCTTTGATACTAATGTGATTGCATTGATTGACCCTGGCTCTACTCATTCATATGTATGCGAAACCTTAGCATCCAGTAAGACTCTACCTGTTGAGTCTACTGAGTTCGTAATTCGAGTGTCAAACCCTTTGGGTCAATGCGTATTTGTTGATAAAGTGTGTAAGAGATGCCCTCTAATAATCCGAGAATCCTGTTTTCCGGCCGATTTGATGCTTTTGCCGTTTGACGAATTTGATGTTATTCTTGGTTTGGATTGGTTGACCGCGCATGATGCGGTTGTGAATTGCAAAAGCAAGACTATTGATTTGAGGTGCGCAAATAACGAGATAATCCGAGTTGAGTCTGCGGACTTAAGGGGGTTGCCAGCTGTAATATCAGCAATGTTGGCCCAGAAATATGTGAGAAAAGGGTGCGAAGCATACCTTGCGTATGTACTTGATGACAAAGAGTTAGAAAAGAAACCCGAATCTGTGCTGGTGGTTTGTGAATACCCGGATGTTTTTCCTGAAGAGTTACCGGGTTTGCCACCTGTTCGGGAGATAGAGTTTGGTATTGAGCTTGTACCTGGAACTACGCCAATTTCGATAGCTCCGTATCGTATGGCACTAACCGAGTTAAAAGAGTTGAAAGCTCAGTTGCAAGAATTGACGGATAGAGGTTTCGCTCGACCAAGTTTCTCACCTTGGGGTGCACTAGTATTGTTCGTGAAAAAGAAGGACGGAACCATAAGGTTGTGCATTGACTATCGTCAACTGAATAAAGTGACGATAAAGAACAAATATCGTTTGCCGCGCATCGATGATTTGTTCGACCAACTGAAGGGAGCCTCAGTGTTCTCAAAAATAGATTTGAGATCGGGCTATTATCAGTTGCGAATTCGAGATTCGGACATACCCAAAACTGCTTTCAGAACGAGGTACGGTCACTACGAGTTCTTAGTGATGCCGTTTGGGCTCACTAATGCCCCTGCAGTATTTATGGATTTGATGAATCGGATCTTCAGACCATATTTGGATCGGTTCGTAGTTGTGTTCATTGATGACATCTTGGTCTATTCAAGAGATGAGATCGAACATGCTGAACACTTGAGATTAATGTTGCAAGTTTTGCGGGATAAGAAGTTATATGCTAAGTTCAGTAAGTGTGAGTTCTGGTTAAGAGAGGTTAGCTTCTTGGGTCATGTGGTATCCGCATCGAGTATTCGAGTTGACCCGAACAAAATCTCAGCCATACTTAACTGGAAACCTCCGAGAAATATTACTGAGGTTCGGAGCTTTTTGGGACTCGCCGGTTATTACCGACGATTTGTCAAAGATTTCTCGATGATAGCCACACCAATGACGAAGCTACTTCAAAAGGATGCTAAGTTCGAATGGACGGAGAAATGTCAGAAAGGCTTCGACCAACTGAAAACTCATTTGACTGAAGCTCCAATTTTAGTGCAACCCGAATCAGGCAAAGAGTTTGTCATTTATAGTGACGCATCCCTACTCGGGTTGGGTTGCGTATTGATGCAAGAAGGTCGAGTTGTGGCCTATGCGTCGAGACAATTGAAGCCACACGAGAGAAATTATCCCACCCATGATCTCGAGCTAGCCGCCATCGTATTTGCTTTGAAAATATGGCGACATTATTTGTTTGGCGAAAAGTGCCATGTATTTTTGGATCACAAAAGTCTCAAATATTTGATGACTCAAAGAGACCTAAATCTGCGACAAAGACGTTGGCTTGAGTTGTTGAAAGATTACGAGCTTGCCATTGATTACCACCCGGGAAAGGCTAATGTGGTTGCGGATGCCTTAAGCCGGAAATCGCTGTTTGCTTTACGAGCGATGAATGTGCACTTGTCTGTTCTACCCGACAATGTGTTAGTAGCTGAATTAAAAGCCAAACCATTATTGATTCATCAAATTCGTGAAGCCCAGAAAGTTGATGATGAATTGGTTGCAAAACGGGCTGAGTGTGTTCCGAACAAGGAATCGGAGTTTCAAATGGATGATGATGATTGTTTGAGGTTCAGAAGTCGTTTGTGTGTTCCAAGGAATTCGGAACTTATTTCGATGATTTTGAATGAGGCTCATAGTGGCCGAATGTCTATCCACCCGGGTAGTACTAAAATGTACAACGATCTGAAACGTCAATTTTGGTGGCCGGGCATGAAACGAGACATTTCGAAATTTGTTTTAGGGTGTTTAATATGTCAACAAGTGAAAGCGGAACATCAAGTGCCTTCGGGATTACTTCAGCCAATCATGATACCTGAATGGAAATGGGATCGAGTCACGATGGATTTTGTATCTGGGTTACCATTGTCGACGAGTAAGAAAGATGCGATTTGGGTTGTTGTCGATAGACTGACTAAGTCGGCTCACTTTATCCCTGTATGTACGGATTTTTCATTGGATAAACTAGCCGAATTGTATGTTTCTCAGATTGTGAGATTACATGGAGTACCTATTTCTATCGTGTCGGATAGAGATCCGAGATTCACCTCGCGATTTTGGAAGAAATTGCAAGAAGCTTTGGGTACCAAGCTGCATTTTAGCACCGCTTTTCATCCCCAAACCGATGGTCAATCCGAGCGGATAATTCAGATACTCGAGGATATGCTGAGATGCTGCATCCTTGAGTTTAGTGGTTCATAGGAACGGTATGTACCTTTGATTGAATTCGCTTACAACAATAGTTTTCAATCAAGTATTAAGATGGCACCTTACGAGGCTTTGTACGGTCGTAAATGCCGTACACCATTGTTTTGGACCGAGCTCGGTGAAAGTAAAGTTTTCGGAGTTGATTTGATTAAAGATGCCGAACAGAAAGTAAAGGTAATCCGCGAAAGTCTGAAGGCAGCCACAGATCGTCAGAAATCGTATGCGGATCTGAAACGAAAGGACATTGAATATCAGGTGGGGGATAAAGTGTTCCTTAAAGTTTCGCCTTGGAAAAAGGTACTTAGGTTTGGCCGTAAGGGCAAGTTGAGCCCGAGATTCATTGGGCCGTACGAAATCTCCGAACGAGTGGGGCCAGTTGCGTATAGATTGATTTTGCCCCCTGAGCTTGAAAAGATTCACGATGTCTTTCATGTTTCGATGCTTCGACGCTATCGATCTGATCCATCGCATATAATTAGCCCATCAGAGGTTGAAATTCAAGCCGATATGAGTTATGAAGAAGAACCGATACGTATCCTAGCTCGTGAAGTGAAGGAGTTGCGAAACAAATGGGTTCCGTTAGTGAAGGTGTTATGGCTCAAACATGGGATCGAGGAAGCTACTTGGGAAACCGAGAGCTCAATGAAAGAACGATACCCAAACCTATTTACCGGTAAGATTTTCGGGGACGAAAATTTCTTAAGTGGGGGAGAGTTGTAACAGCCCAAAATTTACCCTAGTCGGGAAGTGGTTTCGGGACCACAAAACCGAGTTATGAAGATAATTAATTGTTATATTCTATGTTTATTATGTGTGTACATGCATATGTGGAAGTTTCATGCCTTAATTTTGCCAATTGCATGAGGAATTATTAAATAGGGATCAACATGAGACATGGTGAAAAATGATAGGTTAATTTTAAAGGGGCTTATTAGTGCATGTCAACACAAAGGTGGACTTGCATGTCAAATTGCCCAATTTTCCTTATAGTGGCCGGCCAAGGTGGGTTGATGATGGGCAAAATATTTGTTGAAATTGATATTGGGTTATGGGATTTAATAAATAAAAGAAAAGAATGAAAATGTGATGAAAAAAAAAGGGGCTTCATTCTTGTCTTCTTGGCCGAATTGAAGGAAGGAATAGGGGCAAAGAACTTTCGGCCATTTGAATGTTTAATAAGGTTAGTATATTGTGTTAAAGTTGTGAAATTTTAGCTTGTTTTAGGTTAATTATCATGGTTCTTACTTAGACCATGCTAATTCTTTTTAAAAAACTTTGATGGATGGATGGACCATTCGGCTATGGCTATTAAAGAAGGAATTTGATTATTTCCTTTAAGTTTTGATGGATAAAGAAACAAAAGGTTGTTGATGGAAGAAGTTAATGTGTTAAGAGATTATATGAAACTTATTCATGTTTATATATGTTATATGCATTGAAAATGGTTGATGATTTTGGAAGTGATTAGATTGAATCGGCCATGGTATATCCATAAACCCGATTTATGCTTGTTATGTGGTGGAAATTAAGGGTTAAATGTATGAAATTTGATGTATATTAACTATAGGTAATCACATACGTAAGGTCAAATTTAATTTGGTATATTCGGCCATATAGGTGTATATGTTTGTGATACTATTTTTGTTAACTCTTGATAACCGATTAAGGGAGTAATATTGGCTTATAAGGTTGAGTTGATTCATGATGTTGTATATTAGAATCAAAAATACTCAAGACTAGGTTACCATAATAGCGATAATGCATTCGGCCTTGAAGCATTAATCGAATATGGTTAAGGTTTTGATATTTTGAACAAGGATAATTGTGAAATGGAGTGAAAACCGTTAAATTATACATAAGTATCCAGCAAGAAAATTAAACTACTAAATGTGTTTATTATAGATCAAGACATCAAAGGGAGAGAATCAAGCAAAGGCAAAGAAAAGATCATCGAGTAGCCGAGTTGGAACCGTCTTACCCAACATAAAGTAAGTCATTAAGCATATAGTTGGTATTAATTCAAATGGTCATAACGTTTATGTAATGATGCTGAATGGAATGAATAAATATATATATGCATGTACGTATGTGGTGATGAAAGTGTTGAATGAAAAGAAAAGAGGTGAGATGTATTGAGTTGTTGATCTCGGCACTAAATGTGCGGGTATAAACATTTATGACCATGAGATTGGCGCTAAGTGTGCGGGTTTAAATTGTGCAGCACTAAGTGTGCGAATTGAATATGTAGCACTAAGTGTGCGAGTTTGACTATGTAGCACTAAGTGTGCGAGTTGACTATGTAGCACTAAGTGTGCGAGTATGATTATGTAGCACTAAGTGTGCGAGTTGATTATATAGCACTGAGTGTGCGGACTTAATAAATATTCTTGAATCATTATGGACACTAAGTGTGCGACACTATTGAGTCGATCACGGATAGCGGATCGGGTAAGTATCTTGAGTTCATGGCTAATAGGTGCTATGTTTATATTTGGAGTTGAGCTTGGTAAGTTGAACCTATGTGACAAATATACTTGAAGTCACGTACATAAGATTTATCGTGGAATGGGTGAAAGGCCGTTTAGTTGTATGATTGTAACGAAAGTAAAATGATTTATGAAAATGCCTCGAATATTCTATTGATGAGTATATGGAATGTGAATGCATGATTTGGTATGAGATTGAACCGATAGGTCGGAGGAACTATGGTATGGTTCGGTATGGATGGAGTAACTAGCCTCGTTCCATTTTGTTTCCTCTTGTGATAATGTTATTAATGGATGGTAGTGTATTGCTTATGACTTACTGAGTTATAAACTCACCCGGTGTTTCCTTGTCACCTATTCTAGGTTTCTTGGACTCATCTCCTTTTGCGTGGTCGGGCCGTCATCGAAGTCATCACACCGGATAGCAAGTTTTGGTACTTTCTTCTTAGTTGGCTTAGGAGAACATTTCGGCATGTATAGGCTATTATGTTGTGTTTGAACTTTGGTATGTAATCTTTTAGCCATGCGAAAATGGCATAAATGTTCGGTTGGGTTTGGATTCATAACGTTAGGTCGCAAATCTTGATAATTCGACCTTTTTATGCCATACGTCATGGTTGATTATTTTGGTGTTAAAATTCATGATATGGCAATAGTGTAGTAGGGGGAAGTTTGACAATGATTAGCCTTTGGCATGGTTAGTCATGATCATAATTTGTGATATGCATGATGAATTATTAGTTAGATCAAGGAGTAAACACGAAGTGGGCATAGTTGCTTTCGTAACAGATGCTGGCAGCAGCAGTGACATGAGATTGAAAAATCACTAAAAATAGTAGGAGTGGAATTAATTGATGAATAAATTATGTAATCGAAGTTCGATGAGTCTATTTTCATATAGAAGTAACGAAAGGATCATATGGACAGTATGTTAAGAGATAATCAGGTTCTCGTGGGACAGGGCCAGAACGGTTTCTGGATTCCCTGCTCCGACTTTGAAAATTCATTATTAATTAACCAGAGATAATTAGGAGTCATACCATATATGTATAGATTCCTCTCTGAGTCTAGTTTCTATAGAAATAAACGGCATCAGTATGGAAGTTCTGTACAGGGAGATATCCAGGTCGTAATGCGAAAAGGTCAGTGTAGTCGACCCCAGTAACATGGGAGATTTTGACTAATAAACTGTACTAATTGGCCCGACCAAAAATTCTAGAAAAAAATATGTAGATGGGAATATGAGTCTAGTTTCAGGGAAAATTCACGGAACTGGATTTTGAGTTCCAGAGCTCAAGATATGATTTTTAAAGAGACTAGTATGCAGATTGACAGCTTGTCTGGAAAAATTTTAATAAGTGGTTTGAAGTCTGTTAACACCTCGTGTTCGACTCCGGCGACGGCCTCGGGTTCGGGGTGTTACATGTCCCAAGCCACACGGGCGTGTGTAAGCACATGGCCTACCCACACGAGCGTGTGCCTTGTTTCAGAGTAAATTTTTCAGAGTGGGTTTAAAGACACATAATGGTTCCGAATAGTTTTTAATGATAGATTTAGGGCTTGTAGGCCCATAATAAGGAGTCCAAAGTGGTTATTAAAGAGATTTTAATTTGGACCGAGTCTCAGTGACTTGAGGTTGTTGGAGTATATGAGAACCAGTTAAGTAATGCCTCGTACCCTACCCCGACGTGGGATACGGGTATGGAGTGTTTCAGATAGGTAATACTCTAAACCCTATTCGGGTGATGGATGTGGGTTAGAGGTGTTACATTGGAAGAATGAGTTCCCCACCCTTCCTGACCTGTCTAAGTAGGATGTGCCTCTGACGACTTTTGAGCTTGTCCTAGACAAAAGGTTGCGTAGGAATCCAAAAAGTCATCCGCAATCATCCAGAATCCATAACGAAATGGACATTAGGGAGAAATCCGACTGTAAACATTATGGATTATGCAGACTAGCTAGTCATAATCGGAATAAATAGCCGCAACGAAACTACTATATTGGACAATCATTATGATCAGGTAGGAATTGAGCTTATGTAATCCAATGTACCTAATTTATATTACAAAGTTTGTTCCAAGTTTTAATGTTGTAATGTATTTAATTTATATTACAAAATTTATATTGCAAATTTTGTTCCAAGTTTTAATATTACAATTAATCTAATTAAATAAATACAAAGATTGTCTTTTTCTTAATTTATATTTTTTTAAAATAAAAAAGTACAAACTTTGTAATATTTAAATTGCATGAAACCCTTAAAATTGATGGTTTGATGGTGTGGTCTTAAAGGTATATTTCTACGGGGGTTGACATTCACGTTGTGGGTGATCACGGTAATCAATATTCTCTTCAGCCGTAGGTGAGGGTGTGTGAAATACAAAAGAAAAGTCATATGCCCCGAATGCCATCGATGAACTTGAGCTAGGAAGAGTGTTGTACTGTGGTAGATACGACCTAGGAGGAGTGGAGTAATACGGTGGATACGGGCCGGGAAGAGTGTTGTACTGCAGTGGTATTGGACTGAATATATCAAACCCGGAATGATATCCGTGTCCTAACTAGCCCGGGAAATAGTCATTGACCCACAACTCCAGATGATAAGAACTATCATTGGAATGTGTATTCAACTGCTCAGGCCTGAGACGATAAGAACTATCCTTGGAATGTGTATTCGATTGCTCGAGCTCGGGCTTAGGCTTGGGCTCAGGCTCGGGCTCAGGCTCAGGCTCGGGCTCAGGCTCAGGCTCAGGCTCAGGCTCAGGCTCAGGCTCAGGCTCAGGCTCAGGCTCAGGCTCAGGCTCAGGCTCAGGCTCAGGCTCGGGCTCGGGCTCAGGCTCAAGCTGAGGCTCTGGCTCTAGCTCTAGCTCTGGCTCTAGATTAGGCTCGAGCTCGGGCTTGAGCTCTGGCTCTCGCTGGGCCTCAGGCTCGGGCTTTGGCTTGTATTCCCTAAGTCAATGCATGTTCAGGGGGACTACAGTTGACTGCTCACCAAGTAAATATGGTTTTCCCGTACTAGAGTACCATTGTATGTACTCTAACGATTGCTGCAAATCAAAAGAAATATCCATCTAAGGTCTCCGCGCCATCCGATTATCCCACATTGCAATATATTCTAGTGCACAACCACCTAATTACTTCCATGTTTTCCTCTCTTATTAATCCTGTGAATCTTCCCCAACTGCATTGGTAGAGCCGGGATATACTGGATGCAACAAACTGCCGGAGTATTCGATCTCCGTTATACCATTCGACTATCTAGAAATTTATAATTGGTGTGTTAATGCACCACATGTGAGAATGAATGTGGGTAGACAAGGGTATAACAGTCGCAATTTCTAGTCTCTGGTATGGTATCTAGATAAACTGCACGATTAATAACATGGTTAAAATTTAACACGATTCGAGTAAAATATACAAAGAAATTACATGTCACGAATATTGGAATAGCTTACCCCTTCCCTGGCATGTTATTGAATCATTAGACGATATATCAGGACAGTGTATGACCTCCCGATACCCAGATTGGTACTCCCAACTATAAATAAATTACATGTTAGAATAGTATTGTTAGAATAGTATCATTAGAAAAAAAATGTCAATTAATTGCTATAACAAGTAAAATTTTATCACCTGTTCACCAGTGGAAATACGTATGCTTGGTGCCTAACTAATACCAAGAATGACGTCCAATAAAGAGCCCGTGACTGCACTGATATAAGGCATCTGCTTATGTCAACGTCATTAGGCTTTGTTGTCTGACAAAGCTCATGATACAACATAGCCAGAACTGCGAAACTCTAACTATACGAGCGAACGTTCTGCAAGTCAATTAATAGGGGTAAGTACATCAAATGAACCTTGTTGTTATTCGCATCTGGCATCAGTACACCCTCTCTAATATGCATAATGTACGCTCGAGCTGCGCACATCGCCTCCTGCTTAGTGGCATTAATTGATAAATTTTCAAAATTGACTTTTAGCCATGAAAATCTCAATCTCGTAAATTTGGACTCAGCATCTTTGGGCAAGACACCTAGTAGGCTATAACAAAGGGCAGCGGTTCAGGTATCGTACTTACGCCCGTTACGACACTCCTGTCGATTGGGAGCCCAAGTTGCAATGCAACATCCTCCAGAGTGACAGTGCACTCCCCACACGGCAAATGAAAAGTGTAGGTCTTTGGGCGTTAACGCTCGACCAATGTGGATATTAAATCATACCTCAAATCAAATGTCCGGATCAATGCTGCTGACCCGAATCCGGATAACTCCAGGTATGGCATCAGTCATTCATCCGGGGGATATCCTAAACCATTCACTTGACCCCTCAATGCGCGGTACGGGCCCTGACACTATAAAATTACAAAAAATAGTTATTATAACATAATTTATTTTCGTAAATGATGTGGAACTTTTTTAAGGGAACTCGTGATTGACAAATAACAATATATTACCATATTATTAACTGTGTTTGATATGTGATCATCGTTCTTAATCAATGAAGCCATTGCTATACCTGCCATTTCAAAACAAATTTCGATAATTAATTTCTAAGTTTGATGCATTTTAAATATTTATCAAAATACCTAAATTTTATATATTGCTTTTAATTACAAAAAATACCAAACAGTTATGTCCACATCATATTTTTTGCTATACTGCATTAACAAAATAAATTTATCATATAAATTCCAACTCAAACTCCAACTAAATCAATGAACCCATTCACAAATTCCATCTCAATGGTATAATCTTTTACCTACATAAAAAACAAAAAAAATTATATTAAAATAATAAAATAACATGCCAATAAAAAAATATAACAAAAATATAACATAAACTATCTCAATATAATAAATACGAATATTATTATTTTAAAATGATAATAAGTAAAATGTATTGGTTTAAAATATAATATATATAATAATATGCCAACTTAATTATTGTCAAAAAATATAATTTTGTTTTTTGCATAGAAGGATTCAAAAGAAATTTAATTTATAATATTTATAAAAAACATAAAATAAAATTTAAAAACATAAACTCTTATTCCCAATTATAAAATCTTAAAAAATTAAAACATGTAAACTGCTATTCCTAATTTATCTCATAAATTCCAACTAAATGGTCCCATTCACAAATTCCATCTCAATGGTCTCATCTTTTACCTACATAAAAAATAAAAATTTATATTAAAATAATAAAATTAACATGCCAAATAATTTACATAAAAAACGAATCTAATCAACCTAAAACACACATAACAAATAAATTACATAAAAATAAAATATTCTTTATACATAACATAAATAGGCTTTTTTTACTTCAATAAACACAATAACTTATGAATGAATGAAAATATAAAATAAATACAAACAAACCTTAATAACTCTTTTTAACCAAATAATACCTTACAAAAATAAAATAAAAAATTAAATCCAAAATAAATCAACAAAAACAAATTAACATTTATTTTAAAAAAAATTACTTAATAAAAAAATTACCTTTTATGATTTTTTTAAACATCAAATCTTTCTAAACCCTAAATACAATCTCTCCTTTCCTTTTTTATTTATTTATTTTCCTTCTTTTTCTCCTTCCTTTTCTCTATTCTACTTCTCTCTTTTTATTTCTTTTTCCCCTTCCCGCTCTCTTCTTAGTCTTCTTCTCTTCTTCAAAATTTTTCTCTTCTGGCCAAAATGAGACACTGGGGACCTTATAATGGTCCCCAAAACACAAGTCAAGAGCATGGGCATAGTCCCGTCCCATCGCTGCCACAAGTCAGAGGTGTGCCACCTGTGGAATGGGCTTGACCAGCAGTGTGCTGCCTGAGGAATGGGCATGACCAACCAGTGCCGCCTGTGAAATGGGCATGACCAGTGGTGTGCTGCCTTTCTTTGTGGTTTCACCACTTATGTTGTCCCATCTATGACAGTTGGTCGGCAGTGGGTCTGATGTGTCTGGGTGGGTCGTATACGGATCGTAATTGACCTGTATTCCTTTAGGTGCCGCTTATTTAGATGCCACTTCTAGTTTTTTATTATTATTTTTTTCAGTCAGTGGTGTCAGGTTTTTAGGGTGGTGCCGCCTATGCACCACCCTCCACTTGGTTGGATGTACCATTTCAGTACATAATCTATTTAACATACCATTTAAGTATTTTTTATAATATATAGGTAAAAAAGCCTTAAATTTAATATTTGAATTTATTTTTCTTAAATTAGTATCCGATTTTGGCTTTAATTTATTTAATTTAGTATTCAAAACCAAACAATCCAATAAATGTTTGATACGTGCACTATAATAAAAAATACAAATATTTAATTGGGAGTAAAATAATAAAGCTTTAAGTGTTAAATTAAACACTAAACCTAAATTCATATACTCAAATGTTACAAAGAAAAAATCAAATATCAAAGTCACCTCGAAGGGGAGTTCAAGTTTCAAATTGAGAAAAAAAATGCCCGTTTATTAACCCTAATTAATTTTTTTTTTGACCCTTTTGGTGAGAAAATGTGAATCACTGGGGTGAACTTATGCGTTTGGTGTAGTATCCAACATCTGTAAATTAGATTTGTGCTTTCAACTTTATTCCTATTGCGTAACGGTAAGTGGCAACCTCAGGTTGGCACAAGCTGACCGCTCACTAAATACATTTTCTATTTTTCTGTTGTTTCCTTATTGTATAAACTGTAAAGAATCATGGTGTAAACTTATGTTATAGTGGTATAAAAATATATAAATTCATGTTATAGCATATTTTTTTATCTCAAATTGATATATCATGATCGTCCAACATGCACTGGAAATAAAAACATGAATATGCTATAATATATCAGTTTGAGATAAAATAGGCCCCATTTTACTAAATCTGAGCATGTTTGGGTTATTAGACCGAGGATAGCGGCCGGCGTGGCTGGCAGACGAGAGGAAAGGCTACTGTGGTGTTGCTGTTTGAGACTTGGATGGCCTCATGCGACCGGGATGTGTCCAGCGCCTAGTCGAGCCTTATGCGGTCATAGGCATACTCTTAAGCTAGCTAGAGGCCATGGCTTTAAGAGCGTCTCCATAGAGATAGATTGTTGTGCTCAAGTCACTAGATTAAATAGTCGAGCTCTTGACCTTTATTTGTCTGGTCAAATCATTGAGGAGGTCCAAAGATTGTTTGGAGCAGTGGTAAATCCAGAAATTTTGGGGTGAAACTGAAATATAAACTTTTTGAAGATTAATATGTAATTTTATCATATATTAACTTATAATTCTATCCTTTTAGAAGAGATTAAACATAATTTTTTTTCATATTTTGGAGGAGTTAAAGGAGTTAAAGTGTACTTTTATCTTGAGTTAACTTATAATTTTATTATTTCTAAAGAGACAAGACCCCTGCCAACCCTTGGTGTTGCCTCTGGGATTGTTTTTAATTATGTCTAGGTCGGTCTATGGGATAGCTTATAAGCTTACCCAATGGTCTCTACTTGAAGATGTCAATTTGGATTACCAAATGTTATTTACCGTTGATGACACCTGAACTTATGACTAAAAGGGAAAAGCATGTTTGGGTTCAATGTAAGGTAAGATTTTTGGTTCAACAAATTTGTTCAAGTTAATTTTTTTATTAGGACAATACATTACTGTTACTCATCTATACGTATTGATAATACGAACTGATACGCTTACATGACTTGTACGAAATAAATATTTCATGCAAACAACATGAATAAATAGATTAAGTTGAATATTCTTTGTTCGATCACAAATTTTATGCCTTCTCTTTTTCTGCAAAATCTTCACTATATAAATCCCTTTCTACCAAACTAAAACCACACAATAAGCTTGAAGTATCTCACAAAGATGGCAGGCGCAGCAAATTGGGTTTCCATAACCTTACTGTTTTCAGTATGTTTATCGGCGTCCTATGGTAAGAGGACCGGAATCTCCACCATGGCTGACGGAGCCGATGGGTTTCAACCAAGCAACGGTTTTCCGCATGAAGCTGATCCTGATTCTTCAACCTCTATCGATCCTGATCCTACCGGATTCGGTGCTGGGATAGGTATAGGTTATGAAAGAAGCCCTTACTGTATCGACTGCGACGATGTGGATATCATGGGCGGCAGCTTTTGCGGCGCCTGCAATTACGGATGCCCTTACCGCAGGTTCAATAATGGGTGTGGTGGTGGTATTGCTTATATGGATGAACTCAAACGAACGATTAAGGACCTTACCATGAAACTTGATGCCAATGGTCTTTTAGGGAAAAAGAAGGCCATGAATATACAAGCTATGGCGCCAGAATCTTCATAGAAATCTTCATAGATTTATATATAGATTATAGAAACTACGGATTCTATACAAAGAGAAAGAAAATAAAGAATAACCAAGCAGCTTGATATATGATTGAATTACAATGTGCTAGCTGTTTTTTTATTTATTTATTATTATTACATGAATAAAAGAGATTTAAAGTAAGCTTGATTGAAAATTATCATTAAAAATGCTTGTCGGTTTATGTAGACATTAAGGAGTTAATAAGTGCTGTGTTCTGAGTGGTAAAATATTAAATATGTTGTTTAAAGCTCAATGATGACTAATTCAAAAGATAATTGAGATTTAATGTAGTATATATGTTACTAAATACAAAAACATAAATTCCTATAATAATTATATGTAGAAGTTTAATGATGATCTTCAGCATAGATAGTCAAGCAATCTGAAAATAAATGAAGTTCAATGTGCATGTTTTAGTTGTTTCTGAGACAAAAACATCTGCCGGTAATTAATATTTATTATTATTTTTAATAATTCATTTTCATGATTTGTTACCATTCTCAATCTCAACACACTCATTTAAATTAATACGGATCAATTTCATGAACTTTAAGACTAATAAACCCAATGTTAAAGTTCTAAAGTATGACATTTGAAATTATATTTACTATATATTACCTCATAAAAATAACTACATAAATCTACTTAGATTCTCCTAACAAATTGGTTTTATAGTATGTCATGAGACTAGACTTTTTGTCTTGTAATGAAGGAGCCACCAATATTAGTAAATAATTTGTTCTTTTTATTTCTGGTGATTACTCTAGATGTGGCAGCACAAGTTTTTTTTCGAATTTCTTGGTGCAGCCACTTCACATGGTATCTCCAAAACAGTTATAATTTTTCCTCAGTCCCTACTATACATGTGGCGGCACCATTATTTGTTTTTTGAAATTTTTGGTTCAACCACTTCATGGGTGTCACCAAAAATGGTAAAAAAAAAATTTTCCCCTAGTCCCTACTATAGATACGGCGGCACCAGTATATTTTTTAAGAATTTCTTTTCCACTATTCATATAAAGTCACCAGAATGAGTAAAAAAAATATTTTCCTGGTCCGTACATCAGATGTGGTGGCACCATGTAATTTTTTTTAATTTTTAGGTGTCGTCTGTAAATGTGGCGGCACCAAAATCAATATGATTATATAAGCCCCAATTCTGTGCACAGTTCATTATCTGTATTTATTGCTAATTGATAAAGAGAGAAGGAAAAAAAAAGGGCAATCTTTTTTTTTTAGTTGGAGTGTGCAGCATAAAAATTGTATAAAAAATGAATAACCAATTTATCATTTACGTTCATTTTGATGGAGTCATTTTAGAAAGAGTGGTTGTTGTGTATTTGAATCTTGTCAGAAGGTTGAAATGAGATTCGATAAAAATGTAGAGGTGCAAGAAATGAAACAAATGATTGGTACCACAATAGCTCGACATTGTGGGAGGAAAATGTCCAGACTATTCTATAGATTTCAAATTTCCTTCAATCCGTTGAAATTTCAATAGATGGAACTTGTAAACGAAGAAGACTTAGGCACAATGGTGGGAATTTATTGCTCAAATGGGACAACAACACTAAACCAATTCCATTATTTGTCGAGTTAGTCGACCCTGAGCCTGTTGAACATGTCATTCCATTAAGTTAACAACACAAGTTTGACTTTGATCTCAATGTCAGATGGACAAAATAATTGTGTTATAGAGGGCTATCAATAGGGGCTGAAAATACACATCATGAGTCGACAACGTATAATAGCTCAATTTTGACCCCTTGTTTAGTGATACATCCCAAGGTAAAGGGCATCAATGCAAACAATGAAAAAGGGTTCGATAATGATGTTCATTCTCACCAGGATGGTGAAGAATATAGTAACCCCAATCAAGATGAAGTCCCAGATAATATCGACAATGAAGGCACAGAGGACGGTGAAAATATACAACCCCCTAGGGTCGGGCACTCGAGTCGTGGGATTATTATACGAAATGACCCTTGGGCAGACATGTTGAGTGTTACCTTGATGCGGCACATGCACCTGGGTTCCCCGAGTATGAAGATATACTACCTCTTCACCAGTTGATAGCATATTCAAAAAAGAAAAATTTGTTCGTAGGGCAATGATTCCCAAGTAAGAAGGATTGCCTATATGCCATCAAGTGGTACACATGAAGGTGTTGGTGGACTACAAAGTTATCAAGTCTACATCGACATTATATGTTGGACAATATTAGAGGTCTAGGGAAGGTTGCCAATCGTGGATTCGAGATATATTGGGCAGAGGAGTCAATAGTGGTGTATTCAGAAACTTAAAGAGACCCATATATGTACGTCCGCACATATGATGCAAGACCATTGCAAACTAGATGTGAAAAATATTTGCAACTCTATCTTGCCGATGGTGAAGGACATGCCTACCATTCCTGTATCGGTCATCATTACTAAAATGCAAGCCCGATTCTAGTACCGAATGTCATACAGCAAAGTATGGTAGGCAAAACAGATGCTGATGGAACAATTGTATAATGATTGGATGCTAGTACAACGAACTTCAATGATGGATAGTCGTGATGCAGCAATACGTGTCAGGTACAATTGTGAAGTTACAAACGCGACCTTATTATAGCCTGAACGACCAACATCAATCGAGGAGAAGAGTTTTCCACTTAATGTTCTGGACATTCCATCCATGCGTTTGGGCCTTTGCACGCTACAAGACACTTGTGCAAGTTGACGACACCTAGTTATACAAGAAATATAGCCAGATACTCCTTATTGTAGTTGCATAAGACAGAAACTAGAATGTCTTACTGATTGCGTTTGCGATCGTGGAAAAGGAGGACATGGAATTGTGGGGATTTTTCTTGAAAAACTTGCAGAGTCATGTTGTTAGAGAAGACATTTATATAATATCTAAGAGATTGAAGGGGTTGATTACTGCAATTCAACAATCTGAGGTTCTGTAGAGATTCGTCTACTGCATTCGCCACATTGCGGTTAATTTCCATTGGGAGTTCAAGAATGTGAATTGGCACAAAGATTTGGTGAAAATGGGTAAATTCTTGAATCACAATATTATTTAAATATCTTGAATATATTTGGGGTATATAATGAAAACGTAACATGTCATATCTTAATGCATACGCATGGTACGAGTTAGAACCACACCGTTTTAGGGAAATAATTGTGGGGCTTGAGGTTGATATGCACAATGTGATTAATCCTTCTTTCTAGGAATTTTTCAGTACCATGGAGCCCTAGAAATAAGCATAAAGTTCCAATGATGGGTCTCAATATGGCTATATGACCACCAACCACGTAGAGGGGGTTAATTCTTTCTTGAAGCATACACATCATCTACCAATTTCTGTTGTTTTCTCAACTACGTTCTATAGGCTTGCAAAATTGATGCCAAGAATAGGGTTGAAACAATTGAAGCAATTGAAGGCAGGATACATGTTCGTGGAGTAGGTGTAGAAGGCAATGGATGTGAATGCCTAAAAAGGAAGGTTAATGAATGTAGAACTATATTCACAGCATATGGAATTTTTTGGGTAATTGAACACATCAGTCGTCGAGCGAGTGTACCAGCTAGGTTTTATGGCGTTGATCTCCGACATAGGCAGTGCCAGTGTGTAAAGTTCCAAGCCCTTCAGTATTTATGTGCACACATTATTGTTGCATGTGTATGGGTCAATGTGGATTGTCAACAATATATCAATGATGTCCACACGCTAGATCGCAAATTGCACATTTAGGGTAACAAGTTTTCTGTGTTCCAGGATGTCTCAACATGAGAAGTGCCCCCTCTTGAGTTTGAGTTGATTCCAGACAAGGGGTTAGGAAATCCAAAGGTTAATCGCAAGCTGCCTAAATTTGCAATGACATGGACATAAAGGGTTCGTTGGGGCAAAAACATTATGGAATCCGCAGAAAAGTCAATCACAATCGGAACAAGTGGCTATATCAAAACTACTATCCTGGACAATCCTCGAGGTCAGGGGGATTATATAGATTGAAGAGCCCCATTCATTCAAAAAAATAAAATTAAAATATATGAAAATAATTTGTTTATCACTTAATGCATTTGAATCTGTTACTGCACTTCTTACATATTTTTTAAGAGTTTTATTCTTTCTTTTGTTTCTTTCATTGCAAAAATAAAATCTTGTTCAATTTATGATATCTATAGAATTAATTAATTATTGATGATCGTCTACTTAATACATAATTTATGGAAATTAATACCATTCTATTCAAGCATTAACAAAATTACATACAATATTTCATCAATAACTTTTTCGCACTCAAAATACATTCGAGCTTGAATTATGCCCAGGTTGTGCCGTGGGGTGTACCGTTGAGGTGGCCTTATTTGCCATCAGGGCTAAAGGTCGTCATCATTTTCCTCGCGCTGCCCCAAGCCTTGGTGTGTATTGAACAAATCCGAGAAATCAAATCCCCCTAATGATTGGTATCCGAGGGTGCAATATTGGGTGTTTGACGGTACCGATGGAAACATATCCTCCATCATTATTGATTATGGTTGCTTAAAATTACTACTACAATTTCCCATCTTCGAATTATAAAGGTCACAGTTAGAAACTCACATCTCTAGATGATAAGAAATGGCCTCGGGCTATGAATGTGATTACGAATGTTCGGGATCAGGGTCGGCCTTAGAGTGTGGCTCGACATCGGGGTGTGCTTGGGTGGTAGGGTTTCGATGGCCTCGACAATGACTTGGTTAATCAGGTCCACGTTAGTGTATGTGTCTTGGGGCTACCATCAACTGCCCTCCAAATAGATATGACTCCCTTTTCTCCAAGTACAGTTGTTGACAAACACGTTTCCAATCGAGGCCTACGCTGCAACCAGGCATTTCATAATACAATAAATTGTTGATGCATAACTACCTAATTATTTAACTCCTTTCCCCTCTTATTGATACCATAGACAACATTAAAGATGACGGGGTTGTCCAAAACATGTTTATAGACGAATCGTCGAAGAACTCGATCACCGTTACACTACTCAATGGTCGAAAAATTCAACACTGGAGTGTTGATGTACCACACAGCTGAGTGTGCGAGAGCCTACTGCGGAATAACAATGGCAACGTTCGGCCTGGAATACGATATCCATACGAACTGCATGATACGATTGATAAGCCATAAAAGTAACATGTTTTTAATCCCATTCTTGATGCATTTTTGGATGATTTATTATGTAAATTAGTGAATTTGATGCTTCTAATTCTTTAAATTCATGTTCCTATACTTCGGTGAGCATAAGGGAGCAAAATGAGTGAAAAACAAGCCAAAATTGAGCAAAAAGAGCTGTTTTCAGCATCCACACGGCCTGAGCATTTCCACACAGGCTGGCCACACCCGCATGTGCCAACCTGTGCCGATTTCGCACCCTGTTTCCCAAACACACGGAATAACCCAATTAGAAGAATATATAAGGGAGCACATAAAGAATATTGAAGAAATTACTCGAAGAACACCATTGGAGCCAACTTAGAAGTGGATCTCCTTCAAGATTGAAGATCTCCTTTTAACTTCCTTTGAAGCTTATTTGAATTTCTCTATGTCTTGTAGTTTTCTGACTTCAAGATATTTTCTTTTTAGATTATGAACTAAATTCCCTAGATACCTAGGGAAGATGAAACCTATGATGAATTTTATTATTTGATTTTTGAATTACATGATAAATACTTGATTCTTGTTCTCAATTATGTATGCTTATTTTGTGCTGTTTAATGTTCTTATTTCAGTAGAGAAAAAATCCTTTTTTAAGAGTAGATCTAGTATAATTGAGTGGAGCTGCATGCAATTCTAGAAATATGACGACATAAATCTACCGAATTAGAGTTAAATCTAGTAGGGGAATCTATAAATCAAGTTAATTCGAAAATAGGGGTTTTAATTAGAAAGAGATTTTGATTAATCAGCCTAGAGTCAGTTGCTCTTACTCTCGAAAAAGATATTAACATAATTTAGGGATTTTTATAGATTAAGACACAAGTGAATAAATTACTTAATTTAGATTGGAATAATAAGTGAAATCTAGATGGATTCTTTCCTAGGTATTGTCTTTCTCTTTAGTTATCTTTAAATATTTTCCTAATTCATTCTATGTCGCATTTGTAACACCCCAAACCCGGCCTAGACGTTATGATAGAATCTAGAGATGGCACATGGAATGGAATTTAAAATCGAATTTATCAAGTTAAAACCGTTTTCGTTTGTTAACTTTTATTTATCCTTCGTCAATTTCAAAACTATTTCTCGTTAATTTGATTCGATTAAAAACATATTATGTAGCGGAAGCTTTTAAAACCATGATATTTAAAAAAAAGCATTTGCATTTTAGGAAAAATGTTGTATCCAATAAAACCTAGTTTTCGTTGCAGTTTTAAAGTTCATAAAAATAGTTAAAATCCAAAACAACGGCAAACAGTCCAAAAGTCCCAAATTACTTCAAAAATACCCAAAAAATAATAGGAATTAAAAACCTTGAATGGAATTAACTCAGTTCAATAGTCATGTGGTCACTGTTGAGTCCTCTGCCGCACTGATCCGTTTAGGTCTAGGGGTTACCTGTACAGATAAACCAAAAAAAGGGTGATTTTACGTAAACTCAGTATGTAATCCCTACAAAAAACAGGCATACAGTCAAACAACAGTTATCAGTCTAATGCAGTCTAGGCCTAAGCCCATTATAGATTCATATACAATTTAGGCATTAGCCCCTTCAAATACAGTCTCATATATAAATTAGGGTCTTAGCCCATCTCAGATACAGTATGCATACAGTAACACAAATTAGTATTCTACCCACCAGCCTCTACACACCATCTCCTACCATCCCTACACATCATGTAGGGTTTAAAACACCCACCCAACCCTACACTCTAAGTCATACCAAATGCGATACTTATCAAAAAATGTTGCAGCTGAGCTGCCAGATAACAGGCATGAAAGCCTTTTAGTACACTTCCTCCAATAATCAATCATCCCACCCCAATGCAGATGCAACTAAACATGCTCAATGCAGACATATCGAAATACATGCTTACATGCCAAAATTTAGTTATCAGTCATACATACAGATCGGTATACATGCATAAGTTTAACATGCTCAATTCATACATTGTATATTCAGATCACACGATTTAGGGTCTAAGTAGCACTTACCAACCCTACAGTAGGTTCACAGTTGACTTGGGTGAACCGTGCAACCCTAGGAAACATTTTAGATAAATGGGCCCACACGCCCATGTGGCTTGCCCGTGTAGACCCACACGCCTAGATTGGCCTTGGCCCATGTGGATCACATGGCCTGGCCTAAATTTCCACACACTCATGTAGACTACCCGTGTGGACCTACACGCCTATGTAAGCTATTCTTGTGGCTTACATGACCTAATTCAGTCAAGCCCGTTTGTCACACACGGCCTACCTAGTTATCACATGGCCATGTCTAGTGCACAGCCTGGCCTTCATTGGCCATACTGTCGTGTTGTCACACATGACCTACCACACGGGCGACCATACGCCCGTGTGGCATTGACAGTTTACAATTTTGAATTTTGCTGAATCTTGCTTTCTACGTTTTCGGGTACACACTTGGTACATTTTCACTGATATTGCAATCCCAAGATCACTAGAACCTATAATCAACATTACCAAAGCCCGAATTCAGTAACACAAATGAAAACTAAACCGAGAATATTTTACCACGAAACCTTAGAACATCAAATAGTGAACTCGATCACTTACTGACAATAAACTAAATCCCAAATGTTCAGATCTCTATAGAAGCACCAGTCACTGCTTGACCTTCACCTAATCTGAAAGAACCAAAAACAACCCTCTTTTAGAAAACCAACTATGGAACAATAAGATAGAGACAAAATGGTTACTTACCGAATGAGCGAATTCAATCATTGCACAAGGAGGAAGGAAAATAGAAATTGAAAGAGTAGAAGAAAGAAACAAGGAAAATTCGGCAGAAGAGGGGAAAGACTGACGTTAGAAAGATGGAGAGATTTTTGGGGAAAAAATAAAAAAACAAAATAATAATTCAGAAACCATTATCCCCGAAATTACTCTCCACTAATCCACTACTCATCCTCTTCAGAATTCTTGTTTGACCGAAACTCTCTCTCGGTCAAAAGAGCAAAAATAAACTCCCACGCTTGTGCAAGGATTCAAACGCAAGACCTTCAGCAAACAAACAATCAACTTAACCACCAGACCAATAGGCCCATTCTGATATGCTTTTACAAATAATTTAATATAAGCCTATTGAGCAAGTATAAGGCTTAAGTTAGAAAAATACCAAAATTTACCAAATGTAGGGCTTGAACTTGGGACCATTATTGTTTGACAGCGAAATTGAAAGTATAGCTCGTAGAAATTATAGAGAAGCAAGGCAGAATCGACAGGGTATAGTAGACGAGCAAGAGGACAATATTATTATTATTGAGGAGATAGGTGATAATTAGAATAATCAGCTACCTCATGCGATTGTTGCAAATCCAGCAAATCTGAATCTTGCTCCTCGTACTATGTACGATTATGCCAAGCCCACTCTAACTGGGGCTGAATCAAGTATTGCGAGTCCCACCATTGCTGTGATCAATTTCAAACTGAAGTCGAATACTATTCAGATGATATAACAATTTGTTCAGTTCTATGGTTTGCAAGAAAAAGATCCAAATACGCATTTGGCTAACTTTCTGGAAGTTTATAATACTTTCAAGATAAATGGCGTTTCTGATGACATCATTCGCTTACGGTTTTTCCCTTCTCGTTGAGGAACAAAGCTAAACAGTGGTTGAGTTATTTACCATGAGGTTCTATCACTACATGGGATCAAATGATCGATAAATTCCTACTAAAGTAATTCCTACCAGCTAAGATAGCTAAGCTGAGAAATGATATCTCTTCCTTCATGCAGATTGACTTAGATACCTTATATGATTCATAGGAGAGGCATAAGGATTTATTGAGAAGGTGCCTTCACCATGGGTTACCTCTATTGCTACAGGTTCAAACCTTCTATAATGGTTTGAATCCCTCAACTAGGCAATTAATCGATGCAGTAACGTGTGGTACTTTGAACAATAAAACACCTGAAGTGGCTTATGAGTTTATAGAAAAGATGTCATTGAATAATTATCAATGGCAAGTCATAAGGACAAAACCTAATAAAGCAGCCAGTGTTTTCAATCTAGATGTAGTCACCATGTTACCAAATCAGGTAGAACAATTAAATAAGAAAATTAATGGTTTATGTGTTTTTACGTAGGTACATCCAGTGATGTAATGCGATGCAAATGAAAGAGGAATGAACAATCCAGAATATTTGCCCTACGGTTCTAGCACAGAGAACAAACAAATCAACTATATGGGTAATAATTCTAGGCCTCAGAATAATCATTATAGTAACATCTATAATGCAGGGTGGAGGAACCATTCCAATTTCTCTTGGGGTGGTAAAGGAAATCAAAGAGCACAAGCCCCTCCAGGCTTTCAACAACCTTACCAATAAGTGAAAAAGCTGAACCTTGAGGAGATGTTGACAAAGTTTATTTCGGTGTCAGAAATCCGCTTCCAAAACACCGAAACAACACTTAAAAAACAACAAGCGTCGATTAAAGGGCTCAAAAACCAAATCGATCAACTTGAAAGTTGATATCAGAACAACCATAAGGTAGCTTACCTAGCAACACTGAAACTAACCCAAGAGAGCAGCTTCATGCAATTACTATTTGAGATGAAGAAGGTTTAGTTGAATATGAACCAAAATCGAGGCAAGAAATTGTGGTAAGTAACGATAAGGTCGAGGTAAGCTAGAATGAACAAAAATGGGTTAGTAAATATTATAAACCTCGAGTTCCATATCTTAAGGCGACAAAGAAAGACCACACGAACGAACAATTTGGTAAATTTCTTGAACTTTTAAAAAAATTACATATTAACTTACCGTTTATTGAAGCTCTTTCGCAGATGCCCAATTCCGTTAAATTTTTAAAGGAGCTTTTGAAAAACAAATGGAAGTTTAATGGTTCGTTGCATGTGGAGCTAAATATAGTGTGCTCAGCCATTTTTCAAAATAAACTACCCAACAAGTTGAAAGATCCAATGGGTTTTACTATTCTTTGTTAATTGATAGTTTAAATGTTAACAATGCTTTGGCTGATTTAGGGGCTAGTATTAATGTCATGCCCTATAAAATGTTTAAACAAATAGGTCTTAGGACACCCAAACAAACTAAGATGAGTATTCAATTAGCAGATAAAACCAGTATTTTCCTAGGGGTATTATTGAAGACGTACTTGTAAAGATTGATAAATTCATATTCCTAGTTGATTTTGTTGTTTAGACATGGATAAGGATAGTGACATACCTTTGATTTTAGATCGGCCCTTTTTAGTAACTGCTAGAACTATTATTGATGTTGGTACAGGTGAGTTAATACTTCGTGTAGGTGATGACACGGTTACACTTCAAGCTCGTAATTCTATTAAGACATCTAGTGATCAAGATGATTATACAAGTTCTGTTAATATGAGTAACCTTGTAACTCAAACTTGTTTCCAGGAAACCCCTTGGAAAGACATGATAAAGCCACATTCTAGTTCATGCGACAAAAATAGAACAACTCATGAAGAACGAATGCTACAGATCGATGAACTATACAAATGGCAAACACATGTCAAGGAGAAATCGAAAATACATGATACAGAACCAAAGTGACACCATGATGAGCATGTGGATGGAATGAACCAATTTAATGTTGGAGGTAAGGTACTTTTAAATAAAACGGATCCTCAAATTACCACTTTGGAGCTTGATGTAAACGGATCAAATCCCTTTACAATACTAAATGTCTTCCCATTCGGTACAGTCAAGGTAACTCATTCTAAATTTGGCGTATTTAAGGTAAATAGTACTCGACTTAAACCTTATTTAGATAATAGAATTGATAAAGATAGAGAGGAGCTTCAGCTCCGAGAACCTTCGTAATTGTGCTCACAAGGTAGGTCGAGGTTAGACTTTAAATAAGCACTTCTCAAGAGCCAACTGAGTGTTAGCACTGCTAATTTTCTTATTTTTATTTCATAGTATTTTTTAAAAAATTAATAAAAGTGTGTTTTTTTACCCATACGGCTTAGACACACGAGCGTGTCCCAGGCCGTGTGCACTAAAAGGGGTTTAACAGTGAGTTACACAGCCTAGCGACATGGCCATGTGACCCACACGACCTAGACACATAGGCGTGTCCTTGGCCATATGGAGCTTAAGACTTGGTTTTAAAATTTTAAAGAAATCAACAGAGAGTTACAAGGCCTGGCGACATGGCCGTGTGACCTACACGGGCGTGTCCTTGGCCGTATGGATCCTGGGACTTAATTTTTCAAAAATTGATAGAGACATGGCCTAAAATAGTCCACACGGGCATGTAACATGACCGTGTGAAACCTAGAGCTAAATTTTTCTTTTTTAAAAGCAAGTTAGAAAGTTACACGGGCAAGGCTCATGGCCGTGTGTGAGACACGGTTGAGCCGCATGGGCATGGGAGCAGTGAAGGAGGTTGCACACGGCCATGTGACACGGTCGTGTGGAACATGGGCGTGTCTGAGGCCGTGTGAAGACTCGGTTAAAAATTTTATCACACACGGGCTGAACAGGAACCACAGAAGAGTGTGGCCCACACAGTTCTCACACAATCGTGTCACCCTTTTAAAACTCTATTCCCTTTTATTTTTTAATTTTTTGTCTTCTTCTTCATCTTCTTCTTCATCTCTTGCAGCCGCTCTCTAAACACCAAAACCCTAGCCTCCGCTTACCATTCCGACCACCATCACTGTCCCCTCCCTCGGTATTCTCCTTTCTTCACCCAAAAACTGACCCTCTTTCCTTCTTCCCCTCATCCTTCTTCATTCCCGGCCTCACTTCCCCATACAATGCCACTCCCATCAAACTGCACCACCCCAACAGCCCCTCCTCTTCATTAGGCCAACGTCGAACCCCCCAACACCCTCAACAGCTCTGCTCTTCCACCCCTTCCCAAGCCGTAGCCCACGCACTCCTGCCGGCTTGCACCTCTAACCCACAACCACTCCCATCAAATTTTCCCCATTATTTTATTTTATTTTATTTATTTTCTATTTCTTTTGCTTCTTTTCGTTTTCTATTTTATTATTGATTATTTTTAGCTTTAGATTTATTAGTATTCATTTTTATTAGTATTTTTTTGCTTCTTGTTATTACTATTATTCTACCATTGTTAAGAATATTTTAGAATTGCGATTGATTAATCATTTTGCTATGTTGATTCTTGTCATTCATTCCCTTCACTGCTATTTTAATTATAGTTCATTTTGGTATTTTTGTAGATTTGATTAGTGTTCGATAATCTTAGGGTTTTCTTTATTATTATTTAATTAATTATTTTTATTTTTATTGTTTACCTATTAGTTCTTTTTTATTATCATAATTGAATTCATAGATTATGTATGTGTCTGTATTAGTCCTTTATTGTTTTTAGAGTAAATTCTCCATTTATGAAGATTAGATTCTAATGGAAGGATTGCTAGTGTAACACCCCGTACCCGAGACCGTTGCCGGAGTCGGACACGAGGGGTTAACGGGCTTAATCCACTTATTTCCACAGTCCATTTGAAAATTTTCCAGACAAGCTGGTTACTGCATCACTGTCGCCTTAAAAATCATATCTTGAGTTTCAAAACTCGAAAACCAGTTTCGTAAATTTTTCCTGAAAATAGACTCGTATTTTCATCTACAAATGTTTTCTAGAATTTTTGGTCGAGCCAATTAGTACAGTTTATTAGCTAAAGTCTCCCTTGTTTCAGGGTTCGACTACACTGACCTTTGCGCATTACGACTTGGATATCTCCCTGTACAGAGTTTCAATACTGATTCCGTTTGTTTCTATAGAAACTAGACTTGAAAAGGAATCTATACATATATGGCATGACTTTTAATTATCTCTGTTTAATTTATAATGAATTTCCAAAGCCGGAACAGGGAATCCAGAAACCGTTCTGGCCCTGTCTCACGAAAACTTAAATATCTCTTAACATACTGTTCATATGATCGTTTCGTTACTTTCCTATGAAAATAGATTCATCAAGGTTCGATTACATAATTTATTCACTATTTAATTCCATTCCTACTATTTTTAGTGATTTTTCACATTCACGTCACTGCTGCTATCAGCATCTATTTTTAAGGTAGACTTTACCTATTACATAGTTTCCATGATTCAACTAGCCCTTTGGCATAAATAGCACAAAATATGATCATGATAAACCATTCCAATGGCTAATCGTTCCCAAACATTTCCATACCTCTTAATGAACATCATACAAGACGATTATAATACTAAGCTCAAAGTGTATATAAGCCATTTTCGCATGGCTATCCAAATTTATACAAAACTAAAGGGTACATGACCCACAACAAAAAGGGTAGTCCTATACATGCCATTTCAAAGTTCAACCAAAAATGTACCAAAAGGGGTTTGATAGTGTGGGCGACTTCGACTTCGACACTCCCGAGTCCGATAGCTGACGAACCAAAATCTATAAAACAGAGATTCAAAGAAACGGAGTAAGCATTTAATGCTTAGTAAGTTTTGAGCAATGGAATTAGGCTCAACTGAAGTATAGCATTCATATAACTAAACGGATAATTTCATATACACATATACTCTCAAAAATCAGTCCTACTTCACATTTCCAACCCTTATATTCATACAAAAGGGATCAACTTAACCAAAAACCGGAAGCTCCTTAATCGACTGAGCGAATGCTATTTAAGAGGAATCAATTAATCCAATGCATGTACAACACATACCTCGTTGTTGAGATTTTACGAGCGTATTAATTGAAATTATTACAGCAGATCGCTCATTCCCAAACTCAAGAAATCTTCGGGATTTAGCCGGATATAACTACTTGCACAAGGCCTTCGAGTCTTAGCCCGGATGTGGTCACTACCATAAATGCCTTCGGGACTTAGCCCGGATATAGTCGCTAGCACAAATGCCTTCGGGTTTTAGCCCGGATATAATCGCTAGCACAAATGCCTTCGGGTCTTAGCCCAGATATAGCAACTCGCACGAATGCCTTCGGATCTTAGTCCGGTTATAGTTACCTAGCACAAAAGCCTTCGGGACTTAGCCCGGATATCATTCGAATAACCATGCACATATATCAATAAATCATCATCCATATTTCATTTTCATTACCAAAGCTCAAACACAAAACACTTATCACGCTTACAAATTTCGGCTCAATAGCCACATACAAAGAGCATGATTTTGATTTACTTAAGACATAATCTAATCGAATCATAATCTAAGCTCCATTACTCGAAAACTTACCTCGGATGTTGTCGAACGATTTCGGCGGCTATTCGATCACTTTTTCCTTTCCCTTATCCAACTTTGGTCCTCTAAGCTCTTGAGCTTAATCTAGTGAGCCTTCATAGCTGATTTTTCTCCAAGCTCATTCCCTTCCTTTCTTTCTTCTATTCGGTCAAAGATGTTCAAGGATGAACACTTTTTTTTTTCTTTGTTTCCTTTCTTCCATTCACGGCAAAAGAGGGGGCATGGATGAGACCATTTTTTTTTCATCACTCCACCTTTTTGCATTACTTTAATCCTAACCCCTTTTTTATTCTTTCTAACATAACTCACTAACACAACATGTTTACAACATGTTTCCACCCATAGCATGGCCGGCCACTATGCTTTAATTTTTGGGTAATTTGACATGCAAACCCATCATTTCACAACATACATTATTAGGCCACTTTACATTTGCCTAGCACATTTCCAAATTTTCTCACATAAGTCCTATTTGATAAAATTCACTTACTATTAACAAAATTCAAACATGAAATTTTCACACATGCATATGTACATATAATGAGCATCAACTATGAAATGACTCGGTTTAGTGGTCCCGAAACCACTTTCCGACTAGGGTCAATTTAAGGCTGTCACAACTCTCCCCCACTTAAGAAATTTTCATCCCCGAAAATCTCACCGGTAATCAGGTTTGGGTAACGTTCTTTCATAGAGTTCTCGGTTTCCCAAGTAGCTTCTTCCATCCCGTGTTTGAGCCATAACACTTTCACTAAAGGAACCCTTTTGTTTCGTAACTCTTTCACTTCACGAGCCAGGATACGAATCGGTTCTTCTTCATAACTCATATCGGGTTGAATTTCAACCTCTGATGGATTAATTATGTGCGATGGATCAGATCTATAACGTCGAACCATCGAAACATGAAAGACGTCGTGAATCTTTTCAAGTTCAGGGGGCAAAATCAATCGATACGCAACTGGACCGACTCGTTCGGATAATTCATATGGCCCGATGAACCTCGTACTCAATTTGCCCTTATGCCCAAATCTGTGTATCTTTTTCCAAGGTGAAACTTTAAGAAACACTTTATCTCCCACCTGATATTCAATGTCCTTTCGTTTCAAATCCGCATACGATTTCTGACGATCTGTGGCTGCCTTCAGACTTTCACGAATTATTTTTACTTTCTGCTCAGCATCTCTAATCAAATCAACTCCGAAAATTTTTCTTTCATCGAGCTCAGTCCAAAACAATGGTGTGCGGCATTTACGCCCATACAAAGCCTCGTAAGGTGCCATCTTAATACTTGATTGAAAACTATTGTTGTAAGCGAATTCAATCAAAGGTAAGTACCGTTCCCATGAACCATTAAACTCAAGGATGCAGCATCTCAGCATATCCTCGAGTATCTGAATTATCCGCTTGGATTGACCATCGGTTTGGGGATGAAAAGCGGTGCTAAAATGCAGCTTGGTACCCAAAGCTTCTTGCAATTTCTTCCAAAATCGCGAGGTGAATCTCAGATCTCTATCCGACACAATAGAAATCGGTACCCCATGTAATCTCACAATCTGAGAAACATACAATTCAGCTAGTTTATCCAATGAAAAATCCGCACGTACGGGGATAAAGTGAGCCGACTTAGTCAGTCTATCAACAACAACCCAAATCGCATCCTTCTTACTTGCCGACACTGGCAACCCAGATACAAAATCCATCGTGACTCGATCCCATTTCCATTCAGGTATCATGATCGGCTGAAGTAAACCCGTAGGCATTTGATGTTCCGCCTTCACTTGTTGACATATTAAACACTTCGATACAAAATCGGAAATGTCTCGTTTCATACCACGCCACCAAAACTGACGTCTCAGATCGTTGTACATTTTCGTACTCCCCGGGTGAATTGATATTCGGCTACAATGAGCCTCGTTCAGAATCATCGGAATGAGTTCTGAATTTCTTGGAACGCACAAACGACTTCTGAACCTCAAACAATCGTCATTATCAATTTGAAATTCGGATTCCATATTCGGAACACATTCAGCCCGTTTTGCAACCAATTCATCATCGACTTTCTGAGCTTCACGAATTTGATGAATCAATAATGGTTTGGCCTTTAATTCCGCCACTAACACATTGTCGGATAGAACAGACAAGTGTATATTCATCGCTCGTAAAGCAAACAGTGATTTACGACTTAAGGCATCCGCAACCACATTAGCCTTTCCCGGGTGATAGTCAATGACAAGTTCATAATCTTTCAACAACTCAAGCCAACGCCTTTGTCGCAGATTCAAGTCTCTTTGAGTCATCAAATATTTGAGACTTTTGTGATCCGAATATACATGGCACTTCTCCCAAAATAAGTAGTGTCGCCATATTTTCAAAGCGAATACGATGGCAGCTAGTTCGAGATCATGGGTCGGATAATTTTTCTCATGTGGCTTCAGTTGCCTCGACGCATAGGCCACAACTCGACCTTCTTGCATCAATACGCAACCCAACCCAAGTAGGGAGGCATCACTATATATGACAAACTCTTTGCCTGATTCCGGCTGCACTAGAATTGGAGCTTCAATCAAATAAGTTTTCAGTTGATCAAAACTTTTCTGATATTTTTCCGTCCATTCGAACTTAACATCTTTTTGAAGTAGCTTTATCATTGGTGTGGCTATCATCGAGAAACCTTTTACAAACCGTCGGTAGTAATCGGCAAGTCCCAAAAAGCTCCGAACCTCAGTAATATTTCTCGGAGGCTTCTAGTTAAGTATGGCTGAAATTTTGCTCGGGTCAGCTCGAATACCCGATGCGGATACCACATGACCCAAGAAGCTAACCTCTCTTAACCAGAACTCACGCTTACTGAACTTAGCATATAACTGCTTATCCCGTAAAATTTGCAACACTAATCTCAGGTGCTCAGCATGTTCGGTCTCATCTCTTGAATAGACCAAGATGTCATCAATGAACACAACTACGAACCGGTCCAAATACTGTCTGAAGATCCGATTCATCAAATCCATAAATACCGCAAGGGCATTAGTGAGCCCAAACGGCATCACTAAGAACTCGTAGTGGCTGTATCTCGTTCTGAAAGCAGTTTTGGGTATATCCGAATCTCGAATTCGCAATTGGTAATAACCCGATCTCAAATCTATCTTTGAAAACACTGAGGCTCCCTTTAGTTGATCAAACAAATCATCAATACGTGGTAATGGATATTTATTCTTTATCGTCACTTTATTCAGCTGACGATAGTCAATGCACAACCTCATGGTTTCGTCCTTCTTTTTCACAAACAATACTGGTGCACCCCAAGGTGAGAAACTTGGTCGAGTGAAACCTCTATCCGTCAACTCTTGCAACTGAGCTTTCAACTCTTTTAACTCGGTTGGTGCCATACGATACGGAGCTATCAAAATTGGCGTAGTCCCAGGTACAAGCTCAATACTAAACTCTACCTCCCGAACAGGTGGTAAACCCGGTAATTCTTCGGGAAAAACATCCGGGTATTCACAAACCACCGGCACATATTCGGGTTTCTTTTCTAATTCTTTGTCATCAAGTACATACGCAAGGTATGCTTCGCACCCCTTTCTTACATATTTCTGAGCCAACATTGATGATATTACAGCTGGCAACCCTTTTAAGTCCATGGACTCAACTCGGATTATCTCGTTACTTGCGCACCTCAAATCAATAGTCTTGCTTTTGTAATTCACAACCGCATCATGCACGGTCAACCAATCCAAACCAAGAATAACATCAAATTCATCAAACGGCAAAAGCATCAAGTCCGCCGGAAAATAGGAACCTCGAATTACTAGGGGACATTTCTTACACACTTTGTCGACAAGCACGTAACGACCCAAGGGATTTGACACCCGAATTACGAACTCAGTAGACTCAATAGGTAAAGTCTTACTGGATGCTAAGGTTTCACATATATAAGAATGAGTAGAACCAGGGTCAATCAAAACAATCACATTAGTATCAAAGAGAGTAAAAGTACCGGTAATAACATCTGGCGAGGAAGCATCCTCGCGTGCGCGTATAGCATAAGCCCTAGCAGGAGCACGAGCCTCAGATCTGGTCGTAGCATCCCTAAATCCTCTCTGACCACCACTAGCATTGCCCGTATTTTTAGATGGTCTACCTCGAGCAGTGGTAGCACCCGGTTTCCCACTCTGATTTGCATTCTGTTCAGACAACCTCGGGCAATCTTTAATGAAGTGGTCAACTGACCCGCACTTGTAACAGAAGCGGTCATGGAATCTACAACTCCCCGAGTGCCATTTACCAAAATACTGACACTCCGTTCTGTCTCGACAATCATTTCCAACACTGGCGACCGAAGTGACTCGTGCACTCACAGGGGGTCGATCGCGATCTCGTCTAGAAAAGCCCGAAGTGTTTCTAGATCGGCCTAAATCATCTCTAAATTTCTTCGATGACTGTTGAAAGGGCCTCCCCGAAGACCTCTTACGAAACTCCTTTACTTCCACCTCAGCTTTTCTTTTCTCCATACTGAGCTCCTCGGCTCTGCAAGCCCGCTCGACAAGTGCCACAAATTCTCGGATTTCCAAAATGCCAACATACAACTTTATATCATCATTCAGCCCATCCTCGAAACGTTTACACATCACGGCTTCTGAAGAAACGCATTCCCGCGCGTACCGGCTAAGCCTTACAAATTTTCATTCATAGTCGGTAACCGACATGGAACCTTGTTTAAGTTCAAGAAATTCCTTCCGTTTTTTATCAATGAATCTCTGACTGATATACTTCTTTCGAAACTCGGTTTGGAAAAACTCCCAAGTTACTTGCTCTCTGGGCACAACAGAAGTCAACGTATTCCACCAATAGTAGGCAGAATCACGTAGCAAGGAGATAGTACACTTTAGGCACTCATCGGGTGTGCAAGATAGCTCATCGAGTACCCGGATAGTGTTGTCCAACCAAGATTCCACTTGCTCGGCATCATCGCTGTCCGTAGCTTTAAATTCAGTAGCCCCGTGTTTTCAGATTCTGTCAACTGGGGGCTTATTCGACCTTATTTGGTCAGTTACCAGAGGTATTGTAGGTGCGGGGGTGGTATTAGTCGGGAATGGAGGTTGTGGAACACCCGTATTAGTTCGAATGTATTGGTTGAACCAATCATTCATCACACTATAAAAAGCTTGTCTAGCTTCATCATTCGGATTACTAGCAATAGGTTGAGAGTCCGCCGGCGCTGTCCCATGTGTGGGAGCAGGCGCTACACTCTCAAGATCATCAGCTACCGCTCGGTCGGGATCGGGATCCATTACTATAAATAAACACATTTGCAATGTCAGAAATCACCACACTATCAAATAATCACAAAATGGCATGTCTAGCTAGACCGAAACGTATTACGGTAGTCCTAGAATCGACTAAACTGTAGCTCTGATACCAATAAAATTGTAACACCCCGTACCCGAGACCGTTTCCGGAGTCGGACACGAGGGGTTAACGGGCTTAATCCACTTATTTCCACAGCCCATTTGAAAATTTTCCAGACAAGCTGGTTACTGCATCACTGTCACCTTAAAAATCATATCTTGAGTTTCAAAACTCGAAAACCAGTTTCGTAAATTTTTCGTGAAACTAGACTCGTATGTTCTTCTAAATATTTTTTTCTAGAATTTTTGGTCAAGCCAATTAGTACAGTTTATTAGTTAAAGTCTCCCCTGTTTCAGGGTTCGACTACACTGACCTTTGCGCATTACGACTTGGATATCTCCCTGTATAGGGTTTTAATACTGATGCCGTTTGTTTCTATAGAAACTATACTCGAAAAGGAATCTATAAATATATTGCATGACTTCTAATAATCTCTGGTTAATTTATAATAAATTTCCAAAGTCGGAACAGGGAATCCAGAAACTGTTCTGGCCTTGTCTCACAAAAACTTAAATATCTCTTAACATACTATTCATATGACCGTTTTGTTACTTTCCTATGAAAATAGATTCATCAAGGTTCGATTACATAATTTATTCACTATTTAATTCCATTCCTAATATTTTTAGTGATTTTTCACATTCACGTCACTGCTGCTATCAGCATCTATTTTTAAGGTAGACTTTACCTATTACATAGTTTCCATGATTCAACTAGCCCTTTGGCATAAATAGCACAAAATATGATCATGATTAACCATTCCAATGGCTAATCGTTCCCAAACATTTCCATACCTCTTAATGAACATCATACAAGACGATTATAATACTAAGCTCAAAGTGTATATAAGCCATTTTCGCATGGCTATCCAAATTTATACAAAACTAAAGGGTACATGACCCACAACAAAAAGGGTAGTCCTATACATGCCATTTCAAAGCTCAACCAAAAATGTACCAAAAGGGGGTTTGATAGTGTGGGCGACTTCGACTTCGACACTCCCGAGTCCGATAGCTGACGAACCAAAATCTATAAAACAGAGATTCAAAGAAACGGAGTAAGCATTTAATGCTTAGTAAGTTTTGAGCAATGGAATTAGGCTCAACTGAAGTATAGCATTCATATAACTAAACGGATAATTTCATATACACATATATTCTCAAAAATCAGTCCTACTTCACATTTCCAACCCTTATATTCATACAAAAGGGATCAACTTAACCAAAAATCGGAAGCTCCTTAATCGACTGAGCGAATGCTATTTAAGAGGAATCAATTAATCCAATGCATGTACAACACATACCTCGTTGTTGAGATTTTACGAGTGTATTAATTGAAATTATTACAGCAGATCGCTCATTCCCAAACTCAAGAAATCTTCGGGATTTAGCCGGATATAACTACTTGCACAAGGCCTTCGGGTCTTAGCCCGGATGTGGTCACTACCATAAATGCCTTCGGGACTTAGCCCGGATATAGTCGCTAGCACAAATGCCTTCGGGTTTTAGCCCGGATATAATCGCTAGCACAAATGCCTTCGGGTCTTAGCCCGGATATAGCAACTCGCACAAATGCCTTCGGATCTTAGTCCGGTTATAGTCACCTAGCACAAAAGCCTTTGGGACTTAGCCCGGATATCATTCGAATAAGCATGCACATATATCAATAAATCATGACACATCCATATTTCATTTTCATTACCAAAGCTCAAACACAAAACACTTATCACACTTACAAATTTCGGCTCAATAGCCACATACAAAGAGCATGATTTTGATTTACTTAAGACATAATCTAATCGAATCATAATCTAAGCTCCATTACTCGAAAACTTACCTCGGATGTTGTCGAACGATTTCGGCGGCTATTCGATCACTTTTTCCTTTCTCTTATCCAACTTTGGTCCCCTAAGCTCTTGAGCTTAATCTAGTGAGCCGTCATAGCCGATTTTTCTCCAAGCTCATTCCCTTCCTTTCTTTCTTCTATCGATCAAAGATGTTCAAGGATGAACACTTTTTTTTCTTTGTTTCCTTTCTTCCATTCACGGCAAAAGGGGGGGCATGGATGAGACCATTTTTTTTCATCACTCCACCTTTTTGCATTACTTTAATCCTAACCCCTTTTTTTATTCTTTCTAACATAACTCACTAACACAACATGTTTACAACATGTTTCCACCCATAGCATGGCCGGCCACTATGCTTTAATTTTTGGGTAATTTGACATGCAAACCCATCATTTCACAACATGCATTATTAGGCCACTTTACATTTGCCTAGCACATTTCCAAATTTTCTCACATAAGTCCTATTTGATAAAATTCACTTACTATTAACAAAATTCAAACATGAAATTTTCACACATGCATATGTACATATAATGAGCATCAACTATGAAATGACTCGGTTTAGTGGTCCCGAAACCACTTTCCGACTAGGGTCAATTTAGGGCTGTCACAGCTAGTCCAATATTCTATACTGATTTGTCAGCCCTTTTATTTCTTTACTTACTGATTTATCATTTTGTTGCTTTTCTAATTTGGAATATTTTCTTTTTCAGGTACACCATGAAGAACACTCGTATCAAGTCTAAGGTCGCCATCCCCGCTTCAAAAAAGGGGAAGACACCTAGTGTGACATCCTCCTTGAGGCTTCTGTCGAGGCCTACCACCCTTATCTCGAATTTTCTGTAGGTCCCCAGGAGGAATTATTTCAATTACTTCGACAGCGTCCACTTGGCCTAGGTCGATGCATTGATTGGGCCGCGTTGGAGTAGGTCTATCTAGTTGATCACATGCGTGCCTTTATAGCTATAACACCATGGGACCATTTTTTCTCGATCATCGAGCCCACATACATAGAGCTGACATTGGATTTTTTCTCGGCGTTTACTCTCTAGTACGCTATGACGACTCATGACGAGCCAAGCACCATCACTTTCCGACTCAATGGCTTGGTGCACCATATGAGTGTTCCCGAGCTCAGCGCTGCTACAGGACTACCAAAAACTTGATGGTCACTAAACTAACTATAATTACGAAAAGCGCACCTATGGAACAAAAGTATAGCTATGGTGAGTAGGGAATATCGTATCCACAAGGACTAAAAGTACTAGTAATTACTATTTTTCTATTATTTAGACGATAAATTAGGATGATTGTTTTAATCTAAATTTATTAATCTAAATTATATAAGAACGTGACAAGAATGAATAAGGAAAATATTTGAAGATAACCAAAGAGAAAGACTACCTAGGAAAGAATCCACCTAGACTTTGCTTATTATTCCGAAACTAAATTAAATAATTTATTCACTTGTGTCTTGATCCGTAGAAATCCCTAAATTATGTTAATATCTCTTTCAAGAGTAAGAACAACTGACTCTGGGTTGATTAATCGAAATCTCTTTCTAATTAAAACCCTTATTTTTGCATTAACTTGATCTATGGATTCGCTATTAGATTTGACTCTAATCCGGTAGATTTATGTTGTCCTATTTCTAGGACTGCATGCAACTCCACTCAATTATACTAGATCTACTCTTAAGCAGAGACTTTTGCTCCACTGAAATAAGAACATTAAACATGAATTAATATCCTTAAAATATTAAAGCATGAAAAAAGCATACATAATTGAGAACAAGAATCAAGTATTTATCATGTAATTCAGAAATCAAATAATAAGATTCATCATAGGTTTCATCTTCCCTAGATATCTAGGGAATTTAGTTCATAATCTGAATATAAAATATCTCGGAGTCAGATAACTACAAGACATTTAGAAATTCAAATAAGCTTCGAAGGAAGTTAAAAGGAGATCTTCAATATTGAAGGAGATCCACTTTTGAGTTGGCTTCGATGGTGTTCTTCGAGTAATTTCTTCAATCTTCTCTGCATGCGCCCTTAGATCTTCTTTTAATTGATATTTATAGACTTTAGAATGCTCAGAAAGCCTAAAAATTGGCTTATTCTGCGTGTTTGGGAAACAGGATGCGAAATCGACACGGATTGGCACATGGGCATGTGGCCAGCCCGTGTGGAAATGCTCAGGCTGTGTGAATGCTAAAAACAGCTCTTTTTGCTTGATTTTGGCTTGTTTTTCGCTCTTTTCGTTCTCTTATACTCACCTAAGTATAGAAACATGAATTTAAAGATTTAGGAGCATCAAATTCACTAATTTACATAATAAATCTTTCAAAAATGCATCAAGAATGAGATTAAAAACATGTTACTTTTATATCTTATCAACGATTTTTGTTGTCATTTTTTATAAAAATTCCACCTTCTCCCAAAAATAAACCTCGACCATTTGACGATACACCCTAAGTTGTTCGAACCTCCATATAGCTGGGCATGTGGACCATCTGCCAACAAAGGAAAATTGTTAACAAAAGAAATTAATGCCAAAAAAATTGAATTGTTGATTGGGTTATTCTTGATATTTACAATTGGCCACACTAGTGGTTGATGGCTCACTAATGCCAAAAATGACATCCTATACAACGTCCATGATTGCAACAATATTAGACAACCACTTATTTCTTACGCATCATGCTTTGTAGCCCAATATAGCTCACGATACAATGTTGCCAATACTGCCGACCCCCAACTATACTCCTGGACGGTGCGTAAATCTGACAATTAGGGAAAGTACATAATGTGGACTCTATTATTGTTTGCATCTGGCATCAATAACCCTTAGCAACATATAATAAATGCTCGAGTAGCACACATAAGCTCCAACTCTGTGGCATTACTCGATACATTTTCAAAATTTTGTTTTAACCAGTAAAAATTCAAACTGGTAAATTTATTCTTCTCATTACCTGGTGATCGACTAAGCAAACAAACGCACAAAACTGCAGGTTTGGCAACCTTACTAAAACCGATTACCGCATAACCATCCACTGGTAGATCGAGTTGTAGTGCGACGTCCCCAAGCGTGATGGTGCACTTCATACACTATAAATGAAATGTGTGGGTCTCTAGACGCCACCTCTCAACCAATGCAGATATTAAGCCAAGCTACAACTCAAACATCTCGATTAAACCAGCTGATCCAAATCCAGTCATTCCCAAGCATCACATTATACGATCGTCAGTTTGGTAGCCCGACCCATGGCTACGCGCCCTCAAAACGAGATACTCATGTTGTCAATTAAAAAAAAATTGATCAACTAAAAAATAGTTATGCAAATTTAGCAATTCAACTTTTTGGTAAGACAAAATTAATTCTTTTGCCTTCTCATTGATCTTCGATGCTGTGTGATCGTTTGATCTGATAAGTATACTCATCCTGATTTCTGTCAAAATTATTATTTAAAACATTGTTAATCATTATTTTAAAATAATAAATAAATTAATATAACATATCAATTATATAATAAACACAATTCCCCAAACATTAAATAAATTCAAATAACCAATTATGAAAAATATGCTCATACCTTAAATATGAAAAACTGATATAAGATTCTTCAAAAAAAAATTAATAAAACAAATTAATCAAACCTTTATACAAACTTAAAGCTAATAAAACACAACAACAAAAAAATAACATTTCAAGTAAATACAAAAAATTAATATAAGATATCACAAAAACATTAATAAAACAAATTAATCATACCTTTAATACAAATCTAAAACTAAAATAACACAACAAAAAAATATCCTTCCCCTTAAATATAAAAAAAAGTTGATATAAGATACAACAATAACATTAATAAAATAAACTAATCATACATTTAATATAAACTTAAATCTAATAAAACATAATAAAAAAATATTTCTTTTCAATATAAAAAATTGTTATAAGATATCATAAAAACAATAATAAAACACACAAATCATACTTTTAATATAAACTTAAACTTAATAAAATACATAAAAAAAATTACCTTTCAAAATAATTTTTAACTCCCGAATGTGGTGGCTATGGGGACAATTTTTTTTCTTCTATTAAGAGCCATACGGGGGACTATTTCCATTTAAATAGGGAGGGAAGATGAGAAAGAAAGAACAAAAAATAGAAAGGGCTTGTGACCCTCGGTCTCTTTTTTTTTTTATTCTTTTTTTAATTTTTCCCTACATAAACATTTTTTAGTCCGTCACTAACACTTTCTTATTAATTTGTTTTTTATTTTTATTAATACATCAAATTTTCATTTTTTTTCATTTTCAAATATTATTTTTTCCTCATTTCTTTTATCATTTTCAAATTTCTTTATTTAACTCATATTTATTTTATTAAACTCCCATCATATATATTGTATTTTTTTTTACTATTTCCCATCGATTAAATGAAATCTTACATTTTTTAAAGCAAAAAAATAATTGTAAACATTTTTTTATGTATTAGATTATGTGGAACAATAAATTTATTTTTCTCATCATCTAAACATTTTTCCTTCTACTAATCGTACTTTATATACAAAACTAAAGGATTAAATATTGTTTAACACAATAACATTTCAAATATTACAATAATAATAAAATTTCAATTGAAACCATCACATTATAGAGTTGATAATATAGTAAAATCAATATTTTGCCCAATTCCATCAACTTCTACTTGAATCAGGTTGATCAAGAACCCCACTATATTCATCTTTGGTTGCTCTTGCGGTATGCATTCTGCTGGCACTTCCCTAGCCTAAGAACATCTTCACGCCGACGCTTCTCCCTTGATAGTAGAACCAATTTGCGGTCATGATCACGTAACCACTACAACAGGAACCCTTGGTTGTATAACTACTACCAACTAGAAGCCACATCTCCCTTAGTGTTAAATGGGGTATTTCAATAGGGCATGGATTATTAACCACATAACCACTACCAACAAAAACTCTTAACCATGTAACTACTACCCTAAAAATGACATTATATTTTACGAGTCGTTTATATATAATGATCCTGACAAAACAATTTTTTCGTTAAACAATACCATAATAATAAATATCTCCCCTTCCTTCAATATAATACTTTTTTTTCTTTCAACATAAAAAAAATTTAAGACACTTACTTGTGTTAAGTTGGGGTTGGGGGTATATATAGTTGGTGATGCCGTCACATCTAGAGTAGGAACCAGGAAAAAAATTATTGTTTTTGAAGGCTCGGCAGCAAAAAATTCCAAAAATAATACTGATATTAGTCACTCCATGGAACAAGGCAACACTAGAAAAAAATATTTTAATCCAATTTTGTGCCTCCATTAAAGGAGGCGACACCAGAAATAATAATATATATATTTCGTTTAACTCTAGAAATACATGTGAAAAATTTATACGCGTGTCGCCTTGGGAAGTGGCAGCACCAACAATATGATTTTTTTCATCCTATTATTTATGTAATTATAAAGCAATGATTGAGTCACTTTTTGGGGTGGTGCTCTCATGTGAAGTGGAGGCACCCATTGACACCGTAGAAACTAGGTCATTTTTCTAAATAGTCTAGTGCTAAGGTCATTTTTATAATTTTTAAATTTTTTGGGTTATTTATCTTAAAAAAAACCCCATTCAAAACTAAGTAGGGACTAATTTGAAATATTTTAGAAAAATGTGATAAAAATGAAAAATAGGGGTCATTTGGCTCTGTGGAGCTATCGTGTATTGCAAGGTCACACGGTTGTGTCGTCAAGCCGTGTAACTAATTACGGTATTGTCGACCTAATTGTAAAACATTGCAAACATTCACATGATCGTGTGACTAGGTCGTGTGGGAGACTAAGAATGTATCAATAATCCTGTATCTAATTTGCCAGTCACACACGACCATGTCAACCAACCGTGTGTGACACACGGCCGTTGGCAAACCATGTAACATCAAAATGGTCATTCTTCAAATGATGCAATCGAAACCTTTACACATTACCAAAACAAAAGTTTAGATGCATTTTATCCTACCTAAACCACTTTCATAAACTCAATTCAAAACATTATATAACACATCCTAGTAGTGCCTAAACAATATCCATCACATCCACATATTAAACATACAACTTAACTATTCATACAAGCATAAATAGGCATCACTGTGCACTTCACCATAAATACCTATCAAATATTGCCTTTCTATCAACATAAAATATGCTTTAATACAAACCAATATTGACCATATAGGTCTCAAGCAAACAATTAAACTTATAACATGTAAAGTTCATCTAAACCTCAAATTCCATTCATCCATTCATGATTCAAGGCATATTATAAAACTAATAAGCAACCATTCATCAAAACATTGCAATTTCATAATCTTTTTCATGATTCAAGGATAAGCACACATCCAGAGGCATGTTTAAACCATTCATTCCATCAAACATGCTAAATAACCTTGAAGAACACATTACATATAGACCATATAAATCACATTACAACATTTACCACATAATCCCAAAATAACATATATTATATACATGACATATAAACATTCAAAACATAAACCACAATCAAAAATCAAAGTACCAACATTCAGGATTGGACAAAAATGAATCGCCTACATACATGCCACAAAACTAAGTTTTAAATGATAAAAAGACTATTGAATAAATACCAGGATAATGTAAGCTTCTCGACGATCCGCCTGAGATGTTCCACAAGTTGGAACTATATGGGAAAAGAAAACAAGGGGGTAAGCATTAATAAGTTCATAGTTATTTAAAGTAACAACTTACCTCATTTTATGAATTTATACAACCAGTTATTCAACTTGACAATTTTTTCCTAAACCCGACAACCCTATATCAACAAGGTGAGTTCATCCCATAACCAATTCATATAATAATCTGAACATTTAGCATTTCGGTTAATTTTAATACCAATAGCATGGAATCAAAAACTCAATATCATTCACAACATTCCAATCAACATTTCAATTTACAAATACAACTAAAAGTCTTAATGGTACACATGTATCAATGTATACAAGCTTTAATTAATCAATCTAAAGATTATATCGTATCTTTTCATTTTGTTGTCAATAGTACATCCAATTTCAATATAATGGTAGTCATTATTCCATTTTATTGTTCGAATTCTGCATCAAATTCAAAGATTTATCACATTTCTATATTGGCTCTTCAGCTTGTTTATCTAATATGTATGAGCATTCAATACTATTGATATTCATATGTATCGTTAATCAAATTTGTATCATCATATCACAATTATCAATCCAATTTATATCCCACAAATCAAATATCATATTTTATACCCTTATTAACCTGATTTAGACTCGAACGGATACATGGATCCAACCAATCATACCAATTTGGCACCTAGTGCCTATAAGATAATTTCGAAAATAGTAAGTTGCATCCAACACTTGTGGTATAACAGACAAATAGATATGCCCTGCACTAGTCGATATAACAAACAAATGGGGTGCCTAACACTCCCTGACACGTAGTCGTATAACCCTGAACTCTTCCTATCCTATGGCATACCAATTATATCTGACTTTGCCTGAACAGTTAATAGGGTAACCATTTTCAATTTCCATTATAATCCAATTTCTCAATTCAATAATATTTTTTCAATAGCAATTCATCAATACTTATCAATATACCAACATAGTTTTTCTCAATACAAAATCAATTTTGCATTTACATCAATATACAATAACCTCAAATCAATTCAATTTAGTCCTTACTGTAAACAATCGATCAATTTCATACTAGCAAAACTCGATCAATTATAATAAATTATCAATTCATTTTTATTTCAGATTTCAATTCATCATTTTAATTTTTATCCATCAGCTTATCACTTTTCTACGCTTTAGTCTATAACTCACATGTTGTACATACAAACTCAAAAATCAAATATCAAACAAATGAAATACAATTAGACTATGTGAACTTACCTGGTTAAAACAACAACAAAACAACTCTTTAAGGACTAATCAGTAATTTTTGTCATTTCTTTTATTTTCTTCAATTTGGTCCAATTTTCGAACTATTCAATAATTTAATTCAATTGAATTCATCAATTCCAAACATCTTATTATAAGTATATATAATTTTAATTTTATTATTCAAATGCCCCTAAAATTTTGCATTTTATTCAATTTAGTCCCTAAAACCAAAACTATTATAACTTTCACAATTGAACTTTTTTTTTCATTCCAATTTCAATTAAGTACTTCTAAAGCCCTCTAAAAACTAAATTTATAGGAATATCATGAAAAATTTATCAACTTTTCATTTTAGTCCCTATATGCAAAATTAACAAAATTTACTTAACAAATTAATCTTTAAACATATCTAAGCCTATAATCAAACTATTAAACATCAAAAGCTTCATTTTTCATCAATGAAAAATTTAGAAATCTTTGAAAATTTTGAAAACAGAGATATGAGGTAGTTGAACCTAGTTGCAATGATCTTAAAAATATAAAAATTACAAAAAAGGGGCTTAGAAAATATTACCATGCGAAGACCCTAAGTTGGTTGAACCTTAATGTTCAACAATGGAGTTTCAAGTTTCATTTTTGGTGGAAGAGGAAATGACAAATAGTTTTGTGTTTTCTAATTCTTTTATGTTTAAAATACATATACTTTTATTTAATAATAATTTTTTAACACATAAATTAAACAAAATTTGAGCATTAACCGTCCACCCAAAATAAAAAGGTTATATTTTCCTCATAAATCCTCCTACTTTAACCATTTAAGCCTTTTAACTAATGAAAATCAATACCAATTTACTTTTAATATTTTTACTATTTAGTCCTTTTTCCTTAATTAACCTTCAAATTACTAAAATTTTTGGGCCAAACTTCAATTCACCTATATAACAGCTCTGTAAATATTTAATAAAAATATTCATGGGCTCGATTTACAGAGACGATGACTCAAAACCTCATTTCCCAAAACTACTTGACTTTCGGTGCTCACTACTTGTACTGTAACACCCCAAAACCGGCCTAGATGTTATGGCAGACTCTGGCGATGTCACATGAGAGTGTATTTAAAATCGCATTTACCCTAAAACTGTTCTAATTATTATCTTTTACTTAGCTCAGAAAACGTGTTTTGATTGGTTTGCTTGAAAACATTTCTTTATACGTGGAAGCTTTAAAAAAACAAATAAAGTTATCATAACACGTTGCAGTTTCAAAATAATAAGCAATGGCTCCAAAATCCCGAATTTAAACCAAACCGTCTGAGTCCAAAAATTAAATAAATACTCTCAATCATAGCAATTAAAGTAATAGAAGCATTAAAACCGTGAAAACCAAAGTATATGTAGCTATGGTCACCTTCGAGCCCTCCGCTGCACCAATCCGTCTATTGCTGGGGATTACCTGACAGATAAAACAATAAAGGGCTAAGTTTTCGCAAACTCGGTGTGTACAACCCCACAAGCAACATGCATTCAAACAAATAATGGAGTACAGATAATTCGAGCCTGAGTCCTTTACAGAATCGGTGTGGACCTTAGCCCACTCAGGTACAGAATCAGAACAATCGGGCCTTAGCCCATACAGTTATCACATGCCTAACAGATCAGATTATCAGGAAAACATGCCCACCAACCCTGTACACCACCTCCGTCCAACCCAACACACCATGTGGGGATAGAATCGACCCACCCAGCCTTACACACCAAATATGGGGATATAATCAACCCATCCAACCCTACACACCAAATGGTACCGTAAATGGCACATAGCAAATACATGCAACATAAGTGCCAAATAACAGGCTAAAAGCCTTCTAGTCTTCCTTCTCTTCACAACAATACCAATCCAATGCAATGCAACATAAATAACATGGCATGCTTATATGCAGATATCAGGTCATACCATCATCAACTCCAAACAGATGTACAAAATCAGACAAATACAAATGCTTAAATTAGTAGGCTTTTGCAAACAATCCAGTAACAAATCAGAGTATGGGGTCTAAATAACACTTACCGACCCCGCAATCAGGACACAGTCGACTTGGGTGACCCATGCAACCTTGCAGAGCATTTCAAACAAGTTGGGCTCACACGTCCTGTGACAGCCCAAAAATTGACCCTAGTCGGGAAGTGGTTTCGGGACCGCTAAACCGAGTCATAAAAATAATTAACCGTCATAATTGATGCTCATTATATGTACATGTGCATGTGTGAAAATTTCGTGTTTGAATTTTGTTTAATTGTAGGTGAATTTTAGTAAATAGGACTTATGTGAGAAAATTTTGAAATGTGATAGGTCAAAGCATAAGGACCTATTAGTGCATGAGATAAAAAGGGGGACTTGCATGTCAAATTCCCCCCTAAATAGTAGTGGCCGGCCATGACAAGGTGGATAGACAAATTGTGATGGGTAAAACATATTATGAAAGTTTATGACAACATGTTGTGTTAAGAACAATAAAATATGAGGGAGTGGGAGGAGAAACCAAAGTTGTTTCATCCTTGCTCCCCCATTTTGCCGAAACTAGAAGAAAAAAAAAGGCTTCATCCTCTTTGTTTTCTTGACCGAAAAATCAAAGGAAGAAGAAAGAGCTCTCTTGCTTTATGTTCGGTTTGGATGAGGATTAAGAAAAGGTAAGTACCTTGAAATTCTTGGAAAATTTTGTATAAAGAAGGTGGTTAGTTCAAGTTCTAATCATTCCATGGCTTAAGTTTTGATTGTTAGGAGGTTTGATAGTTGGCCAAGTAGTTTGAAGCTCTTAGCACATATATTTTTTCTTCTTCTTTCTTGAAGGTTGAAATTTGGGTTGTTGTTATGGAGGTGCCGAATGTGGTCCTTGAAGGGCCTTGAGGAACAATATATGTGGCTTGGGTTATAACATTCGGCCATGGTAGTTTGAGGATTAAGGATTTTATTTCTTGTTAAAATTGGATGAGTCTTAGTGTGTGAAGTGTTTGAACTAACTAAGGATCAAATAGATGCATGGGTACAAAGTAGGAAGAATCGGCTACTATGGTTGACACTAATGCCGAATGTAAAAATGTTATAGTAAATAATGTAGGTGATTTGAGTTAATAATATGAAAAAGAATATTTAGATGTATTATAATTGATTAAGTATTAAATCAAAAGTTGCTAAAATTGCCATTTCTTTAGCCGAATATGTGTTTGATCAATGAAGAATTTGTTGAAGAATATAGGTGAACTTGGTAAGAGTATTCGGCTTAGTGTATAAATGATATAAAGATTTTAGAAATTATTTTGGTTAGGTGTATATATGATTAAGTATATTCGGCAATATACTTAAAGTGAGTACATGATATTATTGAGCTTAAGTATATGGATATGTGTATATGTGGTCATATAATGACATTTTGGGTTGAAAATTTAATGATATGTGATTGCCGAATGTGATAAATAAATTCATATTATTGGTTTAAATATTGAATACTCCTTTTTGTATTCTTTAAGCTCAAGAGCAAAGGGGAACTAAATCCGACAAAGGGAAGGAAAAGTAATTGAATAGCCATTAAAGTTGTTCGACAACATCCGAGGTAAGTCTTCGAGTAATGACCCTACTTGAATTATATTGAAATGATTAGTCATACTATGACGGATAGCCGAATGTGCATAGAGCCTATGTTATAAAGCCAATTGAAATCATGCTCCTTGTGTGTGGCTATTGAGCCGATATTGGAAAGATTAAATAAATGCTTTGTGTTTGAGCCTTAGTAACGAAAATGAATATGGATGTGTCATGATTGTTGATATATGTGTGCATGAGCATTTGAATGATATCCGAGCTAAGTCCCGAAGGCAATTGTGCTAGTGATTTTATCCGGGCTAAGACCCGAAGGCATTTGTGCGAGTTGCTATACCCGGGTTAAGACCCGAAGGCAATTGTGCTAGTGATTTTATCCGGACTAAGATCCGAAGGCATTTGTGCGAGTTACTAAATCTGGGCTAAGACCCGAAGGCATTTGTGCTTGTGGTTATATTCGGCTAAATTCCGAAGAAACTTGGGTTCGAAGGTGAGCATGTTGTGCTGTAATAAATTCAATTAAAACGCTCGAAAAACCCAAATGATAAGGTATGTGTTTGTATGCATCGGAAAAGTCGATTCGTTTTTAATAGTATTCGTTCAATCGACTAACGAACTTTCGACTTTTAGATAGGTTAATACCTTGTGTGTATATGTTGATGAAGTGTGAAGTAAGTATGTGTATGAGAATGTGTATTAATAAAGTGATCCATTTAGCTATGTGAATGTAATACATTAGTCACAGCCGATTTCATTACTTGAAACTTACTAAGCTGTAAAATGCTTACCCCGTTGCTTTGGCTCTCTGTTTTATAGATTTGGTTCTCCAGCTATCGGACTCGGGATTTTGAAGTTGAAGTCGCCCACACTATCAAAGCCCCCTTTTTTTGGTACAATTTTGGTTGAACTTCGAAATGGCATGTATAGGACTACCCGTTCATTGTGGGTCATGGACCCTTTGGACTTGTATAATTTTGGATAGCCATGCGAAAATGGCTTATATATGTTTGAGTATAATGTTATAATCATTTGGTATGGGTATGGTTATTGAGAGGTGTGGATATGCTTGACAAGGATTGGCCATGGGAATGGTTAATCACTATCATAAATTGTGCTATTTATGCTAAAAGGGCTAGTTGAATCATGGAAACTATGAAATAGGTAAAGTCTACCTTAAAGGCAGATGCTGACAGCAGCAGTGATGTAAATTTGGAAATTCACTAAAATAGTAGGAATGAAATTAAATAGTGAATAAATTATGTAAACGAACCTTGATGAATCTATTTTCATAGGCAAGTAACGAAACAATCATACGGACAGTATGTTATGAGATATTCAGGTTCTTGTGAGATAGGTCCAGAACGGTTTCTGGATTTCCTGTTCTGACTTTGGAAATTCATTATAAATTAACCAGAGACAATTAGGAGTCAAGCCATATATGTATAGATTCCTCTCTGAGTCTAGTTTCTATAGAAACAAACGGCATCAGTATTGAAGCCCTGTACAGGGAGATATCCAAGTCGTAATGTGCCAAGGTCAGTGTAGTCGATCCCTGTAACATGGGAGACTTTTACTAATAAAATGTACTAATTGGCCCAACCAAAAATTCTATAAAAAAATATTTAGATGGGCATATGAGTCTAGTTTCAGGGAAAATTTACGGAACTGGATTCCGAGTTTCTGAACTCAAGATATGATTTTTAAAGCGACTAGTATGCAGATTGGCAGTGTCTGGGAAATTATTTTTTTAAAAAGTCTGTTAACACCTCGTGTTCGACTCCGGTGACGGTCTCGGGTTCGGGGTGTTACATTTGATTGGTATCAGAGCTACGGTTTAGTCGATTCTAGGACTACCGTAATGCGTTGGGTCTAGCTATACATGCCATTTTATGTGATTACTTGATAGTGTGGTAATTTCTGACAATTGTAAATGTGTTTATTTATAGTAATGGATCCCGATCCCGACCGAGAGGTAGCTGATGATCTTGAGAGTGTAGCGCCTGCTCCCGCACAAGGGACAGCACCGGCGGACTCTCAACCTAATGCTAGTAACCCGAATGATGAAGCTAGACAAGCTTTCTATAGCGTGATGAATGATTGGTTCAACCAATACATTCGAACTAATACGGCTGTTCCACAACCTCCATTCCTGACTAATACCACCCCCGCACCTACAATACCTCCGGAAACTGACCAAATAAGGTCAAATAAGCCCCCAGTTGACAGAATCCGAAAACATGGGGCTACTGAATTTAAAGCTACGGACAGCGATGATGCCGAGCAAGCTGAATTTTGGTTGGACAACACTATCCGGGTACTCGATGAGCTATCTTGTACACCCGATGAATGCCTAAAGTGTACTATCTCCTTGCTACGCGATTCTGCCTACTATTGGTGGAGTACTCTGACTTCTGTTGTGCCCCGAGAGCAAGTAACTTGGGAGTTTTTCCAAACTGAGTTTCGGAAAAAGTATATCAGTCAGAGATTTGTTGATCAAAAACGGAAGGAATTTCTTGAGCTTAAGCAAGGTTCTATGTCAGTTACTGATTACGAGCGAAAATTTGTTAGACTTAGTAGATACGCTCGGGAATGTGTTTCGTCCGAGGCTATCATGTGTAGACGCTTCGAGAATGGGCTGAATGAAGATATAAAAATGTTCGTTGGCATTCTTGAAATACGAGAGTTCGTAGTACTTGTCGAGCGAGCTTGTAAAGCCGAAGAGCTTAGAAAAGAAAAACAAAAGTTGATGTAGGAACTGGAGAGTTTCGTAAAAGATCCTCGGGAAAGTCTCTTCAACAGGCATCGAAGAAATTTCGAGATGATGTGGGCCGGTTTAGAGGCACTTCTGGCCTTTTTAGACGAGATCGTGATCGACCCCCTGTGGGTACACGAGGCACTTCGGTCGCCAGTGTTGGGAATGAACGTCGAGACAGAACGAAATGTCGATATTGTGGTAAATGGCATTCGGGGAGTTGTAGATTCCCTGACCGCTCCTGTTACAAGTGCGGATCAGTTGACCACTTCATTAAAGATTGCCCGAGGTTGTCTGAACAGAATGTAAATCAAAGTGGGAAACCGGGTGCTACCACTGCTCGAGGTAGACCATCTGGAAATACGGGCGATGCTAGTGGTGGCCAGAGAGGATCTAGAGATGCTACGACCAGATCCGAGGCTCGTGCGCCTGCTAGAGCTTATGCTATACGTGCCCGCGAGGATGCTTCTTCGCCTGATGTTATTACCGGTACTTTTATTCTCTTTGATACTAATGTAATTGCTTTGATTGATCCCGGTTCTACTCATTCATACATATGTGAAACCTTAGCATCCAGTAAGACTTTACCTATTGAGTCTACTGAGTTCGTAATTCGGGTGTCAAATCCCTTGGGTCGTTACGTGCTTGTCGACAAAGTGTGTAAGAAATATCCCCTAGTAATTCGAGGTTTCTGTTTTCCGGCGGACTTGATGCTTTTGCCGTTTGATGAATTTGATGTTATTCTCGGGTTGGATTGGTTGACCGTGCATGATGCGGTTGTGAATTGCAAAAGCAAGACTATTGAATTGAGGTGTGCAAATAACGAAGTAATCCGAGTTGAGTCTACGGACTTGGATGGGTTGCCAACTGTAATATCCTCAATGTTGGCCCAGAAATATGTAAGAAAAGGGTGCGAAGCATACCTTGCGTATGTACTTGATGACAAAGAACTAGAAAAGAAACCCGAATCCGTGCCGGTGGTTTGTGAATACCCGGATGTTTTTCCTGAAGAATTACCGGGTTTACCACCTGTTCGGGAGATAGAGTTTGGTATTGAGCTTGTACCTGGGACTACGCCGATTTCGATAGCTCCGTATCGTATGGCACCAACCGAGTTAAAATAGTTAAAAGCTCAGTTGCAAGAATTGACGGATAGAGGTTTCGCTCGACCAAGTTTCTCACCTTGGGGTGCACCAGTATTGTTCGTGAAAAGAAGGACGGAACCATGAGGTTGTGCATTGACTATCGTCAGCTGAATAAAGTGACAATAAAGAACAAATATCTGTTACCGCGTATCGATGATTTGTTTGACCAACTGAAGGGAGCCTCAGTGTTCTCAAAATAGATTTGAGATCGGGCTATTATCAGTTGCGAATTCGAGATTCGGACATACCCAAAACTGCCTTCAGAACGAGATATGGTCACTACGAGTTCTTAGTGATGCCGTTTGGGCTCACTAATGCCCCTGCGGTATTTATGGATTTGATGAATCGGATCTTCAGACCATATTTGGATCGGTTCGTAGTTGTGTTCATTGATGACATCTTGGTCTATTCAAGAGATGAGATCGAACATGCTGAGCACCTGAGACTAGTGTTGCAAATTTTGCGGGATAAGCAGTTATATGCTAAGTTCAGTAAGTGTGAGTTCTGGTTAAGAGAGGTTAGCTTCTTGGGTCACGTGGTATCCGCATCGGGTATTCGAGTTGACCCGAACAAAATTTCAGCCATACTTAACTGGAAACCTCCAAGAAATATTACCGAAGTTCGGAGCTTCCTGGGGCTCGCCGGTTATTACCGACGATTTGTAAAAGGTTTCTCGATGATAGCCACACCAATGACAAAGCTACTTCAAAAGGATGTTAAGTTCGAATGGACGGAGAAATGTCAGAAAAGTTTTGATCAACTAAAAACTTATTTGACTGAAGCTCCAATTTTAGTGCAACCCGAATCAGGCAAAGAGTTTGTCATTTATAGTGACGCATCCCTACTTGGGTTGGGTTGCGTATTGATGCAAGAAGGTCGAGTGGTGGCCTATGCGTCGAGACAATTAAAGCCACATGAGAAAAATTATCTGACCCATGATCTTGAACTAGCTGCCATCGTATTTGCTTTAAAAATATGGCGACATTACTTATTTGGTGAAAAGTGCCATGTATTTTTGGATCACAAAAGTCTCAAATATTTGATGACTCAAAGAGACTTAAATCTGCGACAAAGACGTTGGCTTGAGTTGTTGAAAGATTACGAGCTTGTCATTGATTACCACCCGGGAAAGGCTAATGTGGTTGCGGACGCCTTAAGCCGGAAATCATTGTTTGCTTTACGAGCGATGAATGTGCACTTGTCTGTTCTACCCGACAATGTGTTAGTAGCTGAATTAAAAGCCAAACCATTATTGATTCATCAAATTCGTGAAGCTCAGAAAGTCGACGATGAATTGGTTGCAAAACGGGCTGAGTGTGTTCCGAACAAGGAATCGGAGTTTCAAATTGATGATGATGATTGTTTGAGGTTCAGAAGTCGTTTTTGTGTTCCAAGGAATTCGGAACTCATTTCGATGATTCTGAACGAAGCCCATTGTAGCCGAATGTCAATTCACCCGGGGAGTACGAAAATGTACAACGATTTGAAACATCGGTTTTGGTGGCATGGTATGAAACGAGACATCTCCGACTTTGTTTCAAGATGTTTAATATGTCAACAAGTGAAAGCGGAACATCAAGTGCCTTCAGGATTACTTCAGCCGATCATGATACCCGAGTGGAAATGGGATCGAGTCACAATGGACTTTGTGTCCGGACTGCCATTGTCAGCAAGTAAGAAAGATGCGATTTGGGTTGTTGTCGATAGACTGACTAAGTCGGCTCACTTTATCCCCGTGCGTACGGATTTTTCATTGGATAAACTAGCCGAATTGTATGTTTCTCAGATTGTGAGATTACACGGGGTACCTATTTCTATCGTGTCGGATAGAGATCCGAGATTCACCTCGCGATTTTGGAGGAAATTGCAAGAAGCTTTGGGTACCAAGCTGCATTTTAGCACTGCTTTTCACCCCCAAACCGATGGTCAATCTGAGCGGATAATTCAGATACTTGAGGATATGTTGAGATGTTGCATCCTCGAGTTCAGTAGTTCATGGGAACGGTATTTACCTTTGATTGAATTCGCTTACAACAATAGTTTTCAATCAAGTATTAAGATGGCACCTTACGAGGCTTTGTACGGTCGTAAATGCCGTACACCATTGTTTTGGACCGAGCTCGGTGAAAGTAAAATTTTCGGAGTTGATTTGATTAAAGATGCCGAACAGAAAGTAAAAGTAATCCGTGAAAGTCTGAAAGCAGCCACAGATCGTCAAAAATCGTATGCGGATTTGAAACGAAAAGACATTGAATATCAGGTGGGAGATAAAGTGTTTCTTAAAGTTTCGCCTTGGAAAAAGGTACTCAGATTTGGCCGTAAGGGCAAGTTGAGCCCGAGATTCATTTGGCCGTATGAAATCTCCGAACGAGTTGGTCCGGTTGCGTATAGATTGATTTTGCCCCCTGAACTTGAAAAGATTCACGATGTCTTTCATGTTTTGATGCTTCGACGTTATAGATCCAATCCGTCACATGTGATTAATCCCTCAGAAGTTGAAATTCAATCTGACTTGAGTTATAAAGAAGAACCGATTCGTATCCTAGCTCGTGAAGTGAAAGAGTTGCGAAACAAAAGGGTTCCGTTAGTTAAGGTGTTATGGCTCAAACACGGGATCGAGGAAGCTACTTGGGAAACCGAGAGCTCGATGAAAGAACGATACCCAAACCTATTTACCGGTAAGATTTTCGGGGACGAAAATTTCTTAAGTGGGGGAAAGTTGTGACAGCCCAAAAATTGACCCTAGTCGGGAAGTGGTTTCGGGACCGCTAAACCGAGTCATAAAAATAATTAACCGTCATAATTGATGCTCATTATATGTACATGTGCATGTGTGAAAATTTCGTGTTTGAATTTTGTTTAATTGTAGGTGAATTTTAGTAAATAGGACTTATGTGAGAAAATTTTGAAATGTGATAGGTCAAAGCATAAGGACCTATTAGTGCATGAGATAAAAAGGGGGGACTTGCATGTCAAATCCCCCCCTAAATAGTAGTGGCCGGCCATGACAAGGTGGATAGACAAATTGTGATGGGTAAAACATATTATGAAAAGTTTATGACAACATGTTGTGTTAAGAACAATAAAATATGAGGGGAGTGGGAGGAGAAACCAAAGTTGTTTCATCCTTGCTCCCCCATTTTGCCGAAACTAGAAGAAAAAAAAAGGCTTCATCCTCTTTGTTTTCTTGACCGAAAAATCAAAGGAAGAAGAAAGAGCTCTCTTGCTTTATGTTCGGTTTGGATGAGGATTAAGAAGAGATAAGTACCTTGAAATTCTTGGAAAAATTTTGTATAAAGAAGGTGGTTAGTTCAAGTTCTAATCATTCCATGGCTTAAGTTTTGATTGTTAGGAGGTTTGATAGTTGGCCAAGTAGTTTGAAGCTCTTAGCACATATATTTTTTCTTCTTATTTCTTGAAGGTTGAAATTTGGGTTGTTGTTATGGAGGTGCCGAATGTGGTCCTTGAAGGGCCTTGAGGAACAATATATGTGGCTTGGGTTATAACATTCGGCCATGGTAGTTTGAGGATTAAGGATTTTATTTCTTGTTAAATTGGATGAGTCTTAGTGTGTGAAGTGTTTGAACTAACTAAGGATCAAATAGATGCATGGGTACAAAGTAGGAAGAATCGGCTACTATGGTTGACACTAATGCCGAATGTAAAAATGTTATAGTAAATAATGTAGGTGATTTGAGTTAATAATATGAAAAGAATATTTAGATGTATTATAATTGATTAAGTATTAAATCAAAAGTTGCTAAAATTGCCATTTCTTTAGCCGAATATGTGTTTGATCAATGAAGAATTTGTTGAAGAATATAGGTGAACTTGGTAAGAGTATTCGGCTTAGTGTATAAATGATATAAAGATTTTAGAAATTATTTTGGTTAGGTGTATGTATGATTAAGTATATTCGGCAATATACTTAAAGTGAGTACATGATATTATTGAGCTTAAGTATATGGATATGTGTATATGTGGTCATATAATGACATTTTGGGTTGAAAATTTAATGATATGTGATTGCCGAATGTGATAAATAAATTCATATTATTGGTTTAAATATTGAATACTCCTATTTGTATTCTTTAAGCTCAAGAGCAAAGGGGAACTAAATCCGACAAAGGGAAGGAAAAAGTAATTGAATAGCCATTAAAGTTGTTCGACAACATCCGAGGTAAGTCTTCGAGTAATGACCCTACTTGAATTATATTGAAATGATTAGTCATACTATGACGGATAGCCGAATGTGCATAGAGCCTATGTTATAAAGCCAATTGAAATCATGCTCCTTGTGTGTGGCTATTGAGCCGATATTGGAAAGATTAAATAAATGCTTTGTGTTTGAGCCTTAGTAACGAAAATGAAATATGGATGTGTCATGATTGTTGATATATGTGTGCATGAGCATTTGAATGATATCCGGGCTAAGTCCCGAAGGCAATTGTGCTAGTGATTTTATCCGGGCTAAGACCCGAAGGCATTTGTGCGAGTTGCTATACCCGGGTTAAGACCCGAAGGCAATTGTGCTAGTGATTTTATCCAGACTAAGATCCGAAGGCATTTGTGCGAGTTACTAAATCCGGGCTAAGACCCGAAGGCATTTGTGCTTGTGGTTATATCCGGCTAAATTCCGAAGAAACTTGGGTTCGAAGGTGAGCGTGTTGTGCTGTAATAAATTCAATTAAAACGCTCGAAAAACCCAAATGATAAGGTATGTGTTTGTATGCATCGGAAAAGTCGATTCGTTTTTAATAGTATTCGTTCAATTGACTAACGAACTTTCGACTTTTAGATAGGTTAATACCTTGTGTGTATATGTTGATGAAGTGTGAAGTAAGTATGTGTATGAGAATGTGTATAAATAAAGTGATCCATTTAGCTATGTGAATGTAATACATTAGTCACAGCCGATTTCATTACTTGAAACTTACTAAGCTGTAAAATGCTTACCCCGTTGCTTTGGCTCTCTGTTTTATAGATTTGGTTCTCCAGCTATCGGACTCGGGATTTTGAAGTTGAAGTCGCCCACACTATCAAAGCCCCCCTTTTTTTGGTACAATTTTGGTTGAACTTCGAAATGGCATGTATAGGACTACCCGTTCGTTGTGGGTCATGGACCCTTTGGACTTGTATAATTTTGGATAGCCATGCGAAAATGGCTTATATATGTTTGAGTATAATGTTATAATCATTTGGTATGGGTATGGTTATTGAGAGGTGTGGATATGCTTGACAAGGATTGGCCATGGGAATGGTTAATCACTATCATAAATTGTGCTATTTATGCTAAAAGGGCTAGTTGAATCATGGTAACTATGAAATAGGTAAAGTCTACCTTAAAGGCAGATGCTGACAGCAGTAGTGATGTAGATTTGGAAATTCACTAAAAATAGTAGGAATGGAATTAAATAGTGAATAAATTATGTAAACGAACCTTGATGAATCTATTTTCATAGGCACGTAACGAAACAATCATACGGATAGTATGTTATGAGATATTCAGGTTCTTGTGAGACAGGTCCAGAACGGTTTCTGGATTTCCTGTTCCGACTTTGGAAATTCATTATAAATTAACCAGGGACAATTAGGAGTCAAGCCATATATGTATAGATTCCTCTCTGAGTCTAGTTTCTATAGAAACAAACGGCATCAGTATTGAAGCCCTGTACAGGGATATATCCAAGTCGTAATGCACAAAGGTCAGTGTAGTCGATCCCTGTAACATGGGAGAATTTGACTAATAAACTGTACTAATTGGCCCAACCAAAAATTCTAGAAAAAATATGTAGATGGGCATATGAGTCTAGTTTCAGGGAAAATTTATGGAACTGGATTCCGAGTTTCTGAACTCAAGATATGATTTTTAAAACGACTAGTACGCAGATTGGCAGTGTCTGGGAAATTATTTTTTTTAAAAAGTCTGTTAACACCTCGTGTTCGACTCCGGTGACGGTCTCGGGTTCGGGGTGTTACACGTCCGTGTGTCCTGCTCGTGTGGGCCCACAGGCCCGTGTGGGTCACACAGCCCAAATTGGCCTTGTCCGTGTGGTTCACCCGTGTGTCCTACACACCTGTGCGGCCTACATAGCCCAACAAGTCAAGCCCATGCCTCACACACGGCCTCGCCAGACTCACATGCCTGTGCTCGTCGCGCCCGTGCGGCCTACATGGCCCAACAAGTCAAGCTCGTGCCTCGTACACGGCCTCGCCAGCCTCACATGCCCGTGTCTGTCGCATCCATGTGGCGCGAGCACAGCCTGGCTCGTCAGTCACACGCCCATGTATCGCAACACAGACTACCACACGGGCAGTCCACACGCCCGTATGGCGTCGACAGATAGCTTTTCAGCTTTCGTTGAAACTCGTTTTCTACGTAATCATAGTACTCACCTAGTATCGATTCAAAGCTAATGCAATCTTGAGCACTCTAGAACCTATTATTGAACAGTATTTCACCCTTTTATTCACTTAATTCGAGTTACTAAGAAACAGGAAAATCCCGAAAGTTAATGACAATGTTACTTTAAACAAAAAATGGCGATTCCTTGCTGTCTAGAATGTCGATTAATGATCCACAGAACCCTGATTGTCTCCGAAACAGAAAACAATCTCTTAATAACCCAACATTTACTAAGACAAAATAGAACGTACCTCCTTACTTACCGAAAGTGCATCTCCAAAGACAAAAGTAAAACTATCGAAAAGAGAGGAAACGAAAAGGAAGTTGTGCAAAGAAATTTTGGCAGCACAAGAAGGGGATTTTTGGCAAAAATAAAACAAAGAGAAAGAACGTAGAGAGGGAAAAATAGAAGAGAAATTCGGCAGGGAGAGTTCTTTTGGGGAAACTTCTCAGAAAAATTTGATAAACCCTACCTTTTTAGTGTTTTAGTACACCTCTAATTCTATCACAGTCTTGGTGGCAAAAATAATGCCCAAGCCAGGATTCGAACATAGGACCTCTAGCATAAACCCTTGCCACTTAACCACTAGACCAGCAGACCCATTTTGTTAAGTTTTTACCAACAAATTCTTATAAGCCTACTAACCAAAAGTCAGGCTTTATTCAAATAAAAACCAAAATTTAGCCCAAGTTAAAGCTTGAACTTGGGAGTTCCCAAACACACCCCAGAGTACATAAAAACTTAGACCAACATATATTTTATGCCAAAATAACACAAAACAAATGTCCTGATATTTCCATGCTCAACAATCACAAAAGCTGAATTTACAGAAATTTGGGGCGTTACATGTATCTTGACTAACTGACTAAAAATCACGATTCACTATTATACTATATTTAAATTATAAATATTATTTAAATATATATGTACTCTTTCATCAGAATTGTGGTCTCAAAATCATTGTTTTCAACACCACTAAAAAATAAGTTGTTACATGATTTCTAAATTGAATTTCATTCAAAACTGAATATCAATCACACTTAACCAAATCTCAATTTGAATATAACCTAATTTTGACACAAAATTTGATCTAACTAATCAATATAAAAATTCATATCATTAATCAAATCTAAACATAAATTTAATTCTTTATATTCAAAACATTTTTTTCCATTTCCAAACTTTTACAGAATCATGTAGATTATTCATTTCCTTTTATTTTATTTTAAGATTAATAAAATTAATCAAACGATAAAATTGATGTAAATCTTCTTGAATATTCCTAAGCAAGCTTGATTGGAAGCCAAGGGAGAAAGGGAGCATGGAACCAAACTAGTTTGGGTAAAATTAAGGGTAAGTTTCGTATGGTGGTCATTTTAGTCATTGAGACTATAGAGCTTGTTTGAAGAATCTGTGAAACAATGTAGTTTCGAGAGGGAGAGAATGTTGTAGGTAAGATAGATGAGGTAGTCATGGAGGTTGCTTAGGAGGTTAAGGGAATAGGCTGGGAAAAATTTGTTGAGGGTGGACTACCATAAGTCATAACTATCTAGGTCTTCGACTAAGGTGAGCTTGCGGACTAGGTCATTGAGAGACCCAAATTGGTTCGATAAAGCAATGATGGACGATGAGTGTAACATACCTAAAACCCATTGGTTAAAATAATATCAAATAGATTTTTAGTGAAATAGGATATGAAGAAAGTAAATGATAAGAGATGTTAGAGAAAAATGAATTAAGAAATATGTTGTGAAATATTAATTTGAGCTAAGGACTAAATCATAAAAATATGAAAAGTTATATGGTCTAAGTGTAACTATTTAACATGTGAGGGGTTAAAGTATAAATATGGAAAATTTGAAAAGCCAATAATGCAAATATCTTAAAGGTGGAAAAGTCTAGAAAATAAGGAAAATGGAAGAATAAGGACTAAATTGAATAAATAGAGAATTATGTGGGACTAAATCTGTAACAGCCTGATTTTGGGCCTAGTCGGAACAGTGGTTTTGGAACCACTATTCTGAGGCTGGATAAATTACTTTTAATATTATTTTGTGTTATAGCATGATTATATGAGTGCATGAAAATTTTGGTGAAATAATTTTAGCGATTGCTTACTAAATTTTGAAAAATCGCATAAAGTGCGAAAGCTTCGTTGTACTAGCTAAAGGTTTCAAATAGCTATAGAACATTAATATAGGGGTCTTTATTGAGTAAGTAGACCATAAATATGTTAGTGGCTGATCAAAGAGACAAAAATATTGTAGGGTCAAAGTTAGGTGAAATGTTGGTGACTAATTTGACTAGTAATATAATAAAATAAAGAAAAAAAGGTATCATCTTTCATCTTCCTTCTTCCCCACCAAAAATACCAACAAAGAGGGGGTTTTGAAAGCTCAAAAATATCAACAACTTATATCCCTTACAAGTATGTGATTTTGATGGCCTTTCTTGATAATTTTTGTACTTTTGGGACCCTTGTAGCATAATCTAGCTAATGAGGGGACTATTTTGTAAAATGGTTGAAATTATAGGGTTTTTACATGATAGTATTTATGTTTTTTACTGATTTTTATGGAAGAAAATGAATCTTGGTTGTTAAATAAACAACTTTTGTGAAAGGATTTTCATGAAAACACCTGATATGGGCCATTTTGTAAAGTTTGTTAAATGGATGGGAATTGTGTGAAATAATTGGAATTTTGAGTTGCTACAAGAGTAATAAAGGTTAGGCTAGGCTTGGCTAATGAGGAAATTTAATAAAAATCATTTTACGAGCCTAGGGGAAAAATCGTAATTTTTGTAAAAGTCTAGGGGCAAAATGGTCATTTTTCCAAAGTATGAATTGTGGAACCCTTAATTTAATGTGATGATTAAATGAGTAAATTTTATTACTTTAGATCAAGAAAATAGAGATTCGAGATTAAATCGAGAAAGTACGTGGTTTAGGACAAAAAGGGAATAATTAGCCTTTTTTGCATTCGAGGTAAGTCTGTGTGACTAAATAAGCATATTATCCATGTTATTGTTAATATACTTGAAATCTATCTTGCTATGATTGTATTGAATTATATGTTGATGATATTGAGTATGAGAAAGTGATGCCAAATGTTAATAAATATGTGATGATTGGATACATTGGAAATTTGATGGAATATGATATTCCATTGAAATGAGTAAGATGTGCTTAAATATTACAACTTTATCGTTATTATAAATTTAATGATTGATTTTTCATAAAATGTTTGAATGTGGCTATGAGTAATGTATGATGAGATTAATACGGAAAACTCCCGGTTGAACCATAGGAATAGATCAGATATTCATGCCATGATGCTAGGAAGATATGAGAGCTAGTGTAAGACCATGTCTCGGACATGGCATCAGCCTCGAGATATGAGAGCTAGTGTAAGACCATGTCTGGGACATAGCATCGGCCTCGAGATATGAGAGCTAGTGTAAGACCATGTTTGGGACATGGCATCGGCATCGATAGATGAAAGCTAGTGTAAGACCATGTTTGGGACATGACATTGGCCTTGATATACGAGAGTCAATGTAAGACCATGTCTGGAACATGGCATCGACTTTGATGTATGAGCCCGTCTAAGACCATGTCCGGGACATGGCGTCGGCTCCTTACCCTATGCTTGAAGCTTATTGAATATCCTGTAGTATTCCAAATGATTCAATAGGAAATTTACGGTTTATGTTGGAATAAGAGAGATTATGACCATGATGTGAGTGATACAGGTACTTACATGAAATTCATGAAATGCGTGCTCAATGTATGTTGTATGATTAGTAAGAAATGAAAATGAGTAAGCTATGTTTATGATCATGTTGAAAGGGTACAGGTATGTACTAAAAATTCATGAGTGATGAGCTCGATGTATATTGGACTTTTGGTAATAATGTAAATGAGTAAGTCATACCTATGAGAATGACTTTGTGACGACCTTGTAAATATTAGGTCGATACCTATGGTGTATAATTATGTGGTAAATTTTATGGATGATTATGTGCGAGGCTTTTAGGTCAAATTAAATTGGGACATGATATGTTTATCCCTTCACCTTGTGGCCTAATGAATATGAAAAGAGAAATTGATTAGCATGAAAGACTATTTAAAGATAATTATGAAAGGGTAAAATTAGCATTGAAATAATTTTGGACATCAGCAGCAGTCCAAATTTGAAAATCCACCAAAAATTGCGAAAATCAAATTAGAGGTTGAATAAAATATTAAATTAAATCTTACTGAGTCTAGTTTCATATAGAATAAATAGTGTAAGCAAAAAAAGTTCATATTATGAGATATTTGAATTGTTGTGAGACAGAGTCAGAATGATTTCAAAATCCCCTATTCCGAATTGGGAAAATCATTAAAAATTGTAAAAAAATAATTATGTGTTATAATTTATATGCTTAGAATCCTTAATGAGTATATTTTCAAAATAAACAAAAGGGAACATAATCTAAATCACGTACAAGGAGATAATTAATTTTTAGTGAAGAGGGGTTGGAACTATTAGACAGCGAAACAAGGGTGAATTTAAAGAATAAAATGTACTCATTGGCTAGACCAAAAATTTTGAAAATTTTCTGGTAAGAAGATATGTGAGTCTATTTTTAGTGAAAATTAGTGGATCTTAATTTGGAGTTCTATAGCTCCAGATATAAATAATTTAGTGGCTACAACTTGAGAAAACAGCTTGATTTGAACATAAGCAAAAGCACAAATATTGTGGTATTACCTTGAGAAGCAAGTTGATAAATTACTTATTAATTTCATATGATCTTACTAAGCTATAAAGCTTACTCCCTTCCTTTCCTTTTCTTTAGTGTTGACAGGTTAGCTCGGGGTTGGAGGTCGTCGGAGGCAACACCTGTAGCACCCCAAACTCGGTCCAGACGTTAAGCCCGAATCCGACGTGCCACATTGAAGTCAAAAAACTCGTGTTCCCTTTTCAGTGTTTTAAAAGCCGACTTTTGTCAAACTAACCAAGTGAATGGAAGCTGGGCACCAGGTAGGTATCCATAACAGAGGAGGTGAGCCATGAAGGCTGCTTAAGTACCAAGCTCTCTGATTGGATCCAATCCTAGACATGCCCACATCCATTGCCACACTTGGTTATAACAAGTTGAAATTTCTTTGAGTGATTCTCTTTGGTAAATCGAATATTCGTGACGTCGTGTTATTTTAAAAAAAAAACAAGTATCGTTTTGAAATCATGCCCTAAGTCTAGCCCATTTGAATTAGTATCCATCAATTTAAAGCTGTTTAAAATAATATAATCCCAGAAAATCAAAGAAGAAAATAAAGTTAAAATGGCCTTTTTACAACCCAAAAATTAAATAGTAATTAAAAATAACTTAAGAAAACCAGTCTCTTTTTCAAACCCAAAAGTATTCACCGTGGCCACTCTGAATCCTCTCCGGCTCCAAGTCACCCACATCAAGGCTCACCTGCAAGGTTAAAGAAGGGGTGAGTTTGGGGAAACTCAGTGTGTAAGGAAAACCCATTCAAAGCCCAAGTCAGCTCAAGCCCATTGGGCCTAAGCCCATTCAGGTAACAGTGATACTGGGCCAGAGCCCTTTTCAGATTATAATAAACTGGGCCTTAGCCCCTTATTCAGATAACAGTATGGCCCATAGGCCCATTTTAAAATACATGCAACATCAATAACATATGCAAGCCCATTTGGGGAGACTACTCAACCCACCAACCACTACACTCCACCCGTACCAGCCCTACACTCCATGTGGGGAATAGCTCAACCCACCCAGCCCAACACTCCACAGTTGCAGCCTTGCTGCTCAGTTAACAGTAAATTGAGGCAAAGCCTCCAGTACGTAGACAAGCCACTTTCAGTACTTCCTCCGTCAATATCCCAATCCCATGCATCAAATAATAACAACATGGCATGCAGTAAATAACAACAGTCAAACATGGATTTAGGTCAATTTAACCCTAGGGGTATTTCGGTAATTTATCTACTAGGGGTAAAACTGTAAATTTTCCACTTTTAAAGGTATTTCAGTAATTTATCTATTTTAGGGTTTTTCATACATATTCCTACTTTTCACGTACTAACAGAATCACGTATCGAGGGTTCTTACCGAATTGGGCCCGTTGGCCCATCATTCCAATTTTGGCCCATTAAGCCCAAAAATATCGAGGGCACAGAAATCATGCACTTTGCAGTCCAAATTTTGCAGCTTACCAAAAACATCAATCGATTTACCTCACGAGCATTCGCACACTCGCAAATCTACAAAATACCGGTTTTCGGCATTTCGGCTTTTCGACTTTTGCTGATCCAGACTAAGAAAGAGGGTGTTAGTTACACACCTATTTGCGACGATATGCTGACGAGATCCACACACGAACTGCCTACAATTGGATTACTAACACGTTAATCTAACTATTCAAATACAAACTACGTATTAACCCCTTACAATATTTGGCCAACCACACCTATAGATCATAGTAAGCTTATAAGAAATCAATAAGCAACTCATTAACAAATTTTTGTCAATGTTTACCACATAATCATAATTTCACTGCAAGCTGTCTTCCTGAGCAACAGTCACTAAATCATTTATAACTGGAGCTACGAAACTCCAAATCAAGTACCGTTAATTTTCCCTGAAAATAGGCTCATATATCTTCTATCCGTAAAATTTTCAAAATTTTTGGTCTGGCCAATCAATACCAGATTTTTCTTAAAGTTTCCCATGTTTCACTGTTTGACTAATCTGACCACTCTTCATTACGAATCAAATTTCTCATTTTACAGAATTCAAAATATGTCCTCATTTATTTCATTTGAAACTATAGTCATTAAGCTTTAATTACATAATTTATTCACCTTCTAACTCATCTCTCACAATTTATGGTGATTTTCCAAAGTCACATTACTGCTGCTGTCCCAAGCAGATTTATTACCAAATCACTCTTTCACACATAACTTGCATGCATGTTATTTAAACATGTATATCACCAATCAATCATCACATATCTATGAGTTTACTTAAGTATAGTCTCCATTTCATCATTTTAAAGCACAACATGTTAGCCGATTTTTCCCCTTAGCATCTAAGGCACATGCATGCCCATTCGTTTGGCTCAACTTCACCTATCTTCCATTTTTCATCAAAAGAACATGAAACAACAACCATTTCCTTCATTTTAATTCATGACCAAATGCTCACAACACAGCCAAAAACCAAAATATGCTTCAAGAGTTAAGGTAGAATCAAGAAGAACTCATGAACATCAAGATAGAAGCAAACTACCATGAACTTTCCTTCAATTTTCTTCCCCAAGTGACCGAACATTCAAGAGCTTTCTCCTCTCCTTTCTCTTCTCTAACTTTAGGCTATGATGAACAAAGATGGACAAAACTTTGTTCTTTTCACCCCTTTTTCTTTTAATAAAATTTCATATTTCATCCATTTAATTTTTTAATACAAAAGACATGAAATGCCCATCATGGAACATTTACCTAAACCATTATCATGGAACATTTACCTAACCCATTATCATGGAATATTTACCTAATCCATTATCATGGAACATTTACCTAACCCACTATCAATTTGTATCAATTTGTACCATAAATTATGGATATCAAGTGCTCATATTGTCTACAACAACATGATGGCTGGCCACTTCATGTAAAATGGGAGGTTTGTCATGCAACTCCTCCTATTTTGCACTCCTATTTATTTGGCCACTTCAATTTAGCCTATAGCATTTTCAAACATTTTCACATAGGTTCTATTTCATAATTTCACCCCCTTTTTCTTATGGAACAAAAATTAACTAAAATTGTCGGGTTCTATCTTAAGCTTGGCTTTCTAAAGGCCCACTAACATGATTAAACTTATGCCAACATTCACAGAATTCCCAAAAATTGGGGCGTTACAACACCACACTATCAAACCATCACCTTTGGAATATTGATATATATATGCTAAGCGCCTTCAAGTGAGGGGCATGTATAGGGACTTGGTTTTTTTTATGACATGTGTTAACATGACTAGCCAAATGTATTGGCCTATATTAAGTTATTTGTATATGGCCATGAAGGGTGGCTCATATTGATTATGGTTTGTGAACCTATCTATCCATGCTATGTTCTAATGCTTGTGATGTGATTATGCTTGTGGGTCATATATGGTTGATGTTATGAAATATGTGCATGTTGAATGTTTTATGACCAATCTAAATGGTCATGGCCATGAATTAAATGTGTAATATGGAAATAAAGATGTGAAGGATTAAGGGTAACTTAAAGGCTTGGAAAATAGCCTAAGTGTTGGCCACATGGGCTGAGACACGGTCGTGTGTCTCAACAGTTTGGGGGACACAGCCTTAGCACACGGGCGTGTGGCTTGGCCATGTGGTCCAAATTATTCGCTGACGTCATAGTCAATGAGTTACACGGCCTGAGGACACCGGCGTGTCTCTGTGTCCACATGGGCGTGTGACCTTGTGTCATGGAAAAATTTTCTAAGTTTTCCCAAAACTTTCTAAGGTTATTGGTTTAGTCCCTAACTACTTTCAATGCATGTTTAAGGCTTCGTAGGCCCGTGTATGGGACATTATGCATATGTATGAAAAGTTTTGATATGAATGAAATTTTGTAGCCCGGATTTTGTATGTTTGTGAACGATTAAGTCCGGTAATGCCTCGTACCCTGTTCTGGCGTTAGACACGGGTAAGGGGTGTTACAAAATCATAATTTCACCAAATTAAGTGATGATTCAAGGATTAAATTTTTAAGGATTATAAAGGGGAAAATGGCCAATTAGAATGAGAAAGAATTCTAAAGTGTAATGATGACAATAGAGATCTTTTAATGATATTTTAAATTAAATAATTAGATCAATGTTATAATATTAATATTTTAATTAGATATTTATTAATACTTTATTATGAAAATATTAGTACAAAAAAGAAGGAAAGATGAAGAGAAATCATCATCCTTCATGTTCCAACATTAGTGAGAGAGCTAGAGAAGAAAGTTTTGTTTTTCTTACAATTTGGTCATTCATCATAAATTCCACTTTTTCTCCCAAATTTCTTGCAACTTTCTATAGTCACCCAAAAGAAAAAGTGAAGTAGAGACACTAGAGAGTTAGTATATCATCTTGGAAGAAAGAAATAAGAAGTGAAAGTGGAGAAAGTTTTGGAAAAAGTGAGGATATTAAAGAGATAAAGTAAGTACTTCAAGAATTTTACTTTATTTAATTTAAATCAAGAATAGAGTATGCTAAAGTGGTTGAATTAATTGTGAATGTGCAAATATTATTTATGAAGTTAAATTAGTACAATGAAGTAGTAGAAAAGGACTAAATTGTAAATTAAACGAAAAAGGTTATGTGGATTTCAATGCTGAAAAGAGAATATAAATGAAGTGTGATGAAATAATAATGATATATAAAGGGAATGAGTGGGAAATTTTCAAGTTACATTGAATTATTTTATAATAATGACTAAATTATAAAGTGTACAAAAGTTTATGTGTAAAATAAAGTATCGCCTTAGAAAGTTTAAATGGAATGTTGAGTTGTTAATGGATTAATTATAAAGTGATGTTAAGGTGAAATTATAGTAAATAATGAATTTTCATGATGTTAGGAATTAAATTGTAAACTTGTGAAATTCCTAATTGAAATAAGAGAAGTTATAATAAAATTATATGTTGATGTAAGTGGGTTTTAAGGACTAAATTGAATAATAATCAAAATTATAATGATTATGTATGATTAAATGAAAGTTAATGCAAAGAATCAAGAAAAAAGTAGACATTATCACTAAAACAGTTTCTAAACAGAACAATGGTTCAATTTTGAAAATTCACCAAAAATTGTAGAAATCGAATTAGTGGTTGAATCAAATTAGAAATAAAGCTTATTGAGTTTAGTTTCGTATTGTAGAAATGGTGTAAGCAATGAAATTGTAGATTATGAGATAGAATAATTTTTGTGATACAAGGTCAGAATGATTTCAGGATCCCCTGTTCTAACTTTGAAAAATCATAGTTAGTTGTACAAAAATGTTAAGGTGATGAAATTTATATGAATAAAATCTTAATGAGTCTATTTTCAAGGAAAATAAATGAAAACATATTAAATTTTTGTGAAGAAAGGTTATTGTTGCCTAGAAGTAGAACATGGGAAGATTTAAAGAATAAACTGTAATTATTGGCTTAGGTATAAATTATAAAATTTTTACAGTAGAAACTTTATTGAGTCTAGTTTCAAAAAAAAAGTGCATCTTAATTTCAAATTTTATAGATTAAGATATAAATAAATTAGTGATTCTTACTCAAGTGGTCAACTTTGCTAAAATTATGTATTTAGTAAAATTGAAATTAATGTTGCATATAGGCATATAATAGTAAAAGCCATAAATTCTTATATAAATGCACGTACGTAAAGGATGCAGAATGGAAAGGAAGAGGAGGAAAATAGTAGAAGAGGAATTTCCTTATAAAAATAACCAAAATTTGATTAACTACGTAAATGACCGAATTTTTTATTAAACACTTAAATGACCTAAAATCTACAGTGAAAGTTGGTGGAGTTAAAGAGTTTGGCACCACCAACGTGCCACGTTAGCAACCGGGATAAAAAATTCAATTTTTTTGGTGGAGCCATGTAGAATGATGTTACCTATATAAATACCATGGAAATACTGTAATTTTTGAAAAATTAGGGGCTTTTAAAACATATTTGTTTTTTTGGTAGAGCTAAATAATTTGGCGTCATCAGTTTCCAATGTTGTGTCAGTGTCTTTTTTAAACCTTTTTGCAGTGTCCTTTTTTAAAATTATCATTTATTATTTGTTTTTACAAATTTTAAATCTATATTCTTTTTGGTAGAGCCATTATAAATGGTACCATCATTACATTTCATGGCTTTTTTAATTTGTTTTTTTAATTTAAAATTTTTTAAAATAAATTTTTATTTGGTGGAGCCATTCTCTTTGGCGTGACCAAATTGGTATATATAACCCTTAATGGCAAATCAATCTGAGTTGAAGGAAAAAAATTACTTATACTTTGTTACAAGATGAATGGGAAAGATATAAGAAGCATTTTCTTTTACGTATTTGTGTTTTTTTTTAACTTAAAGGTACATTTTGTTTAATGATAATTTGGTGGAGCTCCGATACCAGGAAATTTAATGGTTATTTTCGGATGCCAACTATTTATTTGGTAATAGGTTCAAATTGGTTATGTAAGTGTTTCTGTTGGTTGTGGTAGAACGATAATGGGTTCAAATTGGTTATGCAACCGATGGGTTGATTATTTGGGATTTCCTAGGTCAATGGGACATTTGAAGGTTTTAAGAAATCCCAAATCGAACCGCACGGGTGAGATCATCAATATCAGCAGCATTCAAGCTACAATTTAATAGCACTAAAAAAGTCGCTCTTGTTGCAGTTAAACAATTTATTTTTCAATTTGTAAGATAAAATGATGTCTGTATTAAACAAAATCATTTAATTTTTTTTTTAGTATTGAGAAAGTTGTTCGTGTTGTAAAATTATATATTGTAAGTTAAGTGAAACTATTTAGAATGTTTGAAATGTAAAATTATATTTTGTAAAATATATTATTTGAATTATGTAAATTGATAGTTATTTTGTGAAATATAATTTTCATGTAAATGTGAAATCAAGAAAATTAAAAGGAAATTTTAAAATAAAGATTGATAAGAGACATTTTTAATAGAAATAAAAGAAAATGAAAAACCAAAAAATAAAGAAAGTTTGGAAAAAAATGAGAAAAGAAAAAAAAGAAAAAAGTGGGGGTTGAATTGACTGGAAAAAAATGAGAAAGGATTTGTTTGTAAAAAATAAACTATGACATTTTTAAAAAATAAAAGGGTTAAAAATAAATATACTGACCGGTCACATTGCGTCAATCGCATTAGCGGTGTGACTAGTCAAGGGTTTAATAATTGTTACTTTAAAAAAATGGAAGAGGAGAAAAGGAGAGGTTGGGTTAATTATAAAAAGGAAGGTGGGGCTTTGGTTCCCTTTTAAATTTTTTGTAGAATTAGAGGAAGAAGGGAAGAAAAGAGAAAAGTAAAAAATATATATATATTTGTTTTAAAGTTGATAAATACAAGATAAATACAAGGTATGTATAGTTTTTTTATGTGCATGTATTATATTAAAAGTAGTTATTGTAATATAATAATTAATTATATTTAATGTATGTAATTTTTTTAAAATTATGCACATATCAGAATATCTTTCCGAGTAAACATGGATCACGCTTCATAGAGAATCAATAAAACAGTAAAATTAATTATAAATTAAATTAAAAGATTTCATTTTGGTTTCTCGTTTTTTCTTACTCAGTGCTATTTTTCTCTATGTGTTTTAGTTGCATGAAATTGATATCTATTTTATTGTTATTAGCACTTTTTAGTCACTTTTTGCATGAAACTAATCTCTACGTGTTTTACATATATTTATCTATTTGATTGCATGTATTGAAATTTTTTTGGATCCAAATAAAAGTTAATAGCTTATATTACATTTTAGGGTTGTTATTAGCCTTTTTTTCATTTTAATAATATTTTATCACTCATTTAATTTAACTTAAATAAAAAATAATTTAATAAAAAATATTTTTAAATTAATTTTATGTTAAAAATTAATAAAATGTATAATTTCTAGAATTTAATGAGTGTTGAATGTGTGAGTGTGTCCAACATGGTTATGTTAAATTATTTTCAGGTTTCACGTGTATTTGAAAAGTCTTTCAAGGATCTAATTATAAGGTGTTGTTATTAATCCAATCCCCCATTCTCAAGCAAATGGTCTTCTCTTACAATTTAATTTAACGTTGGTAACTTGTTTATATTTGCTAAGAAGTGTGCTTTGATATGGATGTTTGCCACGTTGGTTTGATTAAAAACATTTCGTTGCATTTTCAAAGATTTATTGGGATTAAGGTCAGACCATTATCTATGATCATCTCTCAAGTTTTGCTTGATATGGATGTTTTCAAAGTTTGCTTTGATATGGATGTTTATATATATACTTTTCTTTTACATGTTATAATTATTTGTGATATATGTAATATGGATACAACTTTTACTTTTATTATTTACATTAAAGAAATGGCTTAAATGCAAATTTAACTCCCAAGCTTTAACTTTTTCTCACTTAGGTAAGTTTTTGTTTTTGTCAAAAATAGCATTTAAACTATAATTTCATGTCCCGACTTTTTAATTTTATGTTTAAACATAAAATTATACTACAACGAGGATGAATCGAAGAATATAATATAAGTTTTTGTTTTTTTTTCTCAAGCTTTCAGTCAATATATAATTTTATGTTTAAATTATATAGATAATGGATTTATCATATTTTTATAAAAATTTTACTATACAGGATGGGTACCGGGTTTTGAGTTCGTAGTTTCATTTTCCCAAGTACGATTCGGACGAGCGGATCATGCCATACTTACAGTTGGCGGGATTTGGGGACGTCGCATTAATCCAGAGGTTTAACCTGAGGGCAAACCTAATATCCACCTCAGTTGCGCGGTGGTGTCCAGAGACCCATACCTTCATTATGTCGTGCGGGGAGGGAACTATCACATTGGAAGACATCGCAATGCAACTTGGGTTATGAGTTACGGTGATGTGATCACAGGCCGAAGCAAAGTGTTGGAACCTTCAGTAGTATGCCACAGATTGCTTGGACGGTCCCCTGGTGATAGGGAACGGAACTTCATGTGCTTAACATTGGCATGGTTAAGAGCAAATTTCAAGGAGTTATCTAGCACCGCCATTGAGCACAAGGTGATGTGCGCTATTCGAGCCTATATTATGTAACTGATCGGGGGTACTTACGCCAGACAAAATGTCTAATAGGGTCCACTTAAAGTACTTGTCTCTATTGGAGGATTTCTATCATGCTGGTACTTACAATTGGGATTAGCAGTGTTGGCCATATTTGTAACACCCCGAACCCATAACCATCGCCGGAATAGGTTAAGAGGCCTTACCAAACTCATAACTCAGAACAGAACAATCAAATATCAAAAATCATCTCATTTCAAAAATCATAGATCATTCATTTTCAATACAAACTTAAATTGAGTATACAAAGTCTAAACCATGCATCTAGGACTAAATCGATAACATGTGAACTTTTCAGAAATTATAAAAATTTTCAACTTTTAAAAAGCCACACGTCTGTGTGAACAGGCCATGTGCCTTACATGGCCTTAGACACACAGGTGTGTCTAAGGCCATGGCGAAACAGGGCATACATACTGACTTGTCCACACGGCTACAAGACACGCCTGTGTGCCAGGCCGTATGAAAATTAGGGAGGCTACTGACTTGGCCACATGGTCGACCACAAGCCTGTGTGCCAGCCTGTGTGCCACACACGACCAATAGACACGCCTGTGTGTCTAGGCCGTGTCAAAACTGGAGGGTATGCTAACTTTAATTTGTAGGGTACCTCAGGGGGCACACGGTCATGTAACGTGACTGTGTGTCGTACACGGTTGAGACACACGCCCGTGTCTTTGCCCGTGTGGACAAAAATAGGCTATTTGAATAGCCATTTTGCCACCCCAATTTGGGTCAACCTACAAGAAAATAAATAAGTATATTTGCGCAAACAATTTAGCCAAATTCAAACCAAAACATACATCATTCATACCATAACATTATCAACCATATACATACTCATAAACCTTACCAATTTATGTCAAAACATAAGGTAATATCATATCAAAACATTTCTTTCCATACATCATTCAATCTCATGCCATGAACTTTACTAAACTTACCATTTCTTTTAACCAACCAAAACATACTGCAATTGCACATTATCATCACATGTCATATACCATTATCAAACTATAAGTTCAAACACAAACTAGCCAAATCACATGGTTAAATATATACATCACAAAACATAATCCCACAACTTCTAGCCTATACATGCCATACTTTAATATATACATTTTCAAAATACCAAAATGAGGTTCGATATTATGGTGACAATCCTTGAGGATCCCTGAGCTCACAGTAGCTTCGATATCTATAAAACAATGCAAACACACACAAAGTAAGCTTTCAAAAGCTTAGTAAGCTCGTACCAAAAATCATCAACAGTAATAAAATATAAAAAAAATCAACACATAAGTACTTATAAATTCTCAATTCATCTATCAATTCTAATCCAACACCATCCATATGTTCATACCAATTCAATGAACTTTATATACATAATACCATCTACCACATAGGTATCATACATACCTGAACCTTCCCGTATTTATTCATTTTCATTCTCACCTCTCGTTCAGATATTTTAAGACATTTCAAAGATTATTCATGCTTTAACATCCGCACACTTAGTGCTTTAAGGGTGAGCTGAAGCTATAATGATTCTGCACACTTAGTGCCATTTCAATTAACCGAAGCTACGTCGGTATTGCAGACTTAGTGCCTCATATAGCCGAAGCTAGTTTGAATCACACACTTAGTGCCAAATACAATTGATTTATCATCGTATTCATCCAAACCAAATATATGTACAAACTATGTATAATCAAAGCATCAAAATATACTTATAACATCATGTTTTACGTACGAACTTACCTTGTACTCGGAATTGTTGACTCGGATTGTTTACTCAATAACATTCGATTTTCCTCAGTCTAAATCCAAATTCCTCCTTTCTTGATCTATATGTATTCAAAATTAACTCTTTTATTCACCAAATAATTCAAAACAATTCATAGACACATATTTAAGGCATTTTGCAAACTAGCCCTCACATTTTTACATTTCGACACTTTAGTCCCTAATTCACAAAATCACAAAACACACAAAATTTCCTTTTACACATACTAGGCCGAATACTCACTTAGCTCATACCAACCCATACATTTAATTTATTTCACATTTTAGTCCCTCAATTTACAAATTTTACAATTTAGCCCATTTTACTCAAAATCATAAAAAATCCAAAAACAAAATATGTTAACCCAAAACATATCTTTCATTTATCAACAACTAACTTCACAAAACTCATAATTTCATCAATGACACTTTTTAAAATCATCATCAAAATAAAAAATTGAGACATGGACTGGATAGTATACGAAGCAACGATCTCAAAAACGTAAAAATTATAAAAAACTGAAGCAAAAACATACTAAATCAAAGATCGCAAGTGTCGAACCCTAGGTAAGTTTTTCTCTTTTCTTTTCTTTGATATTTTCAGCTATAAGAACATATTATGGCCTATTTTCATACTTTAGTTTTATTATAATTACCTTAATAAACATTTTACCAATTTACCCTTGTATTAAAACATTAATATTCCACAAACTAATGTCCACCAATGTCATTTAATCAAAAACATGGTCAAATAACCATATAAGGACATCACAATTATAAAGCCAAGTCAAATAAGCACTTTTAACAAGCAGCAAGTAATTTTACATTTTACCCGATTAGGCCCTTTTATCAAGTTGAGTACACATACGATTAAATTTTAATACGAAACTTCCACACATGTTAATTCACACATCATAAGCATGGAAAATAATATTTAAATATTTTTTGACTCGGATATGTGGTCGCGAAACTACTTTTTCGATTAGGGTCAAAATCGGACTGTTACAATTCTCTCCCTTAGGAATTTTCGTCCCTGAAAATCTTACTGTTGAACAGATTCGAATATTGCTGCCTCATAACATCTTTAGGCTCTCACGTGGCCTCTTCAATACCGTGTCAATGCCACATCACTTTTACTAACGGAATTTTCTTATTTCGCAGTTCTTTAACCTCACGAGCTAAAATACGGATCGACTTTTCTTCGTAAGTCATATCAGACTGAATTTCAATCTTAGACGGAGGAATCACTCGCCCAATACGCTCAGTAATCTCATATGGCCCGATGAACCTTAGACTCAATTTGCCTTTTCTACTGAACTGAAGCACTTTCTTCTATGGAGATACATTTAAAAACACTTTGTCACCAATCTCAAACTGAATGTCTTTTCTTTTCAAATCCGCATATGATTTCTGACGATCAGAAGTTGTTTTCAGACTATCTCAGACATTTTCACCTTCTGTTTAGTTTCTTTTATCTAATCGACCCCGTGAATCTTATTTTTGCTGAGCTCTATCCAATACAAAGGTGTACAAAATTTGCGACCATATAAGCTTCGTACAGTGCCATTTTAATGCTCGACTGAAAACTGTTATTCTAAGCAAATTCAATCAAAGGCAAATATTGTTCCCACGTACCTTCAAATTCTAGAATGCAACATCTCAACATATCCTCGAGTATATGAATAATCCGCTCGGATTGGCCATCCGTTTGTTGGTGAAAAGCAGTACTGAAGTGTAATTTAGTTCCTAGAGCATCTTGCAACTTCTTCCAGAATCGTGATGTGAATCTCGGGTCTTTGTCTGATACAATAGATAATGACACACCATGCAATCTCAAAATATTAGAAATGTATAACTCCGCTAATTTATCAAGCGAGTAATTGGATCGAACTAGAATAAAATGATCTTCTTTTTTCAATCGATCAACTACAACCCAAATAGCATCTTTCTTTCTTGGAGATAAGGGCAAACTCGAAACAAAATCCATTGTCACTCGATCCCACTTCCACTCCAAAACCATAATCGGCTATAACAAACCAGATGGCACCTGATGTTCAGCTTTAACTTGCTAGCAGATCAAACGTTTAGAAACAAAGTTAGAGACATCTCTTTTCATTCCAGACAACCAATAATGCTATTTGAAATCATTATACATTTGCGTACTACCTGGATGCACAGATAACAGACTATTATAAGCTTCACTCAATATCATCTAAATTAACTCTGGATTTCTCGGGACACAAATTTTATCTCGGAATCTCAGACAATCATCTTTATCAACTCTAAATTCTGAATCCGACTCCAAATCACACTGAGCTCGTTTAGTTAAAATCTCATTATCAATCTTCTAAGCTTCAATAATCTATTGTAAGAACAAAGGTCTTGCTTTTAATTTAGCTAAAATTGAACCATCACCAGACAGAACCAAATGAGCATTCATCGCACGCAGAGCAAATAATGATTTACGACTCAAAGCATCAGCAACAATGTTTGCTTTTCCCGGATGATAATCAATCACAATTTTGTTGTCTTTTAGCAGTTCTAACCATCTTCTCTGTCAAAGATTCAAATCTTTCTGAGTCATCAGATATTTCAAACTATTATGATCAGAATATATGTGACATTTCTCACCGAACAGATAGTGGCGCCAAATCTTTAAAGCAAACACAATCGCAGCTAACTCAACTGTCTCGAAGCATAAGCAATGACTTTACCTTCTTGCATCAAAACACATCCCAAACCGATCAACGAAGCATCGCTGTATATCACAAATTCTTTACCTGATTTGGGTTGTACCAATACCTGAGCTTCAGTCAACAAAGTTTTTAACTGATCAAAGCTGTTCTGACACTTTTTAGAGCACTCAAACTTCACATCTTTCTAAAGCAACTTCAGTAATGGAGTTGCAATTATAAAAAAGCCTTCTATAAATCTTCTATAATAACCAGCAAGTCCCAGAAAACTACGGACTTTAGAAACGTTCCTCGGAGGTTTCCAATCCAAAATAGCTGAAATTTTGCTCGGATCAACTCGGATACCGGATGCTGATACAATATGACCTAGAAAACCAATTTCTCTCTGCCAGAATTCATATTTACTGAACTTCGCATACAACTGTTTATCTCACAAAATTTGTAGCACTAATCTCAGATGCTCGGCATGTTCGGATTCATCACATGAATAAATCAATATGACATTAATGAATACAACAACAAATTGATCTAGATACAGTCTGAAAATTGTATTCATCAAATCCATAAAGATAGCAAGTGCGTTAGTCAATCCGAAAGGCATAACTAAGAATTCATATTGGTCGTACCTCGTTCTGAAAGTAGTTTTCAAAATGTCTGAGTCTTTTACTCGTAGCTGATAATAGCTTGATCTCAAATCTATTTTTGAAAACACAGCAGCTCCTTTCAATTAATCAAAAAAACATCAATTTGAGGCAGAGGATACTTATTCTTAATAGTCACTTTATTCAATTGAAGATAATCTATACACATTCTCATTGTACCATCTTTCTTTTTCACGAATTGAACCGGAGCACCCCAAGGTGAGAAACTTGGTCTAGCAAATCCTCTATCAGTCAACTCTTGCAATTGAGACTTAAATTCCTTTAGCTCTGTCGGAGCCATTCTATACAGAGCTATTGAAATCGGAGTAGAACCAGGTACCAATTCAATGCCAAATTCAACTTCTCTAAACGGAGGTAATCCCGGAAGTTCTTCAGGAATTACATCAGAGAACTCACACACAACAGGCACTGATTCAACTTTCTTTTCTGACACTCCCGAATCAATCACATATGCAATATAAGCTTCACAACCCTTTCTCACAATACTTAAAGCTTTCATTTAAGATATCACAACAGGAAATCCATTCAAATCACTAGATTCAATTCTGACTATTTCATCATTCTTGCATCTCAAATCAATAGTTTTTCATTTGCAGTTCACAACAGCATCATGCAAAGTTAACCAATCCATACCCAGAATTATATCAAATTTATCAAAAGGTAACAGCATCAAATTAGCTGGAAAACAAGTGTCTCGAAACATTAACGAACAATTCTTGCAGACTTTATCAACCAGAACACATTTGCCTAGGGGATTCGAAACTCTAATTACAAATTCAGTAGACTCTACAGGCAAAGTCTTACTGTTTACTAAGTTCATGCATATATACGAATGTGTTAATCCAGGATCTATTAAATCAATCACAGAAGTATCATAAAGAGTAAATGTACCCGTAATCACATCTGGCGATGAAGCTTTCTCGCGAGCTCGGATAACATATGCTCTGGCAGGTGCACGAGCCTCGAATCTAATAGTTGTTTCTTTTGTCCCTCTTTGATTGCCACTTACATTTCTCGTATTTCTAAGAGGTCTACCACGAGAAGCATTGCCACTTGGCCTCGGATTCTAAATATTATCTTTTTTAGCTAAATCGGGGAAATCTTTTATAAAGTGATTTCGTGAACCACAACTATAACAAGCTTGGTTCTTACTTTTTCCCCAACATTCTCCAAAATGTCATCTTCCATATTGCTCACACTCAGGCTTTTCATTCTTTTCATTACCAACACTGGCAACGGACATAGCTGGGGTTTTGAAGTTCGATTACGATCTAGCACGACCTCTATTCAAATGTCCCACACTAGCCTTTGAATGGCTATCATCATCTCTAAACTTCTATGATCCAAATTGAAATGACTTGCTCGATGATCTCTTTCGTACTTCTCTAGCTTCAAACTCAGCTTTTCTTTTCTCTTTTCTGAGATCTTCAGCTTTACATGCTTGTTCAACAAGCACAACAAATTCTTTGATTTCCAAAATCCCGACTAACAGACGAATATCTTCATTTAAGCCATCCTTGAATCTTTTACACATTATTACCTTAGAAGATACACATTCAAGAGCATACTGACTCAGCCTTACAAATTCCCTCTTGTATTCTATAACAAACATGCAACCTTGTTTAAGCTCAAGAAACTCTTTACATTTCTGATCGATGAATCTCTGACTGATATATTTCTTTCAAAATTCAACTTGAAAGAAATCCCAAGTGACTCGTTCACTGGAACCGCGGATGTTAAAATCTTCCACCAATGATACGTCGTGTCCCTCAGAAGTGAAACGGCACATTTTATACATTCTTCAGGATTCAATGAAAGTTCATCAAATACTCATATTGTGTTCTCTAACCAAAATTCAGCTCTTTCAGCATCATCACTCGTTGTAGCTCGAAACTCTTCATCCCCATACTTTCTAATCTTATCTATTGGTGGCTTACTTGACTGAATTGGAGTCACTGATGGCATAACAGGAGCTCGTGGTGAATTAACCGGGGGTGGAGGTTGTTGTACAACCGGATTGATTCTAATATATTGAGTGAACCAATCATTCATCATCTGATAGAAGGCTTTTCTAGCCTCACCATCACGGCTACTCGTAGCCGATTGAAGATTAGATGGCGTTGTCCCTTGCGCGGGAGCAAGCGTATTGCTTTCTACATCATCCGCTATGGCTCTTTTAGGATCCATTTTGCTATATAAAAGTACATTTCAATGTGAGGATTCATCATACTATCATAGTTCATAAATATGGCATGTATAGTTAGATTCACATACGCTATGGTAGTCCTAGAACTGACTAAATAATAGCTCTGATACCAATAAAATGTAACACCCCTAACCCGTAACCATCGCCGGAATAGGTTAAGAGGCATTATCGGACTCATAACTCAGAACAAAACAATCAAATATCAAAAATCATCTCATTTCAATAATCATAGGTCATCCATTTTTCAGTACGAACTTAAATCGAGTATACAAGTCTAAACCATGCATCTAGGACTAAATCAATAACATGTGGACCTTTCAGAACTTATAAAAATTTTTAAATTTTAAAAGGCTACACACCCATGTGAACAGGCCATATGCCTCACACGGCCTTAGACACGCCCGTGTGTCTAAGGCATGGCGAAATAGGGCATACATACTGACTTGTCCACACGGCAACAAGACACGACTGTGTGCCGGGCTATGTGAAAATTAGGGAGGTTACTGACTTGGCCACATGGCCAACCACACGCTTGTGTGCCACACATGACCAATAGGCACGCCTGTGTTACAACTGGAGGGTATACTGACTTTAATTTGTAGGGTACCCCAGGGGACACTCGGCCGTGTAACGTGACCATGTGTTGCACACGGCTGAGACACACGCCCGTGTCTCTGCCCGTGTGGACAAAAATAGGCTATTTGAATAGCCATTTTGCCACCCCAATTTGGGTCAACTTACAAGTAAAGAAATATTCAGCCAAATTCAAACCAAAACATACATCATTCATACCATAAAATTATCAACCATATACATACTCATAAACCTTACCGATTTATGTCAAAACATAAGGTAAGATCATATCAAAACATTTCTTTCCATACATCATTCAATCTCATGCCATGAACTTTACTAAACTTACCATTTCTTTTAACTAACCAAAAAATACTACAATTGCACATTATCATCACATGTCATATACCATTATCAAACTATAAGTTGAAACACAAACTAGCCAAATCACATGGTTAAATATATACATCACAAAACATAATCCCACGACTTCTAGCCTATACATGCCATACTTTAATATATACATTTTCAAAATACCAAAATGAGGTTCGATAGTGTGGTGATGATCCTTGAGGATCCCTGAGCTCACAATAGCTTCAATATCTATAAAACAATGCAAACACACACAAAGTAAGCTTTCAAAAGCTTAATAAGCTCTACCAAAAATCATCAACAGTAATAAAATATAAAAAAAAAATATCAACACATAAGTATTTATAAATTCTCAATTCATCAATCAATTCTAAGCCAACACCATCCTTATGTTTATACCAATTCAATGAACTTTATATACATAATACCATCTAGCACATAAGTGTCGTACATACCTGAACCTTTCCATATTTATTCATTTTCATTCTCACCTCTCGTTCAGATATTTTAAGACTTTTCGAATATTATTCATGCTTTAACATCTGCACACTCAGTACTTTAAGGGTTTGCTGAAGCTATAATGATTCCGCACACTTAGTGCCATTTCAATTAACAGAAGCTACCTCGGTATCGCACACTTAGTGCCAAATACAATTGATTTATCATCGTATTCATCCAAACCAAATATATGTACAATCTATGTATAATCAAAGCATCAAAATATACTTATAACATCATGTTTTACGTACGAACTTACCTCGTACTTGGAATTGTCAACTCAGATTGTTTACTCAATAACCTTTAATTTTTCTCGATCTAAATCCAAATTCCTCATTTCTTGATTTATATGTATTCAAAATTAACCCTTTTATTCACCAAATAATTCAAAATAATTCATAGACACATATTTAGGGCATTTTACAAACTAGCCCTCACATTTTTACATTTCGACACTTTAGTCCCTAATTCATAAAATCAAAAAACACACAAAATTTCCTTTTACACATATTAGGCTAAATACTCACTTAGTTCATACCAACCCATACATTTCATTTATTGTACATTTTAGTCCCTCAATTTACAAATTTCACAATTTAGCCCATTTTACTCAAAATCATCAAAAAATCCAAAGACAAAACATGTTAACCCAAAACATATCTTCCATTTATCAACAACTAACTTCATAATTTCATCAATGGAACTTTTTAAAATCATCATCAAAATCAAAAATTGAGACATGGACTTGATAGCATATGAAGTAACAATCTCAAAGATGTAAAAATTATCAAAAACTGAAGTAAAAACATACCTAAATCAAAGCTTGCAAGTGTCGAACCCTAGGTAAGCTTTTCTCTTTTCTTTTCTTTGATATTTTCGGCTATAAGAACATATTATGGCCTATTTTCATGCATTAGTTTTATTATAATTACCTTAATAAACATTTTACCAATTTACCCTTGCATTAAAACATTAATATTCCACCAACTAATGTCCACCAATGTCATTTAATCAAAACCATGGTCAAATAACCGCATAAGAGCCTCACAATTATAAATCCAAATCAAATAAGCACTTTTAACAAGCAGCAGACAACTTTTATATTTTACGCGATTAGGCCCTTTTATCAAATTGAGTACACATAGGATTAAATTTTAATAAAAAACTCACACTTGCTAATTCACACATCATAAGCACAAAAAATAATATTTAAATATTTTTTGACTCAAATATGTAGTCCCAAAACCACTATTTCGACTAGGGTCAAAACCGGACTGTTAAAATATTGTACCGTGAGCTTTATCGAGCAACAAAACATAGGGTAAGTAACATGGCTAGTTGTGTGGGTTTGCTGCAGTCCTGGGCTCTGTACAAGATATCATTTCTAGCTACTATTAGGCACCAACCATATCTGTGTCCACTTGTCAATAGGTAAAGACAAAATTATACTTAACATTTAACTACTCATAGGTGTGGATAATATTTTCCCAAGTTTAAGTGCTAACATGTTTGTTTCGGTTTCAAATGGGCAACGTCTCTGAGAATTAGTGTGAGCAAAACGTTAATCATTTACTGCCAGATGATAGAGGTGTCCACTGGAGAGAAAGTAATATATATTGAGTTAACTTATCCTCTTGTAGTATGTGATTTGACTTGACTCATTTTGTTATATTGTGTAGTTCTTGTGGCTGTCGTATTCTGTACTGAATGTTGTGAACCTTATTCCACAGTGGGTTCACGTCGAAGCCCATGTGTGGTGCATTAACACGCCGATGCTCAACTTCTCAACTGTTGAGTGGTACAATGCCTATTGGGTTATGCGATAGTTTGGGTGTAGAGAATTTGTGTCAAACGATCTACAACAATTTGCTGATATCCACGATAAGACCATGAAGGAAAAAGATGGAGTGGATTGGAGTGTAGAACATCAGTGTTATATAGCACTATGGAACACCCAGTACAAGAGGCAGCCTGAAATGCACTCTTGTATGTTTGACTTCAGTCCCTCAATTAAATATATGCAGTGGTATATGGCCCAATAATGCATTTATTTATATGGTGGGAAACTTATGATAGTACCGAATCACGACTACAGACATGGAAGTCAACCTATGATGGAGCTCGACCTAGAGGATGAACATATGGCGGAGCCCGACTCGGACACATGGGTTAATGCTTTTTGTGAGAGGTCCTAGAGTAGTTCATATCACTTGGAAATGGTTGGTTCCAGTTCAACTTATATGTAACTGTAGCCACCGATGACATTTGATCCGACAACCAATCCTCCTGATGTGAATAGTACACCCTAACGTCCATCCCGCCAACGAAGGCCCATTAATCGCTATACCCCAAATGATAATACCACTCCCAGTTCATTTCAATTTTGATACATGTAAATTTAAGTGTTATGTCATATTTGTTGTATAGGTTTTTAATTCTACAACTTATGTATTAGTATTTTTTGTATAACTTATAATATCTTTTAAAGTATTAAAAGTTGTATAAGTTAATTTTAAATAAAATCTAAACACTAAATAATACAAACTTCATTTCCATAAGACCATAAAATGCAAATATCGGGTACAACATTTAATTTCCTTCAAACCGTGAAGATTGGCCACTATAAACGTTTTCATGGGGACACTTGCTCTGATTGTGGCCGGCTATTCTACATATGGTGTAACGCTTTAGATTAATCTCTTCTCTAATATCGTTGTCATTCTAAATTCTCGTTGTTCCTGGTCGACCTTTGACTTTCCTATGTAGTGACCTATCTAGCAACATCTCAAACGCAGGCGGTTGCACATCCCATGTCGATGCATCTCTCAATACGGGGAACTCGTTACCCCAAATACATTCAAGCGTGTACACATCATTGATATATTATTCGACATTGAAAGTGAAGGTAGTTCACGCTGCAACCAGATGCGCACATGGGTATCATAGTGTTTGGAACCTCTCGCACTCACATCGCCTATTTCGAAAATCAACTCCGTAGGACTGTAGTGGGATCCTCGACCGATGATCGATGTACTCTGTCACTCAAAAAGTTTTCAAATTCCAGGAATATAGTTTTGCATTCATCGTCCTAGCCATTTGAGTGTTCTCATTTATGGCATTCCTGACATCTTCGAGGTGCACGTGTTCTGCCTCCAATTGCTTTGCTTGTTTCACCCCATTTTTGGGTATTAAGGTTAGCAGCCTGTAAAACGTGGCTAAAAAACCACTGAAATTGGCAAGTGATGCATACGCCTCAAGATGAAATTAACGGCCTCAACGAGGTTAGTCGTCATATGACCATATCGGTACCTTTCATTAAAATATTGAGCCCATTGCCACAGCTCCATGCTACCATCCACTGTCTGAGAAAGGGTTTGAACCCCTCCATATCAGTTTCTAACCTCGCCAGCTTATGTTTGAATCGGTGTGCTTCCAACTCGTATCCGACGTATATATTTTGATAAAACACGTTACCATTTCATTTAGTAAATGGATTCAAAATATTTATAAATATGAATTAAATACGATACTTTTACACATGTCATGATTCGTTTGCACTAGTATTTGTTCTTATACTTCTTATGGAAGTTGACAATGATGTGGCGAATACAGTAGGCAGACCTCCACAGAATATTGGATTGCCAAATCGCAGCAACAAGGCCCTTCGATCTATCAGAGATAATACAAATGTTGTCTTTCCTAACAACATGTCTTTGTAAGTTCTAAATGAAAAATGCCCATAATTCAGATTTCTCTAACTCCAAGATGGTTAAAGTGATTGGTAGTACATTTTAGTTACCGTCTTGTGCAATCGCAATCAGAAGTATCTGGGTGTATTTTTCATAAAGCCACGTTCTATCAACCTGCACTAGTGATTTGCAATGGGAGAAGGCCCAAACATATGGACCGAAAGTCTAAAAAAATCAATGGAAACTCTTTTCCCTGGTTCTAATTGTCCACTCGGGCCTCTATAAGGCAACATTTGCAAGTCCATGACAGTTCCTAGGATGTACTCCACCCTCATCAAAATCCAACCCTGAAGTTCATTGTATGACTCATCCCAATCGCCGTACAATTGTTGCGTGGCCATTTGTTTCACCCACCATGCTTTTCTATACGACACTTTGTACTGGACCCGGGCTTGAATGTCTACAATCAAAGTTGAGACAAGAATGGTTGAACTATCTTTCACTAGTGGCATGATGCAGTTGTAGATACTTTTGGCATCCAATCTCCTGTGGTCTTGAGACTACGTGCAGCAATGCATGTATGACACCCTTTCTAATTTTTGTATTTGCCACTATTGAGTCCTCTATATAAATGTAGTCTCAACCCACTAGCCACACCCATCCCCAACTCTCCAACATTCCCCAACATATAATGTTGGTCTAGACTTGGCAACCTTGTAATCAATTGACACATTCATGCTTTACTGCAAACACACAGTCCTCCTTGTTCTTGAACTGTTGCCCAACAAATAACTCTTCCAACTGCGAATTTGATGCCAATCTATGAGCAGGTACTATATCAACGTACTCAGGGAACTCGGATGCATGCGCTGCATCTAGATCTACACTCAACATGTCGCCCCCAAGTTTAGTTCGTAAAACAATGCCACGATTTGTGTTACAGCCCGGTTTAGACTTTATTCAGAATAGTGGTTTTAGGACCACAAATTCGAGTTAGAAAAATATTTTAATATTATTTTTTATGTCTACAACATGTTAAATTATATATGTGAAAATTTCAAGTGAAAATTTTAGCGTTTGTGTGCTCAATTTAATTAAAAGGACTTAATCGTGTAAATGCAAAACTAGCATGCTTTATGTAAAAGTACCTATTTGCTATGGCTTTTATTATATGATGTCTTTATGTTGTAATTTTACCACAGAAATTATAAGTAGACGATTTAGACATGTAAAATATGGTTTAATAATTAATGTATAAAGGTTAATATGGTAAATATGTTAATTAATGATTATATAATAAAACACTAAGTAAAAGTCATGCATTTTTATTCATCTTGGTGTCCAAAAGTTAAAAAGAAAAAGCCATAGTTGAGGTTTGAGCATTCGGCACATATGGGGCTTGATTTAGGTAAGTTTTAAGCTCGGTTTCTGATAATTTTTACGTTTTTGAGATCGTTGCTTCGTGTTTTAGCTAGCCCATGCCTTGATTTTCAGATTCGATGATGATTTTGAGATTTTCCATTGTTTATATCTTGTTGTTTTTGTGGTTTGATGATGAAAAATAAATATGTGTTGATAGATTACCATGTTTAATTAAGTGATTTTTAGTAAAAATGTCTATTTGGGATTAAATTGTGAACTTTGTAAATTGAGTGGTCAAAATGTGAAATAAATGAAGGAAATTGGCTGCTATGAACCTTAGAAAAATTTGGCTATACTAGAGTTTAATGAAATTATGTGTATTTTGTGTTTTGTGAAATAAGGGATAAATTGTGAAAAATGTAAAATGTTAGGGGCTAAAGTGAAAATTTCCCTTTTATGTGTTTTTGGATGAATTTGAGTACATGTGTGATTAAATATGTCTAATTTATATTAATTTAGATCAAGAAAAGAGGAATCGGAATTGGATCGGGGAAATCTAAAGTTGTCGAATAGTCGTCTCGGTTCGTTCGTCTTTGTCTGAGGTAAGTTCGTAAGTAAATAAATGTCGTTAAATTGAATGTATTGATTTTGTAAATAGTCGAATTGAATTTATGTATGTATAACTACTTAGCCGAATTGAATTTAGCATGGAATGATGTGTTACAAGCATGAATCGATCGAGTTACGACATCCGAAAGCCCCGTACGAACCTTAGGAATAGTTAGGATACATATGTCATGACATAGGATTTCGATATTTGATTATATGTAAGACCACGTCTAGGACGTTGGCATTGTACGAGCTTTTCGAGGTATCCAAGTATCCTTATTGATTCCAAATGGTTTAACGGGCAATATTAAGTTAAGATCAAATGTGAAATTAAGCAAAATGGTTCAGGTACGTGCGAAGTTAAATGTTCATGAAAATAAGGTAAGTTTAGTACTTGAAATGATGATATAAACTATGCATGATGAAAAAGGTGATCTATATGTGCATGTGATTATTCATATTCGGTCAAATGACATTATAATGTTAATATTCAGGTGATGATATATGAATTTGCAAGTATGATAATGTATATATGGTTAAGGTTTGCTTAATTTGGCTTAGTTTAATTGAATTATGTATGTCATTGAAATGATTTATTTGATTATGACTTACTAAGCTATTCAAGCTTACTGTGTGTGTTTATTCTTTGATTTATAGATTTTGTAGGCTAGTTACAAGCTCGAGGATCGTCAAGGAAATCCGTCACACCATCGATCGCTATTTCGTTATTGCAAAAGTTTGAAACTATGAATATATGAAATGTATAGTTTAATATTTGTTTTGGTTGGTTTTGAGATTGTAAATATATGAGCAATGCGAAAATGGCTTGAAATAATGTTTATGTTTATGCATTTTCAGTTGTGATATGAGTTCATGTCGGGTATTATGTTTCATAGTATAAGTGTGCGATATGCTTGATATATATATGTTTTGGGATGAAACAATTATATATGGCTTATGATTAGTTCATTTTGAAAGCTTGATACATGTGGGTGTTGAATGTGTTTGGGTCACGGATTGTTAATGACTTATTATTGAGATGCATAATTTGAAACATGAACTGATTTGAAAGTTGTTTATAATGTAAATTATGTATTCGATCATGTGATGAAATATAGGTGGTGGTTATAAGCTATTTATGATTCGGCAATGGTGTTTAAATCATGTCATTAAGTGTTTAATTATATGTTAATGTGAAAATTGTGGTATTGGACATGTGTGGACTAAGTTAGGCTATGAAAATTTGATTAAGGAATGTGGTTTTTGTGTCAGTTTTGAAATGGCATGCTTTCATGGGTAATTTGGTTTGGAAATGATAAATAATGTGTATATGTATATTCGCCTAAGGCTTTGGACTCATAATGATAAGTATGTGATATGGTATATAGCATAATTATATTATTATATTATGTATTGAATGTTGTCATGAATGACCGAATATGTATTCGATTGATTGGGTTGTGGTTGACTGATTAGGTACGAAAGGTTAAGGCAGATAATGAATATTCTACTTGAATGTTTTGGTCAGTTTATTGGGGTAGCTAAGAAGGTTAAGTTGATGATATATTCGGCATATGCTAGGTAGAATATTTATATACATATCCATGATATGTTTTGTTATGGTTAGGTAAACAAATGTCATAATGATAGGTTAATTACCTAGCCGAATAAATAGTGAGATGTATAGTTTAATATTTGTAATTTGGTTTGGTAATTAAGTACACTAATGATTGCCATTCAAGTTTTAAAATTCTTGTAAATAAACTGATATATATATTTTTGGTACTTGTAAATGTATTACATGAACATGCTAAGTTGTGTTTCATCCGGTAATGCCTTGTAACCTTAATCCGGCGACGGATACGAGTTAGTGGCGTTACATTTGATTGGTATTAGAGCTACGATTTAGTCAGTTCTAGGACTAACGTAGCACGTGTGAGTCTAGTTATACATGCCATATTGATATACTACGATAGTGTGATGATTCCTGAGAATTAAAATGTGTTTCATATAGTAAATGTATCTTGATCGAGCCGTAGCAGATGATGTGGAAAGTAATGCACCTGCTCCCGCTCAAGGGATAGTACAATCTGATTCTAGACCTATTATGAGTAGCCATGAGGGAGAGGCTAAACAAGCCTTCTTCCAGATGATGAACGATTGGTTTACACAATATATGCGTACAAATCCGACTGTTCAACAACCCCCACCCCCGCCTAATTCTCTTCAAACACCTGTGATACGTCAAGTTATTGATCCGATGAGATTAAATAAGCCGTCGGTTGATAAAATCAGAAAATACAGGGCTGAAGAATTCAGAGCCATTGTTGATGATGATGCTGAAGAATTACCGGGTTTGCCACCGATCTGAGAGGTAGAGTTTGGCATTAAGTTAATGTCGGGGAAAACTGCAATTTCGATAGCTCTGTATTGAATGACACCAACCAAATTAAAAGAGTTGAAAGTCCAGTTGCAGGAATTAACAGATAGGGGTTTTGCACGACCAAGTTTTTCTCCTTAGGGTGCACCAGTTTTGTTTTTGAAAAAGAAAGACAGAACCATGAGAATGTGCATCGATTATCGACATCTCAATAAAGTGACCATCAAGAATAAATATCCTCTGCCACGTATTGACGATCTGTTTGATCAGTTGAAAGGGCCTATAGTGTTTTCATAGATAAACTTGAGATTGGGCCACTATCAGTTACGAGTTAAAGACTTAGATGTGCCAAAAACTGCTTTCCAAATGAGGTACGGACATTATGCATTTTTAGTTATGCCTTTTGGACTAACAAATGCACCTACTACTTTTATAGATTTAATGAATCAGATCTTCAGACCATATTTGGATCGATTTGTTGTTGTATTCGTAGATGACATTTTCATAAATTCCAGTGATGAATCCAAGCATGCTGAACATTTGAGAATAGTGCTACAGACTTTGCGTGATAAGCAGTTGTTTGCGAAGTGCAGTAAATGTGAGTTCTAGTTGTGTGAAGTTGGTTTTCTGGGACATGTTATGTCAGCATCGGGAATTAGAGTTGATCCAAGAAAGATTTCCACGATATTAGACTGGAAGCCTCCGAGAAATGTATCCGAAGTTGGAAGTTTTCTGGGACTTGCAGGTTATTACAGACGGTTCGTAAAAGGCTTTTCATTGATTGCCACTCCATTGACGAAACTACTTCAGAAAAATGTTAAATTTGAGTGGTCGGACAAGTGCCAGAAGAGTTTTGACCAGTTGAAAGCTTTGTGGACCGAAGCTACAGTGTTAGTTTAGCTAGAATCGGGTAAAGAATTGGTAATATATAGTGATGCATCATTGAATGGATTTGGGTGTGTTTTGATGCAAGAAGGCAAAGTCATAGATTATGCCTCGAGACAGTTAAAGTTTCATGGAAAGAATTATCTGACGCACGGTTTGGAATTGGCAGCTATTGTGTTTGCATTGAAAATTTAGCGCCACTATCTGTTCGGTGAGAAATGTCACATTTATTCTAATCACAAAATCTTAAAATATTTGATGACTCAGAAAAACCTGAATTTACGACAGCGAAGATGGTTAGATTTGTTAAAAGATAATGAATTAGTGATTGACTACCATCCGGGAAAGGCCAATATCGTTGTTGATGCTTTAAGCCAAAAATCTTTGTTTGCTCTTCATGTGATGAATACGCATATGGCTTTATCTGATGGCGGGTCGATTTTAGCTGAGTTGAAAGTGAGACTACTATTTATGCAACAGATTTGCACAGCTCAGAATGTTGATAACGAATTGTTAGCAAAACAGGCTCAATGTTATTTGAATGTCGATTTAGAATTTCAGATTGATGCTGATGATTGTTTGAAAACTAGAGGCTGAATTTGTGTTATGAGAAATTCAAAGTTGATTCAGATGATTTTAAATGAAGTAGTTGGTTATTTGTTCATCCAGGAAGCACATGTAACACCTATAACCTGTAATCGTTGCCGGAATAGGTTAAGAGGAATTACCAAACCTGTAACTCAATTCAAAACATTCATTTAACCAATTTCATCACATTTCAGTAACCATCAATCATCCACATTCAAAATGTGCTTAAATTAATCATACAAAGTATTAATCATGCATTTGGGACTAAATTATAACATATTAAAAATTTCAGAAACTTAGAAAATTTTTAACTTTTCAAGTGACACATGCCCGTGTGAACAGGCCGTGTGCCTCACACGGCATTAAACACGCCAATCTGTCTAAGCCGTGGCTAAATAGGGCATACATACTGGCTTGCCCACACGACCACAAGACTTGCCTGTATGCCAGACCGTGTGAAAATTAAAGAGGCTACTGACTTGGGTCACACGGCTGACCACACACCTGCGTGCCAGCCAGTGTGGTACACACGACCAATAGAGACACCTGTGTGCCTAGGCCGTGTCAAAACTGTAGGGTATACTAACTTTAATTTTGAGGTTACCCTAGGGGACACACGGCTGTGTAACATGACCGTGTGTCACACACGGCTGAGACACACGTCCGTGTCTCTTCTCGTGTGGAGAAAAATAGGCCATTTGAAAAGCCAAATTTGCCACCCTAAAACATAAGCATTTACATTCATAATTGATCACATTAATGCAACTCAATTGGTAACCAAATTGACCAATTCAATACACATTTCTATCCAAACTTACCATTTACAAAACCAAATATCTATATAACCACATATACAACTCATTCATTTAACATCTATATATCAAGACTTCATTTGCATAATTTCATTCAAATATTACCAGACCAAAACATACTATCATTAAGCACATATAAATACAACTAAAACATGATACCAAATAAGCCAAATCACATGGCTTATCTTATACACAAAAACATACCAAAACCATGTTGTCAAGTATTATAACTAACATCATTTAAACTAGCTTATACATGCCATATTTACAATTATTCGCAAGTTCAAAATACAACTCGAAGATTTGATAGTGTGACGTGCAACTCCGACTTGTCTAGAACGAGCGAGCTAACGAACCTCTATAAGACATAGAAACAGAAACAGAGTAAGCTTATAGCTTAGTAAGCCTGTATAACTTAGAATTTAAACTTACCATTTATAAACTATCAATTAATAATAAAAATGCCAACAATTCAATTTAACCATCAGCTAATCACAAGTATTCATCACATGTTAGTCATCTAACAAATACATAAAACTATCTATTAGTACTTTACTTTGCATCAATTCTAAAGTCACATATCAAATATTTAACACTTATAACCTGTAACTTATCCAAATAACCAATATTTAAGCCCCTTGGACCCATTAGAAATGTAAAGGATAATCGAGTGAACAATGCCAGTAATCCGGCAATTCTTCATCATACATGCTCTTTTGAGTCACGGTCGGCAAGTTCCTTCGAGCTGAACAGTAAGCTCTATCGAGCTGAAACGGTAAGCTCTATCGAGCTGAAACAGTAAGCTCTATTGAGCTAAAACAGTACACTTTTACGAGCTGTGGTGAGTTCGCAACAAATGCAAGACCTCGACCAATACAGTAATCTCAGTAACACGTCACTCGTATCCAATGAATTCACACAGTTCTAACGGGGCTCGGTAACCAATTCAATATAGTCATAAGACATTTATACTTCAAATATCTCAATTATACATACTCTATTCAATAATCACAAGTATAGAAAAGTTCAATTCTAATTATACGAACTTACCTCATATTTGCTCGGTTAACTTTTGTCTACCCGTCTACCTTTTGTTTCCTCCGATCAAGTTCTGATATTTGTTTGTCTTGATCTATATTTATCAAATTCAATATTTCCAGTAACTATTCATTTCAATTTAGTCCCTAATTCACATATATGGAAATTTACATATTTGCCCCATGATTTTAACTATTTTACAATTTAGTCATTTATGCATAAAATGGTAAATTACACATTTTTAACCACAATCCACCTTAGATGAATTCTATATGGTATTATAATAGCTCATACTTTCACTTATTTCACATTTCTAACCATAATATTTCTATCTTTTTCAATTTAATCTCATATGCTCATTTTTGTCAAAATTAATTTAATAAATCTTGCATATCTTTCAATATCCATCAATAATCTAGCATAATACTTCAAAATATACTAGTATTCAACAATTTCATATCTCAAAATCTATAACAGTGTCAAGAAAAAAGGTACGGGCTAGCTAGATTAAGCTGCAATGAGCTCAAAAATGTAAAAATTATTAAAAACGGATCAAAAACCGTACCTTAATCAAAGGTTCAAGCTTGGCCGAATGAAAACCTAAGTTTTTTATTCTTTCTTCTCAATTTTTGGCAATGATGATGAATGATATAACAAAATTTTGATTTTCTTTTATTAATATAACATTAATTGACATTTTACCAAAATAACCTTAATTAACTTTAATAATTTCAAAAATATCAAGCCAACAACTTCCATTATATCATTTAAGGTCTAATTGACATGCAATGACTTCCATATTAATAAACGATAGCTATATAATACTTTTAAACAATAGAACTCAACTTTTTTGTGTTACGCGATTTAGTCCTTTTTACCGAATTAATCTATTAAACGGTAAAATTTCTTTACGAAACTTTCACGTAATTAATCTATCATGCTGTAAACCTTAGTAAAATAATAAAATAAATATTTTGACTTAGTATTTGTGGTCCCAAAACCACTGTTCCAATTTGACCTAAAAACGGGTTGTTACAACTCTCCCCCCTAAGGGATTTTCGTCTCCGAAAATCTTACAGGTAAAGAGGTTAGGGTACGGTTTTCGCATAGCTTCCTTGGGTTCCCATGTAGGTTCCTTAATTCCATGTTTATGCGAAAGAAACTTCACAAGAGCTATGCGTTTATTTCTCAATTCTTTAATCTCCTGAGCCAGAATCCTGATCGGTTCTTCGTTATACGGTAAATCAAACTGTATCTCTACATCAATGAGAGAAATCACATGTGACGGATCCGATCTATATCGACATAGCATCGAAACATGAAAAACATTATGTATCTTTTCTAGCTCAGATGGTAACGATAATCGATATGCTACAGGCCCTATTCTTTCAACAATCTCATACAACCCGATGAATCGCGAACTTAATTTTCCTTTACGGTCGAAACGAAAAATTTTCTTCCATGGTGACACTTTCAAAAATTCTCGATCTCCGACCTAAAATTCTATTTCCTTACTTTTCAAATCTGCATATGATTTCTGTCAATCTGAAGCTACTTTTAACTATCGCGAATTACTTTCACTTTTTCTTCAGTCTCTTTGATCAAATCAACCCCATGAATCTTTTTCTCACTCAATTCAGTCCAATATAATGGTGTTCGACACTTGCAACCATATAAAGCTTTGTACGGTGTCATCTTTATACTTGTTTGGAAACTGTTGTTATAAGCAAATTCAATCAGAGGAAAGTATTTCTCCCAGCTACCTTTAAACTCGAGAATGCAACAACGCAACATATCCTCAAGTATCTGTATAATTCTTTCAGACTGACCATCTGTCTAGGGATGAAAAGTTGTGCTAAAATTTAATTTTGTTCCAAGAGCTTCTTGTAATTTCTTCTAGAATCTTGACGAAAATCTTGGGTCTCTATCGAAGATAATAGACAGTGGTACACCATGTAATCGTACAATTTCAAATAAATACAATTCAGCTAACCTATCCAGAGAGTAATCCGTACATACTAGTATAAAATGAGCAGATTTTGTTAGTCGATCAACGACAATCCAAATAGCATCTTTATTTTTCGGAGTTAGGGGCAGTCCTAATACAAAATCCATAGTGACTCCATCCCATTTCCACTCAGAAACCAATACAGGCTACAGTAAACTAGATGGTACTTGATATTCAGCTTTGACTTGCTGAAAAATCAAACATTTCGATACAAACTCTGATATATCCCGTTTCATTCCCGACCACCAATACTACTGTGTCAAATCATTATACATCTTGGTACTACCCGGATGAACAGAAAAGCGACTATGTTCTTCATGCAGAATTTTCTGAATAAGCTCTGTATCTTTCGATACACAAATCCTATTTCGGAGCATTAAACAATAATCCTATTTCAGAGCATTAAACAATCATCAATTCCAATATTTAGACTCACATTGAATTCGTTTAGCTTGTAGTTCACGATCATTTTTCTGAGCTTCAAAAATTTGTTGCAGAAATACCGGCTTAGCTTTCAATTCAACAAAAATAGACCTGTAATCACATATCATCAACTAGGTATTCATGGCCCGTAATGCAAACAAAGATTTTTGGCTCAAGGTATCAACAACTTCATTAGCTTTTCCCGAGTGATAATCAATCACAAAATCATAATCTTTCAATAACTCGAGCCATCTTTGTTGACGTAAATTCAAATCCTTCTATGACATTAGATATTTCAAGTTTTTATGATCCGTATAAATATGACATTTTTCACCGTATAAATAGTGTCGCCAAATTTTCAATGCAAATACAATCGTAGCCAACTCTAAATCATGTGTCGGATAGTTCTTTTCATGCGATTTTAACTATCAAGAAGCATAAGTAATAACTTTTCCATCTTACATCAAAACACACCCCAATCTATTTAACGACGCATCACTATAAATCACGAACTCTTTACCCAATTAAGGTTGAACCAAAACTGGTGCTTTTGTTAATAGTGCTTTCAACTGTCCAAAACTCTGTTGACATGTTTCTAACCATTCAAATGTTACATCTTTTTGTAGCATTCGAGTGATTGGCGTCGCAATCATTGAAAATCCTTTTACAAATCTCTAGTAATAGCCCGCTAAGCCCAGGAAACTACGAACTTCAGATACGTTTCTCGGAGGTTTCCAATCAACAATAGCAGAAATTTTGCTCAAATCAACTCTAATATCATCGGCTGAAACAATATGTCCCAAAAATCCAACCTACTTGAGCCAGAACTTGCATTTACTGAACTTTGCAAATAACTATTTTCACGTAGAGTTTGTAACACAATTCTTAAGTGCTCAGTATGCTCAGTTTCATCTCGTGAATAGATCAGAATATCGTTAATGAATACAACAACAAACCTGTCTAAATACAGTCTGAATATACGATTCATCAAGTCCATAAAAATGGCAGGAGTATTAGTTAAACCAAAAGGCATAACAAGGAATTCATAATGGCCATACCTTATTCTAAAAGTGATTTTCGGTACATCCGAGTCAGTACACATGCGCATCGTGCCATCTTTCTTTTTCACAAACAAAACCAGTGCACCTTAAGGAGAATAACTCAGTTGTACAAAACCTCTGTCTGTCAATTCTTGCAATTGATCTTTCAACTCTTTTAATTCTGTTGGATCCATTCTGTACGGAGCTATCGATATCAGAGTTGTTCCCGATATTAACTCAATACCAAACTTGACTTCTCTGATTAGCGATAATCTCGGTAATTCTTCTGGAAATACATCTGAGAACTCACAAACAACAAGTACGGATTCAATCTTTGATCCTGACACTTTTGTATCCAATACGTATGCAAGATATGCATCATAACCCTTTCTCAAATATTTCTGAGGTGATATAGACGATATCACATTAGGTAATTTATTCGAATCAATAGACTCAATCCAAAGAATCTCACCATTTGGACATTTCAATTCAATAGTTTTCTGTCTACAATTCACAACGGCATCATGCATAGTCAGCCAGTCCATACCTAGAATCACATCAAACTCATCGAATGGTAGAAGTAGCAAGTCAGCTCTAAAACAGTAACCCCGGATCATCAAAGGACAATTCTTACAAATTTTATTAACTAAAAAAAACTTGCCTAAAGGGTTCGATACTTTAATTACAAATTCTGTAAACTCGACATAAACTCTTTTTAAATACTAAATTCATACAGATATATGAATGGGTTAATCCTGGATCTATCAATGCAACTATATCAATATCAAAAAGAGAAAAAGTACCGGTAATAATGTCTGCTGATGATGCTTCCTCTCGTGCACGTATAGCATAAGCCCTGGCAGGTGCTCGTGCCTCGAATCTTACGGTCGAATCTCTCGTAGTACCTCAATTACCACTCATATTTTCGGTGTTTTGGGGCGGTCTCCCTCTAACAGTCGTGTTACTTGTTTTCACTGGTTGTTCTCTTTCAGCTGTGAACATTTCTGGACAATCATGGAGAAAATGATCAAAAAATCCACATTTAAAGTAGGCTCTGCTCACTAATCTGCATTCACCATAATGTTGCTTATTTCAATGTTTACATTCAGATCCAACATTTCTAACACTTCCCGCACTGGCCACAGATGTCGCCTGAGGTTTTGAACTTGCTTGTCTCGCATTTCTATCTCTAATAGAAATTCCCCTAGAGGTTGTAGAATGAGGATGATATTCTCTAAATTTCTTTGATGCTGACTGTTGTGATTTGACCGTAAATCTTTTTGTAGACTCTCTAGCCTCAAAATTGGCTTTTTTTTTCTCTTTACAAAGCTCTTCAGTTTTATAGGCTCGGTTAAACAGAACAACAAACTCTTTCAGCTCAAGAATTCCAACCAACACTCTGATCTCTTCATTCAATCAATCCTCGAATCTTTTACACATTATAGCTTCAGAAGAAACACATTCACGAACATATTTGCTAAGTTGTGCAAACTCTCGTTCCTATTCTATAACTGACATACGACACTACTTCAATTCAAGAAATTCTTTTCTCCTCTGATCAATGAACCTTTGGCTAATGTATTTCTTTCTAAATTCAACTTGAAAGAAATCCCAAGTGACTCGCTCTGTCGAAACTACGGATATCAAGGTCTTCCTCCACTGATACGCAGTATCTCTCAACAATGATAAAACACACTTCATACATTCTTCGAGTGTGCAAGAAAATTCATCTAACACCCGAATCGTGTTCTTAAGCCAAAATTTGGCCCTCTTAGGGTCATCATTAGTAGTAGCTCTAAATTCCTCAACTCTGTGTTTCTAAATTCCATCAACTGGTGGTTTATTTAATTGTAAAGCATCGATACCTTGAGGAACTACTGGGATCGGTTGGGGAACAGGTGGGGGTGGAGGTTGCGAAACATTCGAATTTGTACGAATGTACTATGGAAACCACTCATTTAATATCTGAAAGAAGGCTTCTTTAGCCTCACCCCGGTGACTACTCGTCACAGGTCTAGATTCAGTAGGCGTTGCTCCTTGACCGGGAGCCGGCGTATTACTTTCTACGTCATCTGCTACAGCTCGTTTGGGATCCATTACCATTTGAAAATACATTTAAGAACGTCAAAAGTCATCACACTATCATAGTTTTAAATATGGCATGTATAGCTAGACTCACATACGCTACGTTAGTCCTAGAATTGACTAAACCGTAACTCTAATACCAACAAATGTAACACTCTAAACCTGTTACCGTTTCCAGAATAGTTAAGAGGCATTACCAAACCTGTAACTCAATTCAAAACTTTTATTTAACAAATTTCATCACATTTTAGTAACCATCAATCATTCACATTCAAAATGTACTTAAATCAATCATACAAAGTATTAATTATGCATTTGGGACTAAATTATAACATATTAAAAATTTTAGATACTTAGAAAGTTTTCAACTTTTCAAGTGACACACGCCCGTGTGAATAGGCCGTGTACCTCACATGGTATTAAACACGCCCGTGTGTCTAAACCATGGCTAAACAGGGCATACATACTGACTTGCCCACACGGCCACAAGACTCGCCCGTGTGCTAGGCCGTGTGAAAATTAAGGAGGCTACTAACTTGGGTCACACGGCCGGCCACACGCCTATGTGCCAGCCCGTGTGCTACACACGACCAATAGCCACACTCATGTATCTAGGCTGTGTCAAAACTGTAGGGTATACTGACTTTAATTCGTAGGGTACCCCAAGGGACACACGGTCGTGTAACATGATCGTATGTTACACACGGATGAGACACACGCCCGTGTCTCTTCGCTTGTGGAGAAAAATAGGCCATTTGAAAAGCCAATTTTGCCACCCTAAAACATAAGCATTTACATTCATAATTGATCACATTAATGCAACTCAATTGGTAACCAAATTGACCAATTCAATACACATTATAAACTCTATCCAAACTTACCATTTACAAAACCAAATATCTATATAACTATATATACAACTCATTCATTTAACATCTATATATCAAGACTTCATTTGCATAATTCCATTCAAATATTACCATACCAAAACATACTATCATTAAGCACATATAAATACAACCAAAACATGATACCAAATAAGCCAAACCACATGGCTTATCTTATACACAAGAACATACTAAAACCATGCTGTCAAGTATCATAACTAACATCATTTAAACTAGCCTATACATGCCATATTTAAAATTATTCACAAGTTCAAAATACCACTCGGAGATTTGATAGTGTGACGTGCAACTCCGACTTGTCCAGAACGAGTGAGCTAACGAACCTCTATAAAACATAGAAACAGAAACAGAGTAAGCTTATAGCTTAGTAAGCCCGTATAATTTAGAATTTAAACTTACCATTTATAAACTATCAAGCAAAATAACCTAAGTTTTTTATTCTTTCTTCTTAATTTTCGTCAATAGAGATGAATGATATAACAAAATTTTGACTTTCTTTTATTAATATAACATTAATTGACATTTTACCAAAATAACCTTAACGAACTTTAATAATTTCAAAAATTCCAATCCAACAACTTCCACTATATCATTTAAGGTCTAATTGGCATGTAGGGACTCCCATATTAATAAACCATAACTATATAATACTTTTAAACAATAGAATTCAACTTTTTTGTGTAACGCGATTTAGTCCTTTTTACTGAATTAATCTAATAAACAAATGCAGGAGCTCGACCAATACAGTAATCTCAGTAACACGTCACTCGTATCCAATGAATTCACATAGTTCAAATGGGGCTCGGTAACCAATTCAATATAGTTATAAAACATTTATACTTCAAATATCTCAATCATACATACTCTATTCAATAATCACAAGTATAGAAAAGTTCAATTCTAATTATACGAACTTACCTCGTATTTGCTCGGTTAACTTTCGTATACCCGTCTACCTTTTGTTTCCCCTGATCAAGTCTCGATATTTGTTTGTCTTGATCTATATTTATCAAATTCAATATTTTTAGTAACTATGCATTTCAATTTAGTCCCTAATTCACATATATGGCAATTTACATATTTGCCCCATAATTTTAACTATTTTGCAATTTAGTCCTTTATACATAAAATGGAAAATTACACATTTTTAACCACAATCCACCTTAGATGAATTCTATATGGTATTATAATAGCCCATATTTTCACTTATTTCACATTTCTAACCACAATATTTCTATCTTTTTCAATTTAATCCCATATGCTCATTTTTGTCAAAATTCATTTAATAAAACTTGCATATCTTTCATTATCCATCAATAATCTAGCATAATACTTCAAAATATACTAGTATTCAATAATGGCATATCTTAAAATCTATAACAGTTTCAAGAAAGAAGGTACAGGCTAGCTAGATTAAGCTGCAACGAGCTCAAAAATGTAGAAATCATTAAAAACGGATCAAAAACCGTACCTTAATCAAAGATTCAATCTTGGTTGAATGAAAACCTAAGTTTTCTATTCTTTCTTCTCAATTTTCAGCAATGGAGATGAATGATATAACAAAAATTTGATTTTCTTTTATTAATATAACATTAATTGACATTTTACCAAAATAACATTAATGAACTTTAATAATTTCAAAAATACCAAGCCAACAACTTCCACTATATCATTTAAGGTTTAATTGGCATGCAGGGACTCCCATATTAATAAACCATAGCTATATAATACTTTTAAACAATAGAACTCAACTTTTTCGCGTAATGCAATTTAGTCTTTTACTGAATTAATCTATTAAACAGTAAAATTTCTTTACGAAACTTTCACGTAATTTATCTATCATGCTGTAAACCTTAGTAAAATAATAAAATAAATATTTTCACTTAGGATTTGTGGTCGCGAAACTATTGTTCCGATTTGACCAAAAAATAGGATGTTACAACACAAAAATGTATAATGACCTGAAACAACTTTATTGGTGGTCTGGTATGAAGCGTGACAACTTTGAATTTGTTTCAAAATGTTTAATCTATCAGAAAGTCAAAGCTGAACATCAGGTACCGTCTGGGTTACTACAGCCGATTATGATTCCCAAGTGGAAATGGGACAGAATCACAATGGATTTTGTTTCGGGTTTACCTCTGTCACCAAGTAAGAAAGATACAGTCTGGGTAGTGGTTGATAGACTGACTAAATTGGCTCATTTCATTCCAATACGCACGGATTATTCACTTGTTAAGTTGTATATCTTCGAGGTTGTAAGATTGCACGGAGTACCTATTTCTATTATTTCGGATAAAGATCCGAGGTTCACATCACGATTTTGGAAGAAACTGCAAGAAGTATTAGGTACGAAGCTGCACTTCAATACTGCTTTTCACCCGTGGACGGATGGTCAATCTGAGCGGATTCAGATACTCGAGGATACGTTGAAGTGTTGCATTCTTGAGTTTGAAGGTACATGGGAACGATACTTGCCATTGATTGAATTTCCCTATAATAATAGCTTTCAAACGAGCATAAAAATGGCACCTTACGAAGCTTTTTACGGTCGCAAATCCCGAACATCTCTGTATTGGATTGAGCTCAGTGAGAATAAGATACACGGGGTCGATTTGATCAAAGAGACTGAACAGAAAGTGGAAGTGATTCGCGATAGTCTAAAAGCAGCGTCAGATCGTCAGAAATCGTATGCAAACTTGAAATGAAAAGATATTGAGTTTTAGATCGGGGACAAAGTGTTTTTGAAAGTCTCACCGTGGAAGAAAATACTCCAATTCGGTCGTAAAGACAAATTAAGCCCGAGATTTATTGGGTCATATAAGATTATTGAGCGTATCGGGCCTGTTGCTTACAGACTATTGTTGCCACTTGAGTTAGAAAAGATCCATAACGTGTTTCACGTATCGATGCTTCGATGATATCGATCTGACCCATCGCATGTGATCTCCCCGTCTGAGATTGAGATTCGATCCGATATGACATACGAGGAAGAACCAATCCGAATTTTAGATCGCGAGGTTAAAGAATTAAGAAATAAGAAAATCTCTTTAGTGAAAGTCTTATGGCATCGACACAGGGTTGAGGAAGCTACGTGGGAGCCCTAGGATGCTATAAGAGAAAGTTACCCAAACCTATTCGCCGGTAAGATTTTCGGGGACGAAAGTCCCTAAGGGGGAGTTGTAACAGCTCAGTTTAGACCCTATTCGAAACAGTGGTTTTGGGACAACGAATTTGAGTCAAAAATATTTTAATATTATTTTTGATGTCTTCAGGATGTTAAATTATATGTGTGAAAATTTCGTGTGAAAATTTTAGCGTTTTTGTGCTCAATTTAATTAAAAGGACTTAATTGTGTAAATGCAAAACTAGCATGCTTTATGTAAAAGTCCTATTTGCTATGGCTTTTATTATATGATGTCTTTATGTTTTAATTTTACCATAGAAATTATGAGTGGACGATTTAGACATGCAACATATTGTTTAATAATTAATTTATAAAGGTTAATATGGTAAATATGTTAATTAATGATAATATAATAAAACATTAAGTAAAAGTCATGCATTTTTATTCATCTTGGTGGCCGAAAGTTAAAAGAAAGAAACCATAGTTGAGGTTTGAGCATTTGGCACATTTGGGGCTTGATTTAGGCAAGTTTTAAGCTTGGTTTTTGATAATTTTTACGTTTTTGAGATCGTTGCTTCGTGTTTTAGCTAGCCTATTCCTTGATTTTCCGATTCGATGATGATTTTGAGATTTGCCATTATTGATATCTTGTTGTTTTTTTGGTTTGATAATGAAAAATAAATATATGTTGATAGATAACCATGTTTAAATAAGTGATTTTTAGTAAAAATGTCTATTTGGGATTAAATTGTGAATTTTGTAAATTGAGTGTTCAAAATGTGAAATAAATGAAAGAAATGGGCTGCTATGAACCTTAGTAAAATTCGGCTATACTAGAGTGAAATGAAATTTAGTGTATTTTGTGTTTTGTGAAATAAGGGATAAATTGTAAAAAATGTAAAATGTTAGGGGCTAAAGTGCAAATTGCCCTTTTATGTGTTTTTGGATGAATTTGAGTACATGTGTGATTAAATAAGTCTAATTTATATTAATTTAGATCAAGAAAAGAGGAAATTGGAATTGGATCGGGGGAAATCTAAAGTTGTCGAATAGTCGTCCCGGTTCGTTCGTCTTCATCCGAGATAAGTTCATAAGTAAATAAATATAGTTAAATTGAATGTATTGATTTTGTAAATAGCTGAATTGAATTTTATGTATGTATAACTACTTAGCCGAATTGAATTTAGCATGGAATGATGTGTTACGAGCATGAATCGATCGAGTTACGACGTCCGAAAGCCCCATACAAACCTTAGGAATAATTAGGATACATATGTCATGACATAGGATTCTGATATGTGATTTCATGTAAGACCACGTTTTGGACATTAACGATTGGAGATTTACGTGTAAGACCCTATCTTGGACAATGATCTCGATATTCGATTATATGTAAGACCACGTCTGAGACGTTGGCATTGCACGAGCTTGTCGAGGTATCCGAGTATCCTTATTGATTCCAAATGGTTCAATGGGCAATATTAAGTTAAGATCAAATGTGAAATCGAGCTAAATGGTTCAGGTATGTGTGAAGTTAAATGTTCATGAAAATAAGCTAAGTTTAGTACTTGAAATGATGATATAAACTATGCATGATGACAAAGGTGACTTATATGTGCATGTGATTATTCATATTCGGTCAAATGGCATTATAATGTTAATATTCAGGTGATGATATATGAATTTGTAAGTATGATAAATGTATATGTGGTTAAGATTTAGTTGGTTTTGAGATTGTAAATATATGAGCCATGCGAAAATGGATTGAAATGATGTTTGTGTTTATGCATTTTTGGTTGTGATATAAGTTCATGTCAGGTATTATGTTTCATAGTATAAGTGTGTGATATGCCTGATATATATATGTTTTGGCATGAAGCAATTATATATGGCTTATGATTAGTTCATTTGGAAACCTTGATACAAGTGGGTGTTGAATGTGTTTGGGTCATGGATTGTTAATGACTTATTATTGAGATGCATAATTTGAAACATGAATTGATCTGAAATTTGTTTATAATGTAAATTATGTATTCGTCATGTGAGGAAATATAGGTGATGGTTATAAGCTATTTATGATTCGGCAATGGTGTTTAAATCATGTCATTAAGTGTTTAATTATATGTTAATTGTTAAAATTGTGGTATTGGACATGTGTGGACTAAGTTAGGCTATGAAAATTTGATTAAGGAATGTGGTTTTTGTGTCGGTTTGAAATGGCATGCTTGCATGGGTAATTTAGTTTAGAAATGATAAATAATGTGTATATGTATATTCGCCTAAGGCTTTGGACTCATAATGATAAGTATGTGATATGGTATATAGCATAATTATATAATTATATTATGTATTGAATGTTGTCATGAATGACCGAATATGTATTCAATTGATTGGGTTGTGGTTGACTAATTAGGTACGAAAGGTTAAGGTAGATAATGAATATTCTACTTGAATGTTTTGATCAGTTTACTTAGTTAGCTAAGAAGGTTAAGTTGATGATATATTTGGCATATGCTAGGTAGAATATTTATATACATATCCAGGATATGCTTTGTTGTGGTTAGGTAAACAAATGTCATAATGATAGGTTAATTACCTAGCCAAATAAATAGTGAGATGTATAGTTTAATATTTTTAATTTTGTTTGGTAATTGAGTACACTAATGATAGCTATTCAAGTTTTAAAATTCTTGTAAATAAACTGATATATATATTTTTGGTACTTGTAAATGTATTATATGAACGTGCTGAGTTGTGTTTCGTCTGGTAATGCATTGTAACCTTAACCCCGCGACAGATACGGGTTAGGGGTGTTACAATTCGGGTTACTGAATGAAGGGTTGTGAGCATCTTCAACTTTCTCTGGGCCTTCATCGTTAATATCGTCTGGAACCTCATCAATATCAAGGTCAATAAAATCTTCAACGTCCTGATCAAAATCTTCACCATTATTGGTCCCTTCTCCGACATCTACCTTGAAGCTTATTAGTACCTCTAGATGTATTTGTAGACGGGGACCCAGGTACGGTTGTTATACAAAATCCCACCATAATTTGGATTTTTGGGCATCTACGATATCCTTCCGCATTCTAACTAATCTGTCCATCTGACATTAAGATCAAAGTTAAATCTGGGATGTTGACTTATTGGACAAACATTCTCAATGGGCTCTAAGTCCACTAACTTAGCAAATAACTCAACTGGTTGGGGGTTCTCACTCTTAGTCGACCACAATATTTCCATCATAGTGCCCAATTCATCATCATCTAACAATTGCATCTCACAAAATGTCAACAGATCTGTAGAGATTGAAAACTTGTAAAATAATCTGGACTTCACCCTTCCACAACGGATAGTTATTTTTGCATTGATCTTCCTTTCCATTTCTTCTAGCTTCACATTTTTATTCAATCGCAACCCTATTGTAACACCCCTTGTAACACCCCACACTCGAGTCCTACACCGGGACGGGGTACGAGGCGTTACCTCACTTAGTACCTGCATTCTAACTTTTTCGAATCACCAAGACTTGATCAAATTTAAAACTTTTTCAAACTCTATTTAAACTCCTTAAAGTTGGCTTATGAGGCCTCAAACTTTCCCTGGAAACCATTTGAAACCAACTCGAGTCATTGAATCGACTAAATAAAAATGACTCTTGAAACAGGGCACACACCTATGTGGAAGGGCAACATGCCTGTGTGGTCATTATAACATGGTCGTGTTGATGGCCCGTGTGACATACACGGCCTAAGCATTTAGGAACACATCCGTGTCCTATACCTGTGTAGATTTATTTTTCAATTCGAACCTACAGGGGTTTTCACACGGCTTGACACACGCTCGTGTCTATGACCCGTGTCCCTCACACGGCCTAGACATGCCCATGTCCAAAAACCCAGACATTCTGTTTATGACGTCATCTCATATTAAGGCACACGGCCAAGGCACACGCCCATGCTCTAAGCCGTGTCCTCCACACGGTTGAGACACACGGATGTGTGCCTTGGCCGTGTGCCTCAAAATGAATGATGACGTCATAAACAGAATGTCCGGGTTTTTGGACACGGGCATGTCTAGGCCGTGTGAGGGACACCGATCATAGACACGGGCGTGCGTCAGGCCGTGTAAAAAGCCTTGTAGGTTTGAATTGAAAAATAAATCTACACGGGTATAGGACACGGGCGTGTCCCTAGATGCTTAGGTTGTGTGTGTCACACAGGCCATCAACACAGCCATGTTATAATGACGACACGGGCGTGTTGCCCTTCTACACGGGCGTGTACCCTGTTTCAAGAGTCATTTTTATTTAGTCGGTTTAAGGATTCGAATTGGTTCCAAATGGTTTCCAAGGAAATTTTGAGGCCTCATAGGCCCACTTTAAGGAGTTTAAACAGAGTTCGAAAGAGTTTTAAATTTGATCATGTCTTAGTGATTCGAAAAAGTTAGAATGCATGTGTTAAGTGAGGTGACGCCTCGTACCCATCCCGGTGTAGGACTCAGGTGTGGGGTGTTACATTTAGTGGTATCAGAGCTATGGTTTAGTCAGTTCTAGGATTAACCTAGCGTGAGTACCTTGTCCCGGTCTCGGGTACGGGTAAGGGGTGTTACACTCCTAATGTAACAGTCTAATTTAGACCCTAATCGAAATGGTGGTTTCAAGACCACGAATCTGAGTCAAAAAAATATTTAAATATTATTTTTTGTTTATTATATGTGAATTTGCATGTGTGAAAGTTTCGTATAAAAATTTGATTGTTTGTGTGCTTAATTAAATAAAAAAGGGTTTAATTGCATAAAATGAAAACTTGATAGTTTAATGTATAAGGGCTAAATTGTTATTGTCTTTTAAAATGGAAGTACTTATGTTGTAATTATGCCATTGGCTATATGAGTGGACGGTTGTGGGCATGATTTATATGATTTTATAATTAAAATTTTAAGGTTAAAATTGTAAAATAATAAAAGACATATATGATATATTATTACATAAAAAAAAAGACATGCATTTTAGCTCATATTGTGACCGAAACTAAAAAGAAAGAAAAAGAACTAAAGCTTGGTATATTCGGCCATTGTTGGTTCAATTTTAAGGTATTTTTTGTTTCGATTTTTGATAATTTTTACGTTTTTATGATCGTTGCTTCGAATACTACCCGACCCATGCTCGAATTTTTGATTTCGGTGAATATTTTGTGTTATGCCATTGATGAATATTTGTGTTTTGTGATGTTTGATGATGAAGTATCAAAAATATTTTTTAGATTAACATGTTTTGTATTGGAGTTTTTGATGATTTTGAGTTATTAGGACTAAATTGCAAAAATAATAAATTGAGGGATTAAAATGTGAAATAGATGAAATATATGGACTAGTATGTTTATATGGAAAATTTGGCCCAACTATATTGTTGTGAGATTTTGTGTATTTTGTGTTTTATACAATTAGGACTAATTTGTAAAAAGTATGAAATATCAGGGGTAAAATGGTAATTTGTCCATTTTTGTGTTGTTGGATTAAATTGAATGAAATTGTGTTTAAATGAGTTTAATTTGAAATTATATAGATCAAGAACAAAGGAAATCAAACTTGGATCGGGGAAAAACAAAAATAGTCGAATAGCCGATTTGTAACGTCCATCGATATCCGAGGTAAGTCTTTAAGCAATTAAAAATGGTTTATTTTGAACATAGAATGTTTTATTGTGATGATTCGAATTTTATAATCTATTAGTATAATAGTCGAATGTGATGTATCATTGAATTATTATGGTTGAGTTCCATTTGACTGATTTAAAACCTCTAAAAGTGTGTATGTACTACGTGGAATATTATATGATTCGATATATGAAATGTTGTGGAATGATTCTATGTTTGTGATATTCAGGCTTTGAGCCTAGCAAGCCTTGTGCTGGTGACTTTGATCAGGCTTTGTGCCTAGCAAGCTTAATGCCGGTGAATAAATATCAGACCTTAGGTCTGGCAGGCCTTGTGCCGGTGTTTGATTCAAGCTGATGCCTAGCAGGTTTTATACCGGTGATTTGTTTACAAGTCTGTAATTATAAGAGTTCAAATTATTGTGGATATTGAGCAAGTGAAATTGAGATAAATTACCTTGTTTATGTTCGGTCACATAGGTAATTACATGTAAGCTTATATTGAACTTGTATATTCGGTTGCATGTGAGGTTATGTTGAATTTGAATATTCGATTACATGTGAGTTTATATTGAATTTGTGTATTCGGTCATATGTAAGGTTAACTTGAATGTTGTGACAACCCGAATTAGGGCCTAATCGGAATAGTGGTTTCGTGACCACAAATTCGAGATAGAAATAATTTTTTTATAATTATTTTGTGGTTTATGATATGATTTCATGATTTCGTGAAAATTTCGTGATGAAATTCTATGCATTGAGCGCTTAAGTTGAGATTAGGGACTAAACCGAATAAATTGTAAAACTCGTGTTTTAGAAGTTTTTAGTATGAAATTGCTTTGGGATATTAACTAGGAGGTCTTAAATAGCAATTTGACCCATTCCTAAGTTATGGACAAAAGTTGGACATGGAGGGAATTTTTGGAAAGTTTAGTAGTAAGGGCATTTTGGTCATTTGTATATTAAATGAAATAAAATGGGAAAAATAACACAAAATTGGTCATCATCTTCACTAGTTGCTGCCGAAATTTGCTCTCCTCCATAGCTAGGGTTTCTTCAACTTTCAAGCTTCATAGTAAGTGATTTCAAGCCCCGTTTTTAATGTTCTTCACATTTTTGAAATCCTCATAGCTCGGTTTACCTATTTCTACCATTATTTCGAGTTAGGGTTTATGTTTAAAAATTTACCCATGAATGATAGGCATGTATTGTGTTGTTTGATGGTAGAATATGAATGTTTGAAGTTAGGAGAACGATATTTTCTAAGCGATTTTTAACGAAAACGAGCAAAACAGTATAATCGATAAAAATACCTATTGTTCATAACTATGTGTTAGAGTGAGAATTTGATGTTTCCATAGAAGAGAAAAATGATCAGTAGGTCATTAAACATAAGAATAAGGGCTGAAATTAAATTTCCGAGCCTTGGGGAAAAATCATAATTTTGTAAAAGTTAGGGGGCAAAAATGTAATTTTTGTATAATGTGATTTTTGGATTAAAATAAATAGTTCGAGTGTTAAATGAGCTAAATATGTTGTTATAGATCAAGAAAGGCATGGAATCAACCTCGAACGGGGGAAGGAGAAAATTTTGGACTAAATTGCAAAATTCCCATATTTTGCACCGAGGTAAGTTTGTATGTAAATAATACATTAATTTCATTTAAATTCTTATATTTCAGCCTATTATATATATATACTAGCTGACGTTGAAGTATAAATGGACTATTGGAAGAATGGAAATAAGTAATAGGGAGATAGATCCCGGTTGAACATTCGGAAAGATCGAATAAAATAGAGGGAGCATAGCTAGGTCACATGTATGGTGCTGAGTGCACATCATGTGTACAAGAAAGCTACGAGATACTATGTAGTAGCTAGGTCACATGTGTGATACGGGATGTATCCCATGTAGACAAGAGAGCTACGTGAGAGATAAATGTAGCTAGGTCGCATGCGTGATTCCAAGTGAAGGACACCATGTAGACAAGAGAGCTACGACACAAATCGGCTAGGTCGCGTGAGTGGTACTAAGTGTTCACCATGTGTACAAGAGAGCCGAATCAAATGAAATATGATGGTGGGGCTGTGTGCTGAAACCATCAAGTATCGAGGATTAATCTGAATTGTTCAACAGTATGGCTTTGTGGTGACATTGTAGTCATGGGCCTATACTTGTGATGTATGAAATGTGTTGAGAATGATATATATATATATAAAAGTTAAAATGAGGTTTGTACAAAGAATGTGTGAAAGAGTGAAATTAGCATTAAAACTGTTTTAGACAGTAGCAGTGACGTGATTTTTAAAAATCACAAAAAATAGAAGGAATTTAATTAGAGGTTGAATCAGATGTGAAATTAAATCTTAATGAGTCTATTTTCATATAAAAGAAACAGAGCAAGCAAAGAAATTCTATATTGTGAGATATTTACAATTGTGTGTGACTTGCTCAAGATGACTATGTGATCCCTTGTTCCAAATTTCAAAAATCATTAAAAATTGTACTAAACAAATTAAGAAATATAGTTTATATGCATAAACTTCTTATTGAGTCTAGTTTTAAATGAAACAAGTTTCATGGTTATTTGAATTGTGTACTGAGAGAAATTCAATTCGTAGTGGACAGAGGTCAGATCAGTTGAGCTGTGTAACAGGGGAAACTTTAACTAATAAACTGTACTAATTGGCTGAACCAAAAATTCTAGAAAAAAATTAGTAAGACGTTTTATGATTCTAGATTCAGGGAAATTTTACGGATTTAAATTTAGAGTTTTGTAACTCGAGTTATGATTTATTTAGTGATCATGATGCAGGAGGGACAGCTTGATCAAATCGGAGTAAATAGTAAAATTAAAATATGATATAATTGAGTTATGTTGTAAACATATTAGATTCCTTATTTGTTATTTATATACTGTAACACCCCTATCCCGTATCCGTCGCCAGAATAGGTAAAGGGGCATTACCGGACTTGAAACTCATATCAGAACAGTAAAAATCTTGAATTTTTTTTATTTTTATTTTTTGAAGTAAAGAACATTCCTTTAGATAAATACTAAAGACAGTCAGGGATACAAATTTAAACTTCTATAAGTACACATTCAAAAGATGCCATTTTCGCATAGCTTATATACAGTAACCAAAATATTCTTCGGCCACTGGTCTATTCTATACATGCCATAAAATAATTCAAAACATAACAGTAACAAGCAGTGGATAATGATAGTGTGACTAATTTGCTGACGATCCCCGAGTCTGTAGCTTCCAAATGAGATCTATAAAACAGAGGAAACAAAATAAACGGAGTAAGCATTACAATGCTTAGTAAGTTTTAAGCAGTGTCAACAGATAACAATCAAATTATAACATAGTTGTTCGTATTTTTATTTCACTCTTCCTTCGGGCATACCATCCCTCTACCGAATATGCACATCTCATCATATACAATAGACAGATAAACTTTCAAATGAAAGTGAGCTCATGTGACATAGATATATTGTATAATTTCACATAACCTCTCACACCGATCCGATGTCACATAGTCATAGGAATAGTCTCATTACTCACGTATGCATCACATAATTATCTTATGATTTAGTTCAAATCAAGCTCACATATAAACTTGGAGTACATACCTGTTTATCCTTTCGCATTGAATAAATTTATAAGTAATTCTTATTACGAAGTCTTATAACTTTAAACTCTACTCGGCTTATCGGCGAGACCTTTAGCTCAGATGAAATCTCCACACGAAGTCAGCGGGTCTTAACCCGGACATAGTCACCACATATAGTCATCGGGCCTTAAATCCTGGATTTACATCACAGAGTTTCATGCATATTTATTCACATGTTACAGCATTCACATCGACTATCATATTTGTAATTTATTTACCTCATCAAATATCTAATAAAACACACCTTCCGCCATTTGTCATTTGGCCACAATATATATATACACATCTCATACATATCTCACATTAGCCATTTGGCTTTACCACATATCCATCTCATACACATTTCGCATTAGCCATTCGGCCTTACCACATATATACATGTTCACATTCATCACATTGGCCATTCGGCCTTATCACACATACGCATGCTCACATTCATCACATTGGTCATTCGGCCTTATCACACATACTCATGTTCACATTCATCACATAAAATCCTAAATAAAAATATAAATTTTCATGTATTCACATCACAATTATCCAAATACACTTCACATACCACATATACTTTCACGTATACACTTTGCCTTGGCTGAATCTACATCTATCATTTTCCAATGAATAATTCAATTTCATGCCATACTATCATTTCATATTCGAATACTTATAAACTTACAATTTCACAAATTTTAATATCAAAGATCCATCTATCACTCATATATCATTTTACAATATCACAATTTAGAATTCACGTATGGGTTTAATCAATAGCTTATGAGCAACTAAAACAAGTTTTATCAAGGTTTACAACATAATCTCAAATTCAGCACAAGTTGTTTTTCCTGAGCAATAGTCACTAAATTATTTATAACTGGAGCTACAAAACTCCAAATCAATTGCCGTTAATTTTCCCTGAATATAGACTCATAAATATTCCATCCATAAAATTTTCAGAATTTTTGGTTTGGCCAATCAATACCAGATTTTTCTTAAACTTTTCCCCTGTTTAACTATTTGACTAATCTGACCACTCTTCACTACGAATCAAATTTCTCATTTTACAGAATTCAAAATGTGTTGTATTTGATTTCATTTGAAACTAGACTCATTAAGGAGTCTAATCATATAAATTTTATCTTATAACCATTTTTGTACAAATTATAATGATTTTCTAAAAACAGAACCGGGGATTTCAGAGTCATTCTGACACCATCTCACACAACTTTAAATATCTCTTTATAGGAAATTTCTTTGCTCACAAGGCCTCTTTTATAAGAAACTAGACTAATTAAGCTTTGATTACATATTTTATTCAGCCTATAATTCCACACCAACAATTTATGGTGATTTTCTAAAATCACGTTACTGCTGCTGTCCTAAGCAAATTATTACAATTTACTCTGTAAGGTTCTCATTCACATATTTAAAACATAATATCATATATGCCATCATTTAGAAAAGTCATTGACCTTAACGTATATAGATAATTCATATTCATCCCGTTTTAAAACTTAAGACTTACAAAGGAATCAAACTCAAATACTTAAGAACTTACCTTAAATGTCGTTGGACAACTACGAATCGACTATTCCATTTGTTCCGCTTTTCCCTTTTCCGAGTTAAGTTCCTTTCGCTCTTGAGCTAGGTAAAATAAATTGGTTTGTTTAATTACTTAACTAATTTATTTAGATTCAAACATTAATAATTTTTCTTAATAAGAAACATACAACAACTCATTAACAAACATTCATTCACATCTTTATTCTTGATTACAATCGGCCATTATAACATATACAAATGCATATTAACCACTTTGACCGATTGTCCATTAACCACTAATTCATATACATAAATTTTACAACTCAACTCATCCTTCTCCACATTATTTACCTTAATTCACATTCGGAAATCATAGAACACATACTAACGATTTAACGTTACAATTCAAATTTTCACACACCAATAAACACATTCGGCAAAACTTCATTTCAAATTTACTTTACTAAATTATTTCTTGGCACCTTTATCACATTTTCACAATCGGCAAAACCATGTTACCAATCTAATACATCAAAATTTACTTATCCAAGACTACATTCAGCATATATATATATTCACATAAACACAATAGCCGATCGTTATTTATCATCATATTCAACTTTCAATAACCTCAAATTATAAACAATATTTAATCCCCTAATTAAGATATCAATTGACAACTTCACAAACAAAGATTAACAAGCTTAGTGCTCATCTAATAACCATTTATAATTTAAAACTTCAAACGTTCAAAATCTAACATTTTATTAATCGTAGGATGAATAGGCTCACCTCCTATGATGTGCCTAACCATAGAACAAATCGAGGCACCAACAATGTCCCATTGAAAATTCAGCCTTAGAGAGACCAAAATAGGACGATTATCTAATTTTAGTCTATGAAGATTATGGACAGCATAGTTGGGCGCAAAGAAGTCCCATTCAGAGTTAGAAATTACCTTATTAAGACGTTGAGATAAAATTCCCTCTACTCCAAGTGAATTGCGAACAACTATAACCCAAATCTCGAATCTTATAATCAAACAAGAATGTCTGAAACCACTTGCAACCAAGTCGTGACTGAGAAGCAGCTCCAACCCTTTCCGACTCATTTAACACCTTCATATGAACCATTTGAGGGTGAATAGCTAGAATATCAATTGAAACTATTTCATTCCAAAGGGTCCAAATACCACTGCTAAAACCATTAGCTTCAATCCTACATGACCAGGCCATTCTGATTTGAGAAATAATTCTATCAGCACGCACGCCACTCGTCTGGGTTTCAAAAAGACAAACAATCTCTAGTTGAAACTCCTTTTGATACTCAGAAACAAAATTATGAAAGCATGGATGACCCATACCTTAACAATTCCAAAAAAAATAATTTTTGTGTCCATTTATGAAAGGACAAAAGAGAAACCTAGTAGCAACAATACTGTTAGCAACTAACCTTAGCATTAGTCAAATCCATTAGTTCATCATCTTTTGGTTTTTTTTTTAGCTAAAATCTTTGTGGTTGCATGACCCTTCTCAAACCCAAAAATTCTACCCTCCATAGTTGCCACGAAATCCACCATATCTGTTGGTGATTTACTCAACTCATCAGGCAGTTTACAACATTGTGAATGCCCTTCGGCTGGTAATAGAACTGACGGTCCTTGGAACTCACCATTGGAAGCTACTTCAAATAAAAAAAACCATTTTTAGTACCCGAATCCATGCCCATACTTTCCTTATTTTAATTATTCTTTCTTTCATAATATAAAGCCATTAACTATTATCATGCTAAAATAAAATGCATATAATATCTATCAACCATCATTATGGTCGGCCACTAAATTAAAAGTGGTCCATTTGACATGCAAGTCCCCCATGTCAATAACTCATGCATTATTTGGCCACTTTAAATTTCACCTATCACATTTTCAAGTCTTATCACATGGGTCCTTTCTTATAAATTAACACCTAACTGATAAAATCAAGGCACGAAATATTCACACATACAAATTCCACATACAATAAGCACAGAATATAACATCTAATTATTTTTGTGACTTGGTTTTGAGGTTCCAAAACCACTTTCGACTAGGGTCAAATCAGGGGTGTCACATATACTTACTTACTAAGCTATAAGCTTACTTTCTTTTCTCTCCTTTGTCTTATAGTGTCATCCAGCTAGCACAGGAGTTAGAGATCGTTGAAGATCCGCCGCACTATCAATACTCTTGGTATTCGAACTCAACATTTTGAAATATGGCATGTATAGCAGACTTAGTTATTTTGTTACGTGTCATAATTGTCTAGGTTTAAAATACTAATTATAGTATCGAACTAATCATTTTGTACGAAGCCTTTGAAATTGGTTTGTATTGTTAATGGCATATGTTATAATGATTCATGATCAAATTGCACGCCATATTTTTGTTGGGTTTTATTTAATAATATATACTATAATTTGTTAATACCTCGTACCCTGTTCCGGCGACGGATACGGGTAAGGGGTGTTCCATTTTAGTGGTATCAGAGCTATGGTTTAGTCGATTCTCGAACTAATAAAGTGTGTGTAAAAGTCTAGCTATACATGCCATAAAAATATTGTGATAGTGTGGTGACTCCTGATTATTCTAAACTGTGTTTTGTTTTAATATAGTAATGGATCCTGAAGGAACTGCGGCTGATGATGCTGCTAGTAATGCGCCGGCTCCCACACAAGGGACCACGCCTGTGGAAAGTAGACCTAAGACATTGAGACAGGGAGATGAGGCTCGAGATGCCTTTCTCCAAATGATGAACAATTGGTATACTGAGTTTATTCGAGCAAATCCAAATGCTCAACCTCCTCCACCCCCTCCCATACATCAGACGATTCCTGTAGCTGCTTAAGGCATAGATTTGGTAAGAACGAACAAGCCTCCGGTTGACAAGATTCGAAAATAATGGGCCGAAGAGTTTAGAGCAAAGATCGATGATGATCTTGAGAAAGCGGAGTTCTAGCTTGAAAATTCTACCCGTGTATTTGATGAGCTCTCATGTACACCCGAGGAGTGCTTAAAATGTGTTGTATCACTTTTGAGAGATTCGGCCTACCACTGGTGGAAGACTTTGGTAGCAGTGGTGCCAAAAGAAAGAGTTACTTGAGATTTCTTCCAGGAAGAATTCAGAAAGAAATACATAAGTCAGCGATTTATTGATCAAAAACAGAAGGAGTTCCTTGAATTGAAGCAGGGCAAGATGTCTGTGGCAGAGTATGAACGCGAATTTGTAAGACTCAGCAAGTATGCCCAAGAATGTGTGTCCACCGAGGCCATTATGTGCAGAAGGTTTGAGGATGGGCTAAATGAGAACATTAAAGTGCTTGTGGGAATTTTGGAGTTGAAAGAATTTGTAGTATTGGTTGACCGAGCTCTTAAAGCCGAAGAATTGAACAAAGAAAGAAGAAAAGTTGCTATTGAGGCTCGAGATGCCAGAAAAAGGCCGATAAGCAAGTCATTTCAATCTCAATCAAAGAGGTCCAAAGAGACGAACCCTCGAATGACAGTTTCAACTGGGGATTCACACAGAGATCGTGGTAGAGCATATTCGGGGTCTAAAGCTCAAGCTACTTCGATGGCAAGTTTGGGTAATGTCCGACCTAGAAAGCCCGAGTGTCAGCAATGTGGCAGGCAACATTATGGTGAGTGTTGGGGAAATGAGCGAGCTTGTTTCAGGTGCGATTCTCGCGAGCATTTTATTAGAGACTGTTCAGAGAAAGTTAAAGAAGAAAGATTTCAGAGTGCTAGACAGAATACCACCACTAGCAGAGGTAGACTACCGAGAAATAATGGAGGCGGACTAGCAGTAAAATTGCGATGAAAGATTCAGCGGCGAGATTAGAAGCTAGAGCACCTGCTAGAGCTTATGCTATACTTGCCCGAGAGGATGCATCATCTCCCGATGTCATTACTGGTACATTTTCTCTCTATGATACTATTGTTATTGCATTGATTGATCCCGAGTCCACTCATTCCTATATTTGCATGAATTTAGTATCTAATAAAAAGTTGCCTGTTGAGTTTACTGAGTTTACGATTAAAGTGTCGAACCTCTTAGGCCAATATGTGCTAGTTGACGAGGTTTGCAAGAATTGTCCATTAATGATTCAAGGTCACTGTTTTCCGGCTAATCTGATGTTGTTACCATTTGATGAGTTTGACGTTATTTTGGGAATGGACTGGTTGACATTGTATGATGCCAAGGTAGATTGTAAACAAAAAACACTAGAATTGAAATGTGAAAATGGAGAAATTCTGTGGGTTGAAACAGATGAATCAAATAAATTGCCTATGGTGATTTCGCACATGTCTGTACAGAAATACATGAGGAAAGGGTGTGAAGCTTATCTGGCTTATGTAATGAATACTGAGTTACCTCAACTAAAGTTTGAATCAGTACCGATAGTCTGTGAGTTTCCAGATGTATTTCCAAAGGAATTTCCTGGGTTGCCTCCGAACAGAGAGATAGAGTTTGCCATTGATTTGTTGCCGGGTACTGCACCGATCTCGATTGCTCCATATAGAATGGCTCCTACTGAATTAAAAGAATTGAAGGCTCAATTGCAAGAGTTGACAGATAAGGGATTTGTGAGACTGAGTTTCTCTCCCTGGGGTGCTCCTGTATTGTTCGTAAAGAAGAAGGATGGTTCAATGAGACTTTGCATTGACTACCGTCAGCTTAATAAGGTGACTATAAAGAACAAGTACCCATTGCCAAGGATTGATGATTTATTTGATTAGTTAAAAGGGGCCACAGTATTTTCAAAGATCGATTTGAGGTCTGGTTACTACCAGTTGAGAGTTAAGGAGTCGGATGTGCCGAAAACCGCCTTTAGGACAAGGTATGGACATTATGAGTTTCTTGTGATGCCTTTCAGCTTAAAAAATGCTCCAACTATATTTATGGACTTGATGAACCGGATCTTTCGGCCATATTTGGATAAGTTTGTAGTAGTGTTTATAGATGACATTCTAATTTATTTTCGGGATGAGTCTGAACATTCCGAACACTTGAGAACCATATTGCAGATCTTGAGAGAAAAGAAACTGTTTGCTAAGTTTAGTAAAAGTGAGTTTTGGCTTCGTGAAGTCAGATTTTTGGGACATATAGTCTCAGGTGATGGTATTCGGGTGGATCCAAGCAAGATTTTCGCGATCGTTGATTGGAAACCGCCAAAGAATGTATCCGAGGTTAGAAGCTTTTTAGGCTTGGCCGGGTATTATAGACGTTTTGTTGAGGGAATTTCGATGATTGCCTCTCCTATGACTAAGTTGTTGCAAAAGAATGTTAAGTTTGAATGGACTGATAAATGTCAACAAAGTTTTGAAAAGTTGAAAGCACGATTGACTGAAGCACCAATTTTAGTACAGCCCGAGCCAGGAAAGGAGTTCGTAATTTATAGTGATGCATCATTGACAGGCCTTGGATATGTGTTGGTGCAAGAGGGTAAAGTGGTAGCTTATGCTTCAAGACAGTTAAAACCGCATGAGAAGAACTATCCTACACATGATTTGGAATTGGCCGCTATTGTCTTTGCCTTGAAGATTTGGTGGCATTATTTGTAGGGTGAAAAATGCCAAATTTTTACTGATCACAAAAGTTTAAAGTATTTGATGAATCAAAAGGATTTGAATCTGCGTCAGCGGAGATGGCTTGAATTATTAAAGGATTATGAGCTAGTGATTGATTATCATCCGGGAAAAGCAAATGTAGTTGCTGACGCCTTGAGCAGGAAATTTCTTTTTACTTTGAGAGCCATGAATACGGGGTTAGCATTGTCTGATGATGGGTCAATCTTAGCAGAGATGAGGGCTAAACCGTTATTTCTCCAGCTGATTTGTGATGCTCAAAAGAACGATAGTGAGTTGTGAACCAAGAGAACTCAATGCGAATCAGGTTACGACTCAGATTTTCGAGTTGGACCAGACGACTGTTTGATGTTTCGAGACAGGATATATGTACCGAAAAATGATAAATTGATTCAAAAAATATTACATGAGGCGCACAGTGGCTGTTTATCAGTTCACCCTGGTAGCACAAAAATGTATAATGATTTAAAGAAGTTGTATTGGTGGCCAGGTATGAAAAGGGACATTTCTAAATTTGTAACCAAGTGTTTGATCTGTCAACAAGTAAAAGCTGAACATCAAGTGCCTTCAGGACTACTTCAACCGGTAATGGTGCCTGAGTGGAAATGGGACAAGATTACCATGGATTTTGTAACCGGTTTTCCTTTGACTCCTAAAAAGAAGGATGTTGTCTGGGTAGTGGTTGATAGATTAACAAAGTCAGCCCACTTCATACCAGTACGTACCGATTACTCACTTGATAAATTAGTTGAATTATATATTGCTGAAATTGTGAGGTTGCACGGAGTACCTATGTCTATAATATTAGATAGAGATCCGAGATTTACCTCGAGATTTTGGAAAAAGTTACAAGAAGCTTTGGGTACAAAATTGAACTTTAGTACCGCATTTCATCCACAAACAGATGGTCAGTCGGAAAGAGTAATCCAGGTACTCGAGGATATGCTTAGATGCTGTGTCTTAGAATTTGGAGGTAGTTGGGAGAAATATCTATCTTTGATTGAATTTGCCTACAATAACAGTTATCAGTCAAGCATACAAATGGCACCGTACGAAGCCTTGTATGGTCGCAAGTGTCGGACTCCTTTATATTGGACTGAACTTAGTGAGAAACAGATTCACGGAGTTGATCTAGTTAAAGAAACCGAAGAGAAAATAAAAGTAATTCGGGATTGCTTGAAAGCTGCTTCAGATCGACAAAAGTCATATGCAGATTTAAAAAGAAAAGAGATTGAATTTCAGGTGGGTGATAAAGTGTTCTTGAAGGTGTCATCATGGAAAAAGATTCTGAGATTTAGCCTAAAAGGCAAGTTGAGTCCGCGTTTTATTGGGCCGTACGAGATTACTGAGAGGATTGGACCAGTGGCATATCGGTTGGCCTTACCGGCAGAGTTAGAAAGAATTCATAACGTGTTTCATGTATCAATGTTGCGACGTTATTGTTCTGATCCTTCACATGTGATTTCTCCAACAGAAATTGAGATTCGACCGGATATGACCTATGAGGAGGAACCAATAAAGATTTTGACTCGGGAAATTAAACAGTTAAGAAATAAAAGTATAGCCTTAGTGAAAGTATTGTGGCATAGACATGGGATAGAAGAGGCTACGTGGGAACCTGAGGAAGCTATGAGGAAACAGTACCCGAACCTCTTTACCGGTAAGATTTTCGGGGACGAAAATCTCTAAAGGGGGGAGAATTGTGACAACCCGAATTAGGGCCTAATTGGAATAGTGGTTTTGTGACCACAAATTCGAGATAGAAATATTTTTTTATAATTATTTTGGGGTTTATGATATGATTTCATGATTTCGTAAAAAATTTCGTGATGAAATTCTATGCATTGAGCGCTTAAGTTTAGATTAGGGACTAAACCGAATAAATTGTAAAACTCGTGTTTTAGAAGTTTTTAGTATGAAATTGCTTTGGGATATTAACTAGGAGGTCTTAAATAGCAATTTGACCCATTCCTAAGTTATGGACAAAAGTTGGACATGGAGGGAATTTTTGGAAAGTTTAGTAGTAAGGGCATTTTGGTCATTTGTATATTAAATGAAATAAAATGGGAAAAATAACACAAAATTAGTCATCATCTTCACTAGTTGCTGCCGAAATTTGCTCTCCTCCATAGCTAGGGTTTCTTCAACTTTCAACCTTCATAGCAATTGATTTCAAGCCCCGTTTTTAATGTTCTTCACATTTTTGAAATCCTCGTAGCTCGGTTTACCTATTTCTACCATTATTTCGAGTTAGGGTTTATGTTTAAAAATTTACCCATGAATGGTAGGCATGTATTGTGTTGTTTGATGGTAGAATATGAATGTTTGAAGTTAGGAAAGCTATCTTTTCTAAGCGATTTTTAACGAAAACGAGCAAAATAGTATAATTGATAAAAATACCTATTGTTCATAACTATGTGTTAGAGTGAGAATTTGATGTTGCCATAGAAGAGAAAAATGATCAGTAGGTCATTAAACATAAAAATAAGGGCTGAAATTAAATTTCCGAGCCTTAGGGAAAAATCATAATTTTGTAAAAGTTAGGGGCAAAAATGTAATTTTTGTATAATGTGATTTTTGGATTAAAATAAATATTTCAAGTGTTAAATAAGCTAAATATGTTGTTATAGATCAAGAAAGGCGTGGAATCGACCTCAAACGGGGGAAGGAGAAAGTTTTGGACTAAATTGCAAAATTCCCATATTTTGCACCGAGGTAAGTTTGTATGTAAATAATACATTAATTTCATTTACATTCTTATATTTCAGCCTATTATATATATACTAGTTGATGTTGAAGTATAAATCGACTATTGGAAGAATAGAAATAAGTAATTGAGAGAGAGATCCCGGTTGAACATTCGGAAAGATCGAATAAAATAGAGGGAGCATAGCTAGGTCACATGTATGGTGCTGAGTGCACATCATGTGTACAAGAAAGCTACGAGATACTATGTAGTAGCTAGGTCACATGTGTGATACGGGATGTATCCCATGTAGACAAGAGAGCTACGTGAGAGATAAATGTAGCTAGGTCGCATGCGTGATTCCAAGTGAAGGACACCATGTAGATAAGAGAGCTACGACACAAATCGGCTAGGTCGCATGAGTGGTACAAGTGTTCACCATGTGTACAAGAGAGCCGAATTAAATGAAATATGATGGTGAGGCTGTGTGCTGAAACCATCAAGTATCGAGGATTAATTCGAATTGTTCAACGGGATGGCTTTGTGGTGACATTGTAGTCATGGGCCTATACTTGTGATGTATGAAATGTGGTGAAAATGATTTGTGATATATATATATAAGTTAAAATGAGGTTAGTACAAAGAATGTGTGAAAGAGTGAAATTAGCATTAAAACTGTTTTGGACAGTAGCAGTGACGTGATTTTTAAAAATCACCAAAATATAAGGAATTTAATTAGAGGTTGAATAAGATGTGAAATTAAATCTTAATGAGTCTATTTTCATATAAAAGAAACAGAGCAAGCAAAGGAATTCTATATTTTGAGATATTTACAATTGTGTATGACTTGCTCAGGATGACTATGTGATCCCCTGTTCCAACTTTGAAAAATCATTAAAAATTGTACTAAACAAATTAAGAAATATAGTTTATATGCATAAATTTCTTATTGAGTCTAGTTTTAAATGAAACAAGTTTCATGGTTATTTGAATTGTGTACTGAGAGAAATTCAATTCATAGTGGACAGATGTCAGATCAGTTGAGCTGTGTAACAGGGGAAACTTTAACTAATAAACTGTACTAATTGGCTATACCAAAAATTCTAGAAAAAAATTAGTAAGACGTTTTATGATTCTAGATTTAGGGAAATTTTACAGATTTAAATTTCGAGTTTCGTAACTCGAGTTATGATTTATTTAGTGATCATGACGCAGGAGGAACAACTTGATCAAATCGGAGTAAATAGTAAAATTAAAATATGATAGAATTGAGTTATGTTGTAAACATATTAGATTCTTTATTTGTTATTTATATACTTACTTACTAAGCTATAAGCTTACTTTCTTTTCTCTCCTTTGTCTTATAGTGTCATCCAGCTAGCACAGGAGTTAGAGATCGTTGAAGATCCTCCGCACTATCAATACTCTTGGTATTCGAACTCAACATTTTGAAATATGGCATGTATAGCAGACTTAGTTATTTTGTTACGTGTCATAATTGTCTAGGTTTAAAATACTAATTATAGTATCAAACTAATCATTTTGTACGAAGCCTTTGAAATTGGTTTGTATTGTTAATGGCATATGTTATAATGATTCATGATCAAATTGCACGCCATATTTTTGTTGGGTTTTATTTAATAGTATATACTATAATTTGTTAATACCTCGTACCCTATTCCGGCGACGGATACGGGTAAGGGGTGTTGCAAATGTGGATATTCGGCTATATGTGATGTTCTATTGAATTTGAACTATTGTTCTGTTGAATTTGAACTATAGGTTACATATGATGTTTTATTTAACTTTTATATATTCGGCCATATGTGAGCCCATTAAGAATTTTGTGTATTCGGCCATACATGTAAGTGCTAATGTGATAACATATTTGTTCTTGTATAATTGGTTATATAGGAAATATATATATAGTGATATATATTCAATTTTGAACATTCGGCTAAGGTATCTTAATGTGTTAATGTGTAATATTATTGATATAATTCGGTTAGTTGAATGTTTTGATTATTCATTGAGTTGTTTATTGTGCTTAAAGCTTACTAAGCTAAGTTAGCTTACTCTGTGTGTTTGTTTATTTTATTTTATAGATTTTGGTTGTAAGTCACGAGCTCGGGGATCGTTATCGAAGTCATCCATACTATCGTCAACTTTCGGTACTATTAAAAGTTTATTTTCGAACTTTTGGCATGTATAGGCTAATATGTATTTTGTTCAACTTTGAATATGTATATATATATATTGAGCCATGCGAATATGGCTTATCATTAGAGTTTGGATATGGTTATGTTTGGCAATGGTTTATCTCATTTTGATTATAATGATATGTGAAGTGAATGAAAAGTAAATGTGAATGGTATTATATGTGCTGGTAATAGCTTGAAATGATAAGTGGAATTGGCTGTGGTTGGTCGCTTGGTTTTGATATGTTTAAATATAAATAAAAATGGTTTGATGATTTGATTTTGATGTATGTTTATTCATTTATAAACATGAGCTCAGGTGTTAGCATGTTTAATGTATACTAGAAATGCATGATATGAGGCATGCCTATATTCGGACATGCAACGATTAGTTTAGTTCGGTTTGCATGAAAAAAAATGGTATAAATACTATAATTAGTTATGAGTTTATTAATGGTGAATTATTGAGATTTTATTGTTTAATAATGTTTGTAAGTGAGACATTGATAAATGACCATTTGAATAGTGATTTTATGCAATTGTACACCATGAGCATTATATGTATTTTTGCAAAATTGATAATTATGTGTATGTATATACATGTACTTTAATTGTTAATTCGAATGATGGTTTGGGTATATAATGAAAGTATATGCGTATGTTTATATTTGTTAATGAAAATATGATTATTTGAAAGGTATAGATTCGGTTAAATTTTGAGGTATGATTCGTAAATGCAATATGATAAATAAAGCATGTTTAATATTTAATTAGCCATGTGCTTTATATATTTATGAGTATGAATTGTATGAATATGTGAATGTTTGGAATTTTATTTTTGCTCGGTAATGCCTCGTATCCCTAATCCAGAGAGGGTACGGGTTAGGGGTGCTACACCTAACCCGTATCCTCGCCAGAATAGAGTTACAGAGCATTACTGAAAAACTATAACATAAAAATGTTCATTTCCAATCATTTCTTAAATCATAACATAATCCATTCAAACACATGCACATCGTCCCTTATTCGAGCCCTCGAGGCCCTAGAAACACTTTAAAAATGATTCGAGACTGTGTGTCCCTAATCGACTGTGTGACTCACAACTTGTGTCTCGGGCCACACAGCCATGTGACTCACAAAGCTAAGACACATGCCCATGTCTCGGGCCATGTGGGCATTTGAAGTAGGGACACACAGTCGTGTCCTAGCCCGTGTAACTCTCTAACTTGTGTCACACGGCCAAGTCACACGCCCGTGTGCCAGGTCATGTAACTCTTGAAATAAAACCTTTAAAAACTTACAAGGGACACACAGCCATGTCACATGGCCGTATGTCAAACACGGCTGAGACATACGCCCGTGTCTTAGGCCGTGTGGACAAGAAAATGGTCAAAATCAAGTAATTTCTTTCACCCTTTCATCCTTGAACTTACAAGTTATTTCCACACATGAACAAAGCATCATAACCTACCAAAACATGCATAAAAATGACCAAATCATTACACCATTTATCCATACAACCAATATGCCAATAAGGCACATCAATCACAACAATCAAACATGATTATACAATTGCTAAGTTTAACCGCAAGTCAACTAAACTTTATAACAAATTTTATGCCAACATTTACCACAATATTCACATACCAATATCATAATCAAAACCTCCAATTTGACTATTCAACACCTACCATCACTAGCAAACTTGACCATATGTCAACACATTCAATGTAACAGCCTTATTTTGGGCCTAGTCGAAACATTGGTTTTGAAACCACTATTTTGGGGTCAGTGAAATTATTTTTAATTTTATTTTATGTGTTATAGTATGATTATATAGGTGCCTGAAAAATTTGGTGAATTAGTTTTAACATTTGTGAGCTTAATTGCGAAAAAGGACTAAATCGCATAAAGGGCAAAAGTTATGTTTTACTACCCAAATGTGTTAAATAGCTAGATAACCATAATTGGAGGTCTTTAAAGTGAAAATAGACCCTTAAATATAGGTTTGCCGGCCGTAGAGACAAAGATAAGACAATTTTCAAAGTTAGGTGAAATTTGGTGGCTTATTTGACTAAAAAGAAAATAAAATAAAGAGGGAACGATATCATCTTCTTCTCATCTCTTTCTCCACCGAAAATACCAGAAAATAGGGGCTTTTTGAAGCTTTAAAATTTCAGCTAGGTTATCCTCTTACAAGTAAGTGATTTTGATGACTTTTCTTGATGATTTTTACATTTTTGGGACCCCTAAAGCTTAATATTGCTATTGAAGGGACTATTTTTGCAAAATGGTTGAGAGTTTAGGGTTTTTCCATGAAAGCATTTATGTTATTAATTGAAATTTTATGGAATAATATGAGTCTTGGTTGCGTAATAAACAACTTTTGTGAAAGGATTTTCATGGAAAACACTTAAAAGGGCCATTTTGTAAAAGTTATAAAATAGGTGTAATTGTGTGAAATAGTGGAAATTTGGGATTATCATAAGAGTAATAATTGGTCATTTAGGCTTGTCTAATAAGGAAATTCGATAAAAATTGATTTCCGGGCCTAAGGGTAAAATGGTTATTTTGTGAAAGTCTAGGGGCAAAATGGTCATTTTGCCAAAAAATGTGAATTTTGATTGTCCAAATTTATTTAGTGATTAAATGAGTGGATTTCATCATGTTAGATCAAGAAAATCGAGATTTGGGCTTAAATTGAGAAAATGTATGGTTAAAGATAAAAAGAGAATAATTAGCCGAAATTGCATTCGAGGTAAGTCCGTGTAATTAAATGAGCATGATATTTATGCCATTGTTATTATACTTGAAAATATATCTTGCCATAATTGTGTTAAAGTTTATGTTGATGATATTGTATATGAGAAAGTGATGTCAAATGTAAATAGCATTTATGTGTTGAATGAATGCTTAGAGATTTGATGGAATATGATATTCCATTGAAACGAGCAAGTTGTATGTAAAGAATACAACTACATTGTTATTATATGTGTTTAAATTGATATAGCATGAATTGCTTGGCTGTGGAAATGATTACGTATGATGAATATTGAGATAGTAGAATTCTCGTTTGAACCTTAAGAAACAATTCGGATATTCATGCCATAACATTCAGGTTATTTCTATGCCAATGTAAGACATGTCTAGGACATGCATCGGCCACATTATGAGAGCCAGTGTAAGACCATACCTGAGACATGGCATTGGCATTGAGACGAGAGCTAGTGTAAGACATGTCTAGGACACGCATCGGCCTCGAGATGTAAGCCAGTGTAAGACATGTCTGGGACGTGCATCGGCTATGAGATGTGTCAGTGTAAGATGATGTCTGGGACATGGCATCGACACGGATATGTGAGAGCTAGTGTAAGACCATGTCTAAGACATCTCATCGATATTATACCCTATGTTTGAGGCTTAGTGAATATCCGATAACTTTCCGAATGGTTCAACGGTGAGAGTTACGGTTTAAGCTAAATGAGAAAGGTTATGACCATATTATGAGTGGTACAGATACTTACATGAAATTGATGAGATGTGAATTCAATTCATGTTATATGATTAGTAAGGAATGAATATGAGCATGTTGAGTAACACAGCTATGTATGCCAAGTTCATGAGAAATGATTTCAGTTTATGATGCACATTTAGTGAAGATGTAAATAGGTAATTCATGCTTATGAGAATGATTTTGTGATGACCCTGTGATTATAGGTCTATACTTATGATGTATGAATATGTAACTTTACCAATGTGGTGAAAATGAATTAATATGGTGTGATAAACGTAGTATCGTTAATTTACACTAAAACAGTTTTGGACAGCAGCCATAGTCCGACTTTAAAAATCCACCAAAATTGTGGAAATTGAGTTAGAGGCTGAATAAAATATGAAATTAAAGCCTAATGAGTATTTTTCACATAGAATAAATGATGTAAGCAAAAGAGTTTCATATTATGAAATATTTCAATTGTTGTGAGACAGAGTCAAAATGACTTCGAAATCCCTTGTTTTGATTTGAGAAAATCATTGAAAATTGTAAAAAAATATTTATGAGTTATAATTTATATTATTAGAATTATTAATGAGTATATTTTCAAGAGAGATAGACAGGAACATCATTGAGTCCCGTATTATGAGATAATTGATTTTTAGTGAAGAGGGGTTAGAACTATCAGACAGCGAAAAAGGGTAACTTTAGGGAATAAACTGTACTAATTGGCTAAACTAAAAATTCTGAAAATTTTATGGTAAGAATATATGTGAGTATAGTTTTAGGGGAAATTATCAGAACTTAATTTGGAGTTCCATAGCTCCAGATATAAATAATTTAGTGACTGTGACTCGAGAAAATAGCTTGACTAGAACATGAGTAAAAATGCAAATACGGTTGTATTTCCATGAGAAGCAAGTTGATAAATTGCTTATTTTTTTCATACGGTCTCACTAAGCTATAGAGCTTACTCCCTTCCTTTCCTTTCCTTTAGTGTTTTCAGGTTAGCTCGGGATTAGAGATTGTCGGAGACAGAATCACACTATCAAGTCGCTACCTTTGGAATAATAAAGCATATATTAGAAATTTCAAGTGAGTGGCATGTATAGGGATCTAGTTGATTGACATGTATTATTTTTCTTTGGCCAAACGTGTTGGCTTATATTGAGTTATATATATATGGCCATGAGATGTGGCTCATATTGATTTTGGCTTGTAAGCCTAGCTATTCATGTCATGTCTAATGTTTGTTTGCCATGCATGGTTAGTAATATGACATGTGTGTTGGATGTATGCTCTATGACCAATTGAGGTGGTCATAGCCATGTAGTAATCGCACGTTATAAACACAACATGATAATGATTGAACTTGAGTTCTTGATGGATAAGTTGGTAACCATAGTATAATGGTAAAAGTGGTCATCAAAATGACAAGTCTTATCAATGTGAAATAAGGAATCTAGACTTGGTATTGCATAAGTAAATGCATTACTTGTAAGAGGACGTGTTAATGTTAAGGATATGTCTTAATAAAGAGTGTTTAATCACTAAAATGATGCCATGGTTTGCGATTTTGTTGTGGATAAGGTTGTAAGAGATTATGGGTAACATGAAGGCTTGGAAAATAGCCTAAGTGTTGGCCACACGGGCTGAGACATGGCCGTGTGTCTCAACTGTGTCAGGGACATGGCCTGGAGACATGGAAGTGTGGCCCGGCCGTGTGGCTCGATGTGCATGCTGACATCATAAATAGAGAGTTACACAGCCTGAGGAAACGGGCATGCCAAAGGCATACAAGCGTGTCCCTATGTTCACACGAGCGTGTGACCTTGTTTCATGGGAAAATTTTCTAAGTTTTCTTGAAACTTCTTAAAGTTCTCAGTTTAGTCCCGAATCGATTACAATGAAGGTTTTGGGATTCGTAGACCCAAATAAGGGACGACATGCATGTGTTTGAAAGGTTTTGAATTAAAAGAGATTTTATGGCCTTTTTTTTTTGCATGAATGTGTATGTTTAAGTCCGGTAATGCCTCGCACCTTGTTCCGGCGTCAGACATGGGTAAGGGGTGTTACATTAAAACACACCAAACTGACCATTTATTAACTCAATGTTCACTATCAATTTCCATACCTCAATGATCACATTCAAGCATATCAAAACAACATTTCATAGCATGCGTTTTATATACCATTCCAACTTCCAACCTTTAAGTACCAACATGCCAAAATATCAACCTTTACACATCAAAGTGCCAAAAGCACACCAACCATGAAGGCATCAAATATCATAAGTTTCACAAATTCAAAGCAACATTACATGCCGATATCATTAACTAAACATTAGACATAGGTCCACCTATACATACCATTATAACCATGATCAAAGCATCAAAATCTATCGATAAAATCGATGGATAGTGTGATGGATCTTTGACTAGCTTCCAACCCAATCAAGCTTCCGATAATCTGTAAAGTAAAGGAAAAATAACTACGTAAGCAATGAATGCTTAGTAAGCTCGTATAAAATTTAAACATAACATTTCATTTTAATAAAGAACTTTATGGGGTAATTATAAATCTAAACCAATCTCACAAAGTTTATCAACTTTATAACCATTAAGTCAAAAATGAGTAAATTCCTCAATATCACAAATATTTTCCATTCCTAACATAATAGGATTTTATAAGACTTTGAACCGTTCCGTTTACTTACTTTAGCTCAAATAACAACATTATTTCACTAATTTGTATATTTGTTCATGAACTAGGTATATTCATCCATACCATACGTAAATTTTTCACGTATAAGTACATCATTCCCTTTTTATCATATTACAATTCAACTATGACTTATCATTACATTACTTTCTCACCATTTCATATGCATAACAGACAAAAAGTAAGCATAACATCAACCACTGCTACAAATTATTACATATTTAAACATAGCACCTTTGGGATCAACTACATGATAAACCTCACTTGAATGCATACCTTTCTTTCCATTTTCATGCCCGTTGAACCAAATAGAACAACATCAGATAATTGAAACAATATTTATCATACCAATTACCTATATAACATACTGAAACAAAGCTTGCTAGGTTTGAGGCATGATACAGTTACACCGGCACGAAGCCTGGTAGGCACAGAGCTCGAATAATACTGGCACAAAGCCTGCTAGGCACAGAGCCCGAATATCACTGGCACTCAGCCTGTTAGGCACAGAGCTCGAATATCACCAGTGTAAAGCCTGCTAGGCACGTAGCCCGAATAACATTACAATTCAATCTCTTTAAACGTAACTAAATGAAATTCATGATTTAACCAACAATGAAATAGTATGAAATATTCAATACAATTAATAATAACCATATAATAAACTTACATGGCTAAATTGCAGAAATGTCAAAGTATAGGAGCTATTTGGTGAATTTCCATTCTCCTCGATTTTTCATTCGTTCTTGATCTAAATTAATAATTTCATTCAATTTATTAATTTAGATAGTCAAACAATTTATTTTATTCAATTTAGTATTTTTATATTTTTACAAAATTACCCCTAACATTTTACTTTTATTAAATTTAGTCCCTGAGCCTAAAACATGCAAATTGACCATTTTTATTGCTAATTTCCCACTAGAAGAATATTCATACCCTCCATTTCAACCAATTTTTGCAATAATTTCACATCAAGTCCTTGAACTATTACTATTTCAACAATTTAGTCCCTAATCGGCAAATTCATCAAAAATCACTTAATAAAATACTTTTAAATAACAACTAATATCTCAAATTCATCATTTAACATAAAAAAAATAACTAGATTCATCAATGGAAACATTCAAAATCTTTAACAGTTTCAAAATCGAAGGTACGTGCTAGCTGGACCTAGTTGCAACGACTTCAAAAACATAAAAATTACAAGAAATAGATGAGAATTAAGCTCACATGAACAAAGATGAAAGAGTTGAAGCTTGAAGCTCTCCCAAATGGTGAATTTGACCAAGGTTAAAGAAAATGAATAGGAATTGAATTAGTTTTTCAATTTGTTTTACCTAATTTCAAACTATTTAAAATCTTGCCATTAAATTACTTAATATTTTTATCTTTTTCTTTAATAATGCCATCCCACCACACTAATTAAGGCCTAATTGTCACATAGGTCCTTTCTCAATTAATAATTAAGCCATTTGGTCACTAAATGCATTAATTAACAAATTTTGCACCTTTTACAATTTAGTCATTTTTCTTTAATTAACTATCTAAACGTTAAAATTTCTTAACAAAACTTTACTACCACATTAATGACACTCTATAAATATTTATAAAATTATTTATGGCTTGGTTTATAGAAATGAGGTCCCGATACCTCATTTTTTAAAATCACTTGACATTAGGGTCTTACCACTTGAACTTAATAAATCACTTAAATAACATAAATTATTAAATAAAACCCTTTTTAAAACCATATTTGACTCGTAAATATTAAATAATAATATTAACAAACCTATTCGTTGGATTTGTGACCCCGAAATCACTGTTTCCGACACCACTGAAAAGCAGGCTGTTACACCTACTCTCTGCCGACCTTGATATATAGAACCAACATCACCTTTTACAATTTCACCATAAAAAAGAACGTACACTAAAAACATCGCGTTATTTATCTTCAACAAAATTTTTAAACTCTTCTACTAAACACAACAATTTCTCTCTTTTCTTCTCTTCCAGTGCAACTCTTACAAAAACACCTCAATATATCTATATATGTTGAAGAACCAAGTGGTGGAGCCATAAAGAATGACTCCACCAAAATAAAATATCATTTTTAAAATTTTTAGATTAAAAAACACATTTAAAAAAAGAAATTACACTAGTAATAAAGTGGTGGCGCCATTTAGAATGGCTCCACCAAATAAAATATTATCTTTTTAAAAATTTAATTATAAAAAAATAGATTAAAAAAAGTCTTGAAATGAAAGGGTGCCGCCATGCAGAATGGCTCCACCAAAAAAAAATACATTTAAAATTTTTAAAAACAAATAATAAACAAAAAGAAAAAGAAAAAAAAGGACACAAATCAAAATAAAAGAAATGACCGTGGCAGACATTGGAAACTGGTGGGGCCAAATTATTTGGCTCCGTCAAAAAAATTTTTTTTTAAAGCCCCTCATTTTTCAAAAATTATAGTATTTCCTTGGTATTTATACATGTGACGTCATTCTACATGGCTTCACCAAAAAATTGATTTTTTTATCCGATTGCTGACGTGGCATGTTGGTGATGCCAAACTCTTTGGCTCCATCAACTTTCACGGTAGATTTTAGGTCATTTACGTGTTTAATCAAAAAAGTAGGTCATTTACGTAATTAATCAATTTTTAAGGTTATTTTATTTAAAAAAAAAGCCGTAGAAGAGTATGATGCTAAGAAATTATTTTAAGTGATAGAATTATTAACATATAAGAATAGTAAAGTGAATTGTTAACACATTAAGTGAATAATTGTAATATGATAGACTTAATGGAATTATTTTTATAACTTTGATAGTTGTTTCAATCTTATAAATTTGATTGAGAATCAAATAGTGTTTAAATGGGAAATAGAAGCATAGGAATAATAGTGAATTTCATGATATAGTAATTAAATTACTTAAAGTGTAAATATAGTATTTTATTGTGAATATATGATGCTAAGATTTGAGAATAAGTTATATGAATGAATGATTGACGAATGAAGTAAAAAGTGGAATAGGAAGTAGGTAACAGACTATAATGGAAATTAAAAATTTGGAGGAATTGAGAAAAACAGGGTGCATGTCACGACGTGGGCATCTAATGTCACGACAATGCCTCTGATGTCAGAAAAAAAAAGTTTGTAAACAAAACCTAAGTGGTCGATAAAACTTAAATGGAGCTAACAAAAGATCGGTTAAAGCTTGAAATGTAATTTATAAATTTAATAGTAATTACAAATTGTTTTGTTAACTTGATTAGGAAGAGTATTTGAATTGAATTTATCTAAAGTTGCTTCAGCAACAAATGTAACATTCCGATGCTTGGTCTCGGTAGCGGGTCGAGTATGGGGCTGTTGCAATAAGGTTTTGTAATTGTGGGGTAAAAATATGCGAAACAAGTTTTATTTTGGTTTCAGCTTTTGTCTTTTTTGTTTCATAAACAAAAAAAGTTTTAACAAATAGAAAACATAGAAAAATTACGTTAAAAGATATGGAGAATGGAGAAAAACAGAGCGAGAAGCAGAAAAGAATGGAAAATAAAAGATAGGGGTGTTCAAATGGTTAACCGATCAGTTAACCAAACTGAACTAGTGTTAACTGAATTAATCGAACTTTTTAATCCTTTAACCATTAACCGAACTGAAATTTTTTTAAAAAAATTTAACCGAACAAAAATTTTTCAGTTAATTCGGTTAACTGACCAAATTAATCGATATTTATATGTTTTATTATTTTTTTTGTTAGAACAAATATAAAACATATCAAAAAAATAAATTGATAATATTTATTTGATCGAATTAACTGAATTAGTAATAGCTTAATACATATAATATATAAAATTATTTATTAAGTTTGATTAATTACCCAATTTCGAATTGAATTAATCGTTAACCGAAATTCTAAAAAAATTTTAACCGAACTCTGACCAAATTAGACTGATTTATTCGATTAATTTGATTTTAATTGAAGTTTGAATACCTCTACTTACCGTTACACCGTTAACGACAATTAACGGTTTAATAATTAAAATGTTATAACACATTAACGTAAGTGACTAAGACGTAACATTTGAAATATAAATAACTAAATAAAACCTATTATAAACAAAAATAATTATTTTAATAATTTAGCTATAACCGTGTCTCCTCGAAGTATACAACCGAAAGTTTGGAACATAGAACTTTCTGTTTTTGCCTTTAGGAAAGGAGAAGAAGCCACAAATGACGTGGAGCCTTACTAGTCGTTGATTTTAATATTCATTGCATCATAATATCAAAGTTTCACTTCTCCTTTAATGCACTTTCAAATATTTAAACTCTAAAACTTTAGTGATAATATTGTAAAATAATAAAATAAAATAAATATAAATCCAAAAACTAAAAATAAGTAAATGAAAGAGAGAACCACAAATTGTAAGTAGAACATGAAAAATAGTTTCACCATAAAAAATATAGATAGTATTTCCGTCAAAGAAAAGTTATAATGTATTACCTAAATAAAGAAAATCCAAGGAACAAAGATGCAGGGCGGTCGTAGTTCCCAACAGAACACATAATTACCAAACTACCCTTTATTGCCATAGCCTATATCGATGCGATTCCCCAAGCTTTAAAAATTAAAACCAAAGCTGCAAATTCGTCCGGTCGGAGAGAGAGAGAGAGAGAGAGGGGAAAGGAAATGGAAAACGTGATTCCTCAGCAATGGGCTTCTCCTTGTGGAAATCAATGCACTCACAAATACGCTGCTCTCATGCAAATTCCTTGTATTACTTCCTTTCCTTTTTTCCTCTTTTAAACAATACCATTCTTTTTATTATTTTCTAATAATTCGGGATGGAATTGGATAAGCTTGCCGATCCTTTCAATTTGGATTTTCATAGATCTTGGTTTTTTTTTGTGTATTTTTTTTTAAAATTTTTTACATTTGAAGTTTCTTCATTCAAGGTTTCGTTTAATTCGTTAGTGTCTAGGTGTTTTGATGTTTATTTGTTGTGATTGAGAGGATTTCTTTTACTGTTTTTGAATGGATGCTTTATCTCTGTTGCAAGTTTTGGGTGTAAATTTATAATAATGTGAGCTATAAATAGGCTATTATTGTGTATTTGTTTGTCAGATGTCCAAATTACTTTGTTTACTCAATCAGTTGCTTATAATATTAATTTGGGATACTCTTCATTTTAATCTCCACTTTTTTTTTTTTTTTGAATTGTGAGCAATGGTTGATTTATCTGAGAAATGTTTTTGTATGTCATCGATTTATTAACGTTGCTAACTATCACGAATTCTTGTAGGGAGAGTGTTCTGCAAAAAAGGGTGTAATGCGGATGGAGACACTTGGGAAGAGTGTAAGCAGTTTTGTTTGAGCTGTTTCTTATGATTTAAGAACCATTTCCGAGGATAGAGTTGTATTTTTGATGGAATCTGGTTTAGTCAGTGTTTTGATGTTCCTTGTTCGGCTTTCTGGTGCTTATTTCATATTTGCAATGAATTAGTTTCGTCAAAGATCTGACTGAAACATGAGTTCCAGTTATGATTTGACCTTCATTCCTTTTGATAGGAAAAATGTGCCGACTTGTAATGAAGAATGGACAACATTCTTATCACATGTTCTTGAAACTGTTGTCTTGTTATTGATTAAAGCATCAAGCATTCAATTCTCTCTCGATTATTCACTTTAGAAGGATTTCATAAAGTGGAAGAGTTCTTTAACCAACCTTAACAAAAAAGTTGTTTTCTTACACTGGCGAAATAACATATCATTTACAGCTGATTATATCTTAATTTTTATGATAATGTACTTTTCAGGTTTAGCAGAGTGTGATGAGATATGCTATAAGGATCCTGTATTAAAGGATCAGCAATGGAGTGCTTACATCGATCGCTCCCCTGGAGCTGTCAATTACTCTCAGGTATTGAATCTTGTGGCCATTCTGCGTGTCCCCTTTTCTCACTTTTAGTGACCCTAGATTTTGTCATTTAATTCATACATTTTCAGGTCTAATATGGTTGAACTGCTGTTTATTTGGTCATTTGGTTGTTAGTGCTGGTTTTTGTGTTTCCTCTTTTTGTTTTTTTACACTGGTTTGCAATTGCTCTTTAGTGTTAGACAGGTTGAGCCACAACAAATTTAGTCTTTATGTGTATCGAGGGTGATATACTCCCGTAGATGCCTTTTAAGGCATTCTGGAGTTGATAACCAGTGATGCTGCTTGATTAAATTTGGAATGATCTTGGAATTGCAATGAATCAAACAAAACGTGGTATATATACTTGAAATTATTGTGCAAAAAAAGGAAAATCTGTTACAATGACAACTTTTCCCAATAGCACCTCAGGTACTGCCTCTGTGCTAGTAAAGCCAACTCTACTTGTCTTGCTTCTAGACTTCATAAAACAGGATATGCTTTTGCTATTTGCAAGCTTCTTGTCAGAAATGATGAGGATCATAGTCACATGGAAGCTTCTCGAGAGGTGGCTTATTCCATCATCGTGATTATGCTTTGCTTAATACAGTACTTCCAAAGAGATATCTATAATGGTTTGCACAACAGTGAGACACCAAATTAAAGGTCGAAAGTGCTATAGTTTAAAGAACAGTAATAGTGATAGTGAGTTCTTCAAACATTTTGTAATTCAAAGCATAAGGATGTATCATTGGATAAATTATAGGAATTCGTAATATGGATTATTGAAAGAAAGCAATATTTTTGGTCAAACAATATACTATTAAATTCATTGTTCTTTTTTCTTCATACAGGACTGCTTCAATGCTTGTGTAACTGGCTGTGGTTATAAGGTTGGTTCAACACCGTGAATTTGAAGGACTTATCATTTGCTTTCTTCACCTATGTTTTATCCGCAATTTGATGCTTCTTTATATATTGCAGTTTGAAATTTGTAAAGAGAAAGTTGATCAAGTCAGACCAAGACCATTACCATCCGAGCCTCTTCCAGAGCTGAAACCACCAACCTCGCCGGCAGCCACTAAACCTGATGAACCTGCTGAAGATGTACCAAGTACTTCAGCGTAGCAAGAGGTGAAACATAAAAGTTCTTATTAGATGAATAGTCTGCTAGGAGAGATTCATAACGTTTCTGACATTCTACTATTGATCGATAAAATCTTGTCCAGGGCCGTTTGTGAAGAAACATATATATTTTTCTTCTGTAATTTGCCTCTTGTCAGTTGCCACCTTATATAACCCTTCAACATCTCTGCAAATTGATATGGGAAGGCGATATAGGCATCCAATTTTGTTAATCATGGCATAATGGAAAAGCTTTTTTTGATATTTTGATGATTTTGTAATTTTGATATTCTGAATGAAACATTGGAATCTTTGGTCTGCTCCTTTACGAGCCAAGATTGAAGCTTGGAATGCAAGAATTCTTTTAAACTTGCCTTTTGCGTTCTATGCGCTTTCGATGGATCATTAATAGATGGTTGGGAGGGATAGCAATGACACCTGACTTTCTTTTTGCGGATTTGGTTAAGATTTCTATTCCGATAATTCTAATTATTATTTGGGGTGAATGTGGTGTTAAATTTCATATATTCATTATTCAAATCTACGTAGCGGATGTTCAAATTGCTTTATTTTTTTAAAATTTTTATTTTAAAAAGGCTTATTAGTGAAAAATAATAAAATCAATTAAGTCTTTTAACAAAATTTGAGCTTTTAATGGATGAAAAATTAAACAATCAAGTCCCTTCATTAGTTTTACTTAAGCTTCGTTGATGTTGTTGATAAATTAATCGGGCGGTGACACGTGATAGTCATGTGTATATCATGTTGATGTGGCATTTTGTCACGTAAGTAAATATTTAAAAAAATTCATAAAAATAATATTATTTTAAAAATCACATATAGAATGAACTTTAACAAAATAAAACTTTTTTAAAAAATAAAAATCATAAAAAATAATTATTTAAAAAAATTACATCTAGAATGAACTTAAACAAAATAAAAAGTATGGGAAACTTATTAAAATTAAAATTAATATAAAAAATAATTATAATAAGTTATAAAAACTTATTAAAATTGATAAAAATTATTAAAAGCCACGCTAGGAATAAACTTGGACAAGCGATTGCTCAAATGCATTTGAACCCAAACACATGGTTGTTCAAGTCGTTTCAAGCATGGTTCTTAGTATTTTTTTCTAAATATTTGTTCATTTTAAAAATAAATTTAATAATTTTAAATAATTTTGTGTCAAAAAATAATTTCTAAACAATTTTTTTATAATTTTTAACAATTATTTAAAATAGCACATTTAGGATGAACTTGGACAACAATTTGTCCAGGTTCATCATAGATGTATTTTTTAAATAATTATTTAAAAAAATATTTTTTAGCATTTTCTATTTTTTAAAAAGGATTTGCTGACATGGTAAAATGTACACATGACTGTTACATGTTGTCGTCCAATTGGTCTGTCAACCACACCAACAAAATTTAATGGTCAAACTTGGTCAACACTAACAGGACTTGATTGATTAATTTTTTATCCTTTAAGGGTTCAATTGAATGCTAAATTTTGTTGAAGACTTAATTTATTTTTTGATTTTTCGTTGAGATCGCTTTTTTTTTTCTAATAAGCCTTTAAAAAATACTTTTTATGTTTACTAAATTTAGATACTTTGCAAATTTGGATATGGGGCTTAATTTATTGGGATTTGGATAATAGTAATACTTGAATTATTTGTGGATAATAAATCGAGTTTCAATTTTAAAGTAAATTTTCATATTTGAAATTGGATTTTATTGAAATTGAAAGGTTAAAATATATTGTTAGTCTTTATACTTTGACAAAAATTGATATTTAGTCTATATACATAAAAAGTTAGAATTAAGTCATTTAATTGTTTTGATTTTTTTTAAGGAATGAACTATTTTGATTTAAAAATATAAGTTAATTTATTAAAATCATAGGTATTTTTTTTCAAAATTTGTCAATTGGGCATGATGATTATGTAACACCTCTTACTTGAAATGAATTGATATGTCCCAAGCAAGAGATGTCACATTTGGACACTAAAGCTAACTTGTAACACGTCTTACTTGACCTGATCACTGGATTCAATAACGGAATGTCACATTCTTTGCAAAAACAACCCACATCAAATAAATTTTGTAACACCCTAAACCCAACCTAGATGTCCAAACTAAGTCCAAAGAGTTACATCAAAGATACTAAAAATACCACATTTATAACGCAGTCAAAATAAACCATTCATCATAAAGAATCCATCACAGCACATAACTAAGTTTATATTCTTCCCAAATACCATAACATCATAAAATATCAAAATTTCTAATAATAATACTTAAAAGAAAGATAAAAGCTTGACCGAGCTCCAGCAGCACCAACCCGTTCAAGTCTAAGAACCACCTAAAATCCAATCAATAACAAAGTGAAACTCAATGCGTAAAAGAAGTTGGTTCAGTTAGAACACATTTATAAGATAGTCCCTGAATCCCAAGATTCGGTTTAGTAACATAAGCAATATCAGTTCAAATTCAGGATAGATAAGTTGCATATACAGAAGCAATTTCAGTTTCATATACAGAACAGGTCAGATTCAGATGCAGATATTCCTACCCCTATCCACTACACACCATCTTCGGCCATCCCAACACACTGTTAAGGACATTCAATGCCCAACCAACCCTACACACCATAGAGTGTCTATTTGACACGTTTACGGAGATGCAACGTAGCTGCTAGATTGAAATGCGACAAAGCGCCAAATTTAGATTTATACGCATTGTGGCTTAGCCACTAATTTAGAGCAGATTACTTCCTTCTTCGCAATATCCCAACTCATGCAAATGCAAAATACAAATATCCACAATATGTGTTCAGTCATTCTAAATTATTTCACAATTAGATAGTACAGTTCAATATTAGAAATAACTATCACAGTACACATATAGTTATATTGTTCATATGTCAGTCACAAAATACCATAGAGTCCTCGTACAATCATATTCAGATCATTCATATATTGGGGAGGTCAATATTAGTGTTGGGCAACACTCACGGCCTCAAAAACAGGATTCGAACCTTATTCATATGCCACACAGCATGGACACATGCTCATGTCCTTACCCGTGTGGGTCACACGGCCTGGACACACACCTATGTCCTTACCCGTGTAACTCACACGGCCTGGGTACAAGTCCATATCCTCTGCCCATATGGTTTAAAAATGTAAACAGTGAGTTACACGGCCTGGACACATGCTCATGTCCTTGCCCGTGTAACTCACACGGCCTGGGTACAAGTCCATATCCTCTGCCCATATGGTTTAAAAATGTAAACAGTGAGTTACACGGCCTGGACACATGCTCATGTCCTTGCCCGTGTGACCCACACGGCTCAAGCACACGCCCATATCCCTGGCCGTGTGGCCCTAAGTCACAAATAGAGAGTTACACAGCCTAGACACACGCACGGGTTTGTTACCCATGTGAACCTTACACTAACATGGCTATACACGGCTTGGACACACGCTCATATACCTTGCTTGTGTGGCTCCAATTCGATGAACAGTGAGTTACATGGCCAAGCACACGGTCGTGTGGCGCACACAGCCTGGGTACGCGCCCATGTGCCTAGCAGTGTGGTGTCAACAACCACGTTTTTCAGCGTCCGAAATTTACAAAATTTAAGGTTTTCGGTACGCACCTGAAAAAGATTTTGAAGCAACAACAACGAGAAAGATCTTCGAAGCCTAAAACAAGCAATCAATTACACAATTAAGCCATTTTATTGACAACCATTCCCAATTACACGCCTAATGCCTAAGTCGAAAGTTTCAACACGAAACCTTCAACTGACCCAATACCTACTGAAAATTCAACGACAATCACTGGAACTGGTGTATTGCTATTCACCACTTTCGATATTTCCGCCTAAATAGCAAAACAATAATCATCTATCAACGATTCTTATAGAACACTTAATACTTAACTTAGATCAACTTACGAAGAACAAAAAGAACACTGTGCAGTCAACGAATTGGATGTGACTTACTCAATAGCCTTTTGATCGATGTGATTTACAGTGTATAACTTCGACTAGACCATAATTACTTACGAACACAATTAGAATGAAGAAAAAAATAAAAGAATTGGAAAAGGAAAAGAAAAAGAAATAAATAAACGAAAAATGAAAAATAAAGAAGAAGGAAATGAAAAACTTAAAATTCTAATAACTTCTTATCAGACTTTTAACGTTTGGCAAAAATTCTAATGACAAATTTACAATGTAGTGCCTGATTAAAGGTTGTTTAAAAAAATAACAAAACTTTTAACGATGTGACTCGAACTCTTGACTTTAAACACAAAAGCATAGCACAGAACCACAGAGATAGTGATTTAATTACTGTAGATTCTCACCATTAAATTCTCAAATTTTTAGGGCGTTACAAATTCAAACTTAAATACAGTTTATATAATTACAAATCTCAAACCATACATACATAGTAAATTGAGATCATTAAGGACCTAATTATGAAAATCTAGACATGATGGGATTAGATTGTAAAATTTCAAAGTTTTAAAGTAAGTACAAAAAATTCATAGTTGGAATCGATACCGTATCGATACCTTACTAAAAATCGATACTAATTTATGAATCTATTTTCTTTGCAAATCAAGGTATCGATATTTATCAGTTGGTATAAATATTTTATGAAAAAGTATCGATACTCATATAAACATCTATACCATTTTGGCATTCTGTTTGTTTTAAAAATTGTTCATATAGTTAAGTATCGATATCAAATGCCAAAATATCGACACTTGAGCTTAGAAATGGTAAAATCCTATCTTTAAAATATCTTTTTCATGCCAAAATCATCTATAATTCAATTAAATACAATCATAGACACAATAACTTCCAACTATGAATAAACCTATTCATAAACAATTTAATCACATACTTTCTAATTTTACAAACAATTCAAAAACACCAAATACATGCCAAATACATCATTTAAATCAACCAAACCAATATGCCATTAAAATACCTCAACATCACTAACTAAGCATGCATCACTCAACCCTTCCAAGACATGATAAAACATTCAAATTCACTTATAAGACATACACCAAATATTTCCATCAATTGCAAGACCACAACCATGTACCAACCATCATTTTCACAACTATGCATTAACCAAATACACACCTAGCATATTAATTTCTCAACTATCAAACCATTATGCACATAACAAAACTACTTTAGCAAGATAACATCAATTTGACCATTTCCATCAACCACATATATAAACACTTATACAAATAACATTCAAATACCATCAAGATACAAAATGATCATATTAACCAAAAGAATTCCTAGGTACATGCAAGAAAAAAATTTAAAACATAACCAACACTTGAGTTTGGGATTGTCGTTGGATGCTACGTCAATGATCGAATAGTAAAGTACCTAACGTACACAGAGAAAGTAAAATCGTACGCTGAGTATAACTTAGTGGTATTTCTATAATCCAAACATTAAAAAAATCATAGATCATTTTAAACACATAAACGACATGTAAATGTTAATATGCAATTAACATGTCATTAATGCAAATTCAAATTTATTCTGTCTTCAATTTAACATATATTGGCAATATATTTATAATTTACATATCATTTGATATCTCAATTCCTAAATCCATAATTTCAATGAACATTTCCATTAATGTTCCAACTCATTTCACAATTGAATAACCCATTCCACATTTTATTTCCATTTCATATTCTTTTTGCCATTTCAATAACAACAATTACATTTCATATAGTTTTTTTTCCAATCATATAGATTTTGAGGACTTATTCAATATCACCATTTCAATCATAACCTTTCATTTTTATCTTTTAACTCCCTATTAACACGACTCAGACTTGGACGGATACACAGATACAACCAACACACCAGTTTGGCACCCAGTGCCTTATTGGATATATCTGAAGCAATTAGTTGCGCCCAACGCTATAATTAAGTTGACACCTAATGTCTCATCAGTTAAACCGAAGCAAATTGGCACCCAATGCCTCATCGACTCATAGTCAAAGTAACCTTGAACTTTTCCTATCCCATGACATGCCATATATATTTGACTTAGCCCAAATAGTAAATAGGGTTTTCATTATTTATTCCATACTCAATCAGTATATCAATTTACATCTATTATATCGTGAATTCATTTATTAAAACATATGAAAACATCAAATATCTCATTCTGCATTCAATTTAATAACTATATAAACATTCACATCTTTCACATATGTTAAATTTAGTCCTCAAGAACATTAATCACTTTTGAAACAACCCAAATACATCTCATTATCACAAATTGACTTATTCTATATTCTCACTATGCACATACAGTTCAAAATGCATCAATTTACTAGTAGTTTGGATTATAGAAATACAAACTGTAAACTCCGAGCTATTCGTCGACAATTTTGTCCTTTCCTTTCCTTTTCGAGGAATCTGGGTCAATGTTAGCTATGAATCAAAAAAAATTAAATACACAACCAAATTCACATTCAATTTCTAATTTATGCAAAATTTTCATTTTATTCAATTTAGTTCCTAAAACTGAGACTATCATAACTTTCAAATTAAACCCCCAATTCTTATACCAATTCACTCTAGGCCTAATTAAACTTCCTATTTCACATTTCTACCGCTAAATTTGAAATTTATGCATTTTAGTCCCTATTGCACAAAATCATTAATTGGCTTTACAATTTAGTCCTTTTTCAATTCTAAACTTAAAGTTTATCAAATTAGTTCCTAAAACTTTAACTACTTAACAATGATAACATCTTCAAACTTTAAAAATACCAAAAAATATGACATGGGTCAACTAGAGTAAACTACGGGGATTTCAAAAACATAAAAATGACAAGAAAGTGGACTAAATTGACTAACCAATTGAAGACAAAAAATTGAAACCCTTAAAAGTCAAAACTTCTCATCTTTTCTTCTTATTTCGGTTTTCTTTGCATGAAAAATGTGAGAAATGTGTTTTCCTTCTCCATTATCTTTGTTTTTATCATATTTTATTATTAAGTTTTATTTATTCATTTATTTTAATTATTACCTTATAATATATAAATGCTATGTATCATTTCCCACCGTCCATCATCATTACTAAAGTGGTATTATTACCAATTTAGTCCCTAGATCATGTTCTAATTAAAGATTTAATAGTAATTTGACTTTTGACACTTTTACAATTTAGCCCCAACATCTTAATTAAACATTAATTCGACGAGTTTACCCGACTGAAATTCAATTCACTTCTAAAATAACTCCATAAATATTTAATAAAATATTTACGAGCTTGGTTTACAGAAACAGGGTCCCGAAACCATACTTTTCGGTATCATTGACTTTCGGGTTGTTACATAACTTAATTCGAGCATCAATTTAAATAATTTATTTTAACATAAATAGTCCCTTTTGAAATTATTTAAGTCATTTCTAGGCTTCCTTTTAAAGTTTGGTTACAAACGAAAACTATTTGGGGCTTTTTCAAGTCAAAATAAGGTAAACAAGGTTAATGTCGCAGCACTGGAAAATGGGTGTCGCAACACTAAGAGCAAATTACTCTTATAACTCTAATGTCACGACACTAAAAGTTGGATGTCGCGAAATCGGAGACAAATTACCCAAAACATATCTGAAACATCTAAAACCAAGTTTAAACTAACATCAATCATTCCATAACACATCTAACATTATAAAACATAAATCTTATCTATACACCTTGCATTAACCTATGTTCATGCCATAATCTAAAACCAAAATATCCAATTCATGTTCTCTTTCAAACCTTTGGTGATGTGATCAGATGCATTAAAGTCGTGACTTGAATCAAAAGTTTCATTTCGAGCTTTCACCTACGCGTTAAGCTGCATTATAACTTAGTAAGTACATTAAGAATTTAAACTTATCATCACCTTAACTAAATTTGACATGTAAATGCTTTAAATATAACATATTTAATTTAGCTAAATAATCATAATGTAACATCCTAAAGTAGGGCCTAAAAGTTTAAGCCTAGAAAACTATGATCGCTAATAGGTTTGGCAATCTAGTGTGTGCTAGTAGGTCTGACAAGATGGTGTTCGCTAGCAGGCCCAGTAGGCCTAACTAGGGTCACCAGTAGTGTAACACTCCAAACCCGGCCCAGACGTTACGACCGAATCCGGTGTGTCACATTGGAGTGTTACTAGAGAAGTCATGTTTTATCTAAAATCATTCTTAGAGTTTAAAGAATATTTTCGTTTTAACTTAAAGTGAATGGAAGCTGTGCACCAGGTAGGATGCCAGAAAAGAGGAGGTGAGTCTATTAGACTGCTTAAGTACCAAGCTCTCCACGGATCCACTCCTCGACATGCACACCACCATTGCCACACTTTAACTGAGTGATTGTTCAGTGAAAACCATTTCATTTTAAATCATTTGAAATCACTTATTAATTTTGAAAACATTATCATTGCGGAAGCTTTACTTTGTTATCGCGACATTTTGAAATCAGGTAATCTTTTTAAAACGCGCCCTAGAGCTATTCAATTTCAATCAAATAAAACAATATCATATCTAAGCTAACAAAACATACTAAAAACAATTAAAAATAATTAAAGCGGCCTTATTACAAATTAAAAACTCGAAAACATAAAGGAAATAATCTAAAATAAAAGTGAAGGTATAAACACTTATTTTAAACAGTCCACATGGCCACTCTGAATCCCTCCAGCTCCAAGTCCACCTATCTAAGGCTCACCTGCAAAGATGGGAAAAAAATAGGTGAGTTTGGAAAACTCAGTGTGTAAAGTATCCCAACCAGAGCCCAAATCAGTTCAAGCTTTACTGGGCCTAAGCCCTATTCAGAAATCAAAGCTAACTGGGCCTTAGCCCCTATCAATATTAATCTGGGCCATAGCCCCTTACAGTATCAGAGTATACTGGGCCTTGCCCATATTAACACAGTTGGGCCTATTTCAATACAGTTGGCCCATAACAAAATAGTCTTATATGATTAATGCATGATAACCCCATCCAACCCTGCACTTGCCTCCGTCCATCCCTACACTTCCTGTGGGGAATAAATCACCCACGCCATCCCTACACTTACAATGTTAGCACCGGTTACGGCACTAACTATAATCCGCAGCAAAGCTGCTTATATCAGAATATGTGGCACAACCACCAGAACGGGTTCTTCCTCCATAACAAAACCCAACCCCATGTAGTATGACATGTATGCAGAATATATATAATTAACAAGGCATACTTCAGAAAGACGGTCAAATTATAGCGTAAGAATAGTTATTTACCCTCGAGGGGCGTAACCCTAAACTTATCGCTTCAGGGGTATTACGGTAATTCTACCTTATAGAGGTATTTCAGTAATTTTATCAGTATTTTTAGGGTTTTATGCTCATTACAGTTATTAACGTACTATCGGCAACACTTACCGAGCGTTTTTACCGAATTGGGCCCATTGGCCTATTAACTCGATTTTAGCCCATTAAGCCCAAAAATACCGAGGTGCATGAAATTGCGCACTCTATAATCATACCGCTTGTGATTACCAAAATTAACAAACAAACCACCTCACGAGCGCTTGCACGCTCGCAAGTTCACAAAAGTCGGCTTTTTGACATTTCGGCTTTTCAGCTTTTGCCGATCTAGTCTATGAGTGGATGTCGTTTACACACCTGATTTGCGACAACTGCTATCGAAATCTCCCACGATATCCTACAATCGGTCACTAGATATATCAAATCCAAAATACAATGGCAACTATCATAAACTTACTTACCATAATCGGCCATCAATACCTATGGCCCTCGAGATCCTACCTTTGCCAAAACTAGTAACTAGATCTAGATCTAGTCATTCCACTTGTACAAGCCTTCGATCAGTAGCCTTTAGATCACACTAACACCAAAACAAATCAATTGTTCCAACCCTTAGAGCCTTAAGCTCCAATCGACAGCCTCCATAAGCCTTTAAGGATTTCGGCTTTTTCTAAAACCCGAAATAAAGAATATATCTGAGTACTTACCACAGGTTCTTTCAACCAAAACGATTCCACTTCAGTTTCTACTCAGATCTGATGCAGATCCAGCCCTTAAAAATTAGTAGAAATCGAATCTTAGATATCTAAAGATTCGGCTATATGTCCCTAAAAACTATGGTGTTTCTGGCTTTTGGAACTGTGAAGAGGAAGATGATTTGGTATGGTGGTTTTGCAGTGGCATTACCGACAGAAGTTGGGGTTTAGAGAATGTGAAAATCAGCCAAAAGAGATGAAGAAAATAGGAGGATTGGCTAGAAGAAATCGGCACAAGAAACAACTTTCGGGATTTTGGCTTTTATGGCAATCGGTTATAGAGGTTTAGAAAAGAATGGGCATGAAAGAGGAGATGAGTAGAATGGTAGGAATGTTTCGACTAGAGAAGAAAAAAAGGAGAAAAGAAAGTAGAAGAAGAGAGGAGAAGAGAAGAAATAATTCGACACTCAGGAAAATCTACTTTGCGTTTTGGCTTTTTGTGATATTGAGAAGAGAATAGAATGAAAAGGAAGGCTTTAGGTGGCTAACCCTAATTCGAAAAATAAAAAGAAAATAAAGCTTGCCCTAATGGCCAATCAGACCCACGACCCAACCTTCCTAAAGCCCTAGCCGAATTTCCACTTAAGCTCTATCACATGCCTGGCACATGCACACAAAAAGAGAAAAAAAAAGTAACAACATGCTTACCTTGTGACTTGAACTCTGGCTCCCTTACAACCTTAATGATGCCACAGCCACTAGACTACAAGCTTCCTTGTGTCCTATTTTACCACCTCAATCTTAAAAGCCCATATCGCCAGAACCCTCTCTCTCTAAAATTAAAAAATTCAAGAATTACCTCGAATTAAATTTAATCTTGGGCCTTTTTTCCCACACCATAAACCCTTCGTAATTTATTTAATTACTACACTAGACATACGAAATAATAATAATAATAATAATAACATCCAAATTATTCGGGCCATCTTCTACCCGAACCCAAACTCAAGGCCCACTACTTTCAGGCCTAAAAATCGGGGCGTTACAACTCTACTCCCCTTAAAGAAATTTTGTCCTCGAAATTTCGTCCTCGAAATTTCAAAATATCAACTAATCGTATTACTCAAGTCAAACCACTATGCTTCCACTGCGCACTCTAATTCCAGTAACAACAATGCGAATTTTATGAAACAGCTTAGTATTTCAGTGTTTATTACAGATGTCTTATGCACAGATAGAGTTTTAGAGTTCGCTTTCGAAAATCTCAGCCTAGCTACAGTCTCAATCTTATAGTCTCAATATAGCTCTAACTACAATGTCATAGCAGAGTCTCAGTAATATAACAGATACTTAGTAAAGTTCAGAAAAGGTACTTATAGACTTGGTGCTGGGGATTCAGTGTGCCACTTTTTTAGAAATAAAAAATTCAGATTTATTCTTTGTGCACTTTGAAAACAAAACTTAAAAGAATTTTCTAACATTTCCACAAAATCGATTTCAATGTTTTAACATGGAACTAGATTTCAAAATTTTATGAAAAAACATTCGGACCCGATCCACAGCCGAATTGTTACAACGGGCTCTGATACCACTAAATTAACACTCCAAACGCAGCTCAGACGTTACTGCCGAATCCGATGTGTCACATTGGAGCGTTACTAGAGAAGTCATGTTTTATCTAAAATCATTCTTAGAGTTTAAAGAATATTTTCATTTTAAATTAAAGTGAATGGAAGCTGTGCACCAGGTAGGATGCCAAAAAAGAGGAGGTGAGTCTATTAGACTACTTAAGTACCAAGCTCTCCACGGATCCACTCCTCGACATGCACACCACCATTGCCACACTTTAACTGAGCGATTGTTCAGTGAAAACCATTTCGTTTTAAATCATTTAAAATCACTTATTAATTTTGAAAACGTTATCGTTGCGGAAGCTTTGCTTTCTTATCACGACATTTTGAAATCAGGTAATCTTTTTAAAACGCGCCCTAGAGCTATTCAATTTCAGTCAAATAAAACAATATCATATCTAAGCTAACAAAACATACTAAAAACAATTAAAAATAATTAAAGCGGCCTTATTACAAATTAAAAACTCGAAAACATAAAGGAAATAATCTAAAATAAAAGTGAAGGTATAAACACTTATTTTAAATAGTCCACATGGCCACTCTGAATCCCTCCAGCTCCAAGTCCACCGATCTAAGGCTCACTTGCAAATATGGGAAAAAAATGGGTGAGTTTGGAAAACTCAGTGTGTAAAGTATCCCAACCAGAGCCCAAATCAGTTCAAGCTTTACTGGGCCTAAGCCCTATTCAGAAATCAGAGCTAACTGGGTCTTAGCCCCTATCAATATTAATTTGGGCCATAGCCCCTTATAGTATCAGAGTATACTGGGCCTAGCCCATATCAGTATCAATCTGGGCCGTAGCCCTATTACAAGTCGAGATATATTGGGCCTTGCCCATATTAACACAATTGGGCCCATTTCAATATAGTTGGCCCATAACAAAATAGTCTCATATGATTAATGCATGATAACCCCATCCAACCCTGCACTTGCCTCCGTCCATCCCTACACTTCCTGTGGGGAATAAATCACCCACGCCATCCCTACACTTACAGTGTTAGCACCGGTTGCATCACTAACTATAATCCGCAACAAAGCTGCTTATATCAGAATATGTGGCACAGCCACCAGAACGGGTTCTTCCTCCATAACAAAACCCAACCCCATGCAGTATGACATGTATGCAGAATATATATATAATTAACAAGGCATGCTTCAGAAAGACAGTCAGATTATAGCGTAAGAACAGTTATTTACCCTCGAGGGGCGTAATCCTAAACTTACCGCTTTAGGGGTATTACGATAATTCTACCTTACAGAGGTATTTCAGTAATTTTATCAGTCATTTTAGGGTTTCATGCTCATTACAGTTATTAACATACTATCAGCAACACTTACCGAGCGTTTTTACCGAATTGGGCCCATTGGCCCATTAACTCGATTTTAGCCCATTAAGTCCAAAAATACCGAAGTGCATGAAATTGCGCACTCTATAATCATACCGCTTGTGATTACCAAAATTAACAAACAAACCACCTCACGAGCACTCGCACGCTCGCAAGTTCACAAAAGCCGGCTTTTCGGCATTTCGACTTTTTGACTTTTGCCGATCTAGTCTATGAGTGGGTGTCGTTTACACACCTGATTTGCGAAAACTACTATCGAAATCTCCCACGATATCCTACAATCGGTCACTAGACATATCAAATCCAAAATACAATGGCAACTATCATAAACTTACTTACCATAATCGGCCATCAATACCTGTGGCCCTCGAGATCCTACCTTTGCCAAAACTAGTGACTAGATCTAGATCTAGTCATTCCACTTGTACAAGCCTTTGATCAGTAGCCTCTAGATCATACTAACACCAAAATAAATCAATTGTTACAACTCTTAGAGCCTTAAGCTCCAATCGATAGCCTCCATAAGCCTTTAGGGATTTCGGCTTTTTCTAAAACCCGAAATAAAGAATAGATCTGAGTACTTACCATAGGTTCTTTCAATCAAAATGATTCCACTTCAGTTTCTACTCAGATTTGATGCAGATCCAGCCCTTAAACACTAGCAGAAATCAAATCTTAGATATCTAAAGATTCGGCTATATGTCCCTAAAAACTATGGTGTTTTCGGCTTTTGAAACTGTGAAGAGGAAGATGATTTGGTATGGTGGTTTTGCAGTGGCATTACCGACAGAAGTTGGGGTTTAGAGAATCTAAAAATTAGCCAAAAGAGATGAAGAAAATAAGAGGATTGGCTAGAAGAAATCGGCACAAGAAACAACTTTCGGGATTTTGGCTTTTATGGCAATCGGTTATAGAGGTTTAGAAAAGAATGGGCATGAAAGAGGAGATGAGTAGAATGGTAGGAATGTTTCGGCTAGAGAAGAAAAGAAGGAGAAAAGAAAATAGAAGAAGAGAGGAGAAGAAAAGAAAGAATTCGGCACTCAGGAAAATCTACTTTGCGTTTTTGGCTTTTTGTGATATTGAGAAGAGAATAGAATGAAAGGGAAGGCTCTAGGTGGCTAACCCTAATTCGGCAAATAAAAAGAAAATAAAACTTGCCCTAATGGCCAATCAAGCCCACGACCCAACCTTCCTAAAGCCCTAGCCGAATTTCCACTTAAGCTCTATCACATGCCTGGCACATGCACACAAAAAGAGAAAAAAAAAGTAACAACATGCTTACCTTGTGACTTGAACTCTGGCTCCCTTGCAACCTTAATGATGCCACAGCCACTAGACCACAAGCTTCCTTATGTCTATTTTACCACCTCAATCTTAAAAGCCCATATCACCAGAACCCTCTCTCTCTAAAATTAAAAAATTCAGGAATTGCCTCGAATTAAATTTACTCTTGGGCCTTTTTTCCCACACCATAAACCCTTCGTAATTTATTTAATTACTACACTAGACATACAAAATAATAATAATAATAATAATAACATCCAAATTATTCGGGCCGTCTTCTACCCGAACCCAGACTTAAGGCCCACTACTTTCAGGCCAAAAAATCGGGGCGTTACAAGTAGGCCTGACAAACTATGATAGTTATTATGGGTCAAGAGTCAAAAGTAGGAGTAACAAAGGGTAATTATACTAAAGGTAGGAAGTCAAATTATTTCACAGCACTACCTATGCACGTAACTATTTCTTAATTCTACTATGGTTAGGATATCCTAAGAACACCAAAACACTCAATGCCTATAAATTAAGCTCTTTTGATTAGAAATTTCATATTCTATTAAACAAAAAAACTCTCTCAAAATCTTCATTGATTATTTTGTTATCAAGCTCTAGGAACCCAGAACTTAGCTCTTAGGATCTAAGGTAACACTCTGTTCTTTTGTTGTGTTAATATTTTGAAGAGTTCGCAACAAAGGAAACTAGGTATGCTAAAAGACCAAAATGTGCTAACCTAGGTTCACTTGGGTTTATGTATGAGTTTTAATGTGCTATGTTTATTAGTGATTTGTGTATGTTTGTGAAATTACGAGCTTGACAGAACCATCTACAAGAGAAGATAAGGGAAAAACAAAGCTTCTTTAAAGTTTTCAGCAAATTAGTGAGTATGTGCGAACCATAAAGTTAATTAGGACCTTAGAGTCTGAGAGTAAGCCTTTTCTAAAACTTTTTTTTGTGAAAGTGTTAAATATGTGTTTTTATGAATAGTGAAATGCAAGCTCTTTATTGCGAGCTCAACATAAAAAGTACTCTACGAGCTCCTCATAATTGGCAAGCTTTATATTTTAAGTAAATGTTTTAACGATAAAACTTCTGAATTGTTGGATATAATGGCATGCCATAGGATTATGAGTACTCACCTTTATGTTTTGTGTTTTGGGCGAGAGGTCTTAGGACAGGTTGTAAAGATAAGGGATTGTCAAGCCAAGCTCCATTCAATAGGACATGTTGGTGTGTTAGAGAGTGCTTAGCTTTATTCTACACTTATGGGACATGTTAAGACTCATTGAGTTATACTGTACCTTTCTATTCACTGCAGATAACTAGATCGCAAGGTGAGCAGCAATGAGGTGAATAATCCAGGCAAGGTACATGCTGTAAAGGTAGAACAAGCGAACTCTGGATTAAAGGCAATGTGGGAAATCTTCTTGGGCTTAGAGATATAATTCTGTTGACTTCGCCAATTATTTTTGGACTCAATTATTTTTATGCTTTTCTTTATATCCATAATTGCAAATCGATAATGTTTTATAAACACATATGAATTTTATGTATATAAATATAGTTCAAATTTGATTGATGTTTTCTTAATTTTACAATTTCACTCTTTAATATTTAAATTATAACATAGTTTTTGCCAGAAGCAAATGCATGAAATATTCTTAACTGACAAACTACGCAGAGCTCGCCAAAATTGCAGTGAACTAGTAGGGTTGTGTTAAGTGCGAACCCCAACGATTGGCGAATTGCTATATCCAAACCTTTAATGGATATTGATATATGCTATAGGAAAAACCCTATGAATTGTGCTCGCAGTATTCAAGCACATAGGGGTAGTTCACGAGACTTACCTTGTTTTAAGAAATTTATTCTACAAAGTCTATGGTTTGTGCAAGCTATGTAGGGGTGCGAACCCCTATGTTAGATAGATGAACTACCGTGTTCTTTGTTTTGCAAAATTTAAGATTCGCATTTTCTTAATTCCTTTCTTCAATATCTATGAAAAAAGTAGTTAAGTTCTCGCATGCGAAATAGGTTGGCATATTATTTCTGCTACATAACATGAAGCAAGTGAAGTAAGTTCACGAGCTTGTGCTTTCTTATATTTATATATGTTTAATGATTTAACTTGTGGTGTAGGAGGTTAGGTTGGGTGCTAATAGAGAGTCACTTAGGTGGCTAATGTGGCGTCCCATAGCTTGCTTTGGCAAGTGGACCGAGTATGGGGTGTTACATATTAAATATTTATCTTCACTTGCAATCTCACCTTATATCACTTACCATACTTTCATCATACACTTATCTTTTATATATTACTCACATTGTCCATTGTAGACTCGAGTGAACAAGAAGGATAAACGAAATAAAATCATAAATACACGAGTATATAAGTGCTAAATCATGAGCACTAGAATGCAAAATTTCACGAGTACGCTATGGTATTCATAATGGCATGCCATCTATATCCAACAAGTTCTAATCTTGTCTACATGGGCACTAATAATATTTGTATAAATTCATTCATAAATTCAATTTCAACTGAAATTTTACACACTTTCCAATTTAATCCTTAATAACATAAATTAAATCATCAACATTATGCACTTGATTCACTTTCATATAGACACTTCACTTAAACCCATTCATGTATTTATTTCAATTTATATAATTATTTTTATACTATTTACAATTTAGTCTTTATTATCACATTATTCAATAATCACTATGTTCTCACTTCAACACACATTTCACTTCCATAATTGCTTCACGTAAATATGTTATTTCCAAGTATTAATACACTTAACCACTTTTTGAATGCTTTACAATTTAATTTTTTAACATCAAATAATTCACATATATCTACTATAATATCTCTTCTATATCACTTATGTAACAACTCGTTCATAGTGAAATCAGAATAGTGGTTTTGAAACCACAAATCTGACGTCAAAATATTTATTTTATTATTATTTTATTGTCTACAGCATGATAGTAATACCATATAAAAATTTTGTTAAGAAATTTTACCGCTTACATGCTTAATTTGATAAAAAAGACTAAATCGCGTAAAGTGCAAAAGTTGTGTTCTAGTAGCTAAAGGTATTAAATAGCTATAGAACCTTAAAGTATGAGTCCTTATATGATAATTAGACAATTCATGTTGATAGTAGAATGTGATGGCTTGGTACTATTGAAATTATGTAAGTTTTAAAAGGTTATAGAAATAAATTAGTAAATAAATGATAAATTAAATAAAACAAAAACAAAGTATCATCTTTTTCCATCATCTTCAATTGAATTTAGGGTTAAGAGAGCTTTATCATTCGGTCACTTCTCTTGCTTGTGTGGTAAGATTTTTCATCCCGTTTTTAATGATTTCTATGTTTTTAAGATCATTGTAGCTTAATCTAGCTAGCTCAGGGACTAATTTGTGAAACTGTTAAACTATTGAAGTTTTTCCATGAATGAATGTGTATGTTTTTTTGATGATTTATGGAAGAAATAGTTAGTTGTTGTAAGATAAACAACTATTGTTAAGTGATTTTTGGCGAAATTGTCAAATTGGGATTAAATTGAAAAATAGAAAAATATACATGGTGAGATTGTGAAATAAATGAAATATAGGGCTTGCTAGGGACCTATTTGATATTTGGTTATGATGGGTTGTGGTTAAATTGCATGAATTTCCTTATTTATGAGCTATGGACTAAATTAAAAAGAAATCAAAAGTATAAAGGAAAAATTCTAATTTTGCTAAAATGTGAATTTGGGTTAATTTGAGTAAAATAAATATTGAATTGAGCTAAATTTATCTGTTTAGATCAAGACAAATCCCGTACGACTTTAGATCGAGGCGAAGATTAAGTTTTGGATTAATAGCTTTCGTATCTACGTCTACTCATTTAGGTAAGTTTGTGTAATTATATTGTGTTTATATGTTTTCAATTGAATTATACATGTGTTTTGAATTGCCATATATATATATCGAATGCATATCCAACGACTACAACGATTATTGAGCCCTGTTTGCATATTAAGAATTCGTAGGATACAAATGACATGTCATTAGGGTTTACATGATTTGGGTGCTAGTTCTGAACGTCCTACTGGTGGCTGAGGTTCAACATGTGTTGCGGATACTCCATAGCTCGTGTGACCAGCATCGTGTAGCTACATTCTGACCCACAACTCTTGTGAGCAGACCCATTTTCATAACTCATGTAAGCACGCACATTTTCACAGCTCGTGTGAGCATACATGTATAGGAATTGACGAATTACAGTTATATGAGTTAGCACACAATGTATGAGTTATACTGGGTACCCAACAGTATTCTAAACGGTTTAACGGACATTATTCAGATACGAAATTGTAACATTCTGAATTTGGGCCTAGTCAGAATAGTGGTTTTGAGACCATAAATCCAATATGGAAATGTTTATTTTATGATTATTGTAAATTCTATGATATGTTTCTATGATTGTATGGAAATTTCATGAGGAAATTTTATGTGAAAAGTGCCTAATTGAACTTTAGGGACTAAATCAAAAAATTTGTAAAATTTGAGTTATAGAAGCAATTTTCATGAAATTGAATTGGATTATTAATTAGAGGTCCTTAATGAGGAATTTGACCAAGTTCTAAATATTTGGACAAAATGGGCTTGGAAGGGTAAAAATTTAAAGAATAGTAAAAATGGCATTTCATTTAGGGGTAAAATGAGCTAAAGACAAAATAAAAGCCAAAAATCTTTGTCCATCTTCTTTCTTGGCTGAATTTTTCATGGAGAAACCATGTCTAGGGTTTTTTCATCTTCCAAGCTCAATAGTAAGTGTTTTCGAACCCCATTTTTAATGTTCTAAGCATTTTTGAAGTCCCGGTAACATGGTCTATCTATTTCTACCATTATTTTGAGCTAGGGTTCACGTTTAAAAATTTACCCATGCATGACATGTTAGTATTTTGATGTTTAATGGTAGAATATGAAAGACTGGAGTGTGTTTAACATCTTTTACTAAGTGATTTTTCATGAAAAAACCTAAAAAGGACTAAATTGAAAAAGGTGTAAAATGGGTAACTAAATATTTGTTTTAATGAGAAATGTGGGCTACTGTAAGCTTGAATATGGTTCAGCTAGGCTTAGGTAACTAAGAAATTGAACACATTTCATTTTACGAGCCTAGGGACTAAATTGCAAATATGTGAAAATTTAGGGGTAAAATTGTAAATTTTCCAAATATGATTTTTTGGTCAATTTGAGTAATGTGAGTCCTAAATAGGCTATATTTGAAATGTTAGATCAAGGAAATCGAGATTCGGGCTTAAATCGGAAAAGTACAAGGTTAAGGGCTAAATTGATAATTTTGTCATTTTCGTATTAATAATAATAATGCACTATTATGTATGAATTATATTTCTTGTTATTGTGGCATAAATTGTATAATGGACTATATTGAAAAGTTGATGGAATGAGTATATGGTGTGAAAATATGATATGAAATAATAATACATGACTAGTAATGTATGGAATATATGATAATTGTATGATTAATGTGTTATATGATTATTTGATGATATAACATGTTATGCAAATGTGATGAAAGTTATTTCAGTGATTTATGAATATGTGATTATTGCCTTGTGAAATGAGGCCTATATTCCGAATACGTCCGATTAAGCTTTGTAAGTCAGAAATCTCGTTTGAACATTAGGAATAGTTAAGGATACGAGTGACTGTCACTAGGAATGATCTGTCTGTTATGAGCTCAATTGATACCTAATACATGCTAGGGTTTGGGTGCTTTTAAGTAGCACCGTTGAGAGGCATGTGATTAAGTAATACATGCTAGGGTCTAGATGCTTTTGAGTAGCCCCGTTGAGAGGGATGTGAATATGTGATACATGCTAGGGTCTGGGTGCTTTTGAGTAGCCCCGTTGAAAGGCATGTGATTCTATGATCTGTGGCACTTCAGTGCATTGTTTCCGTGTGTCTGATTCATATTCTAAGTGTTCAACGGGTAAAAACGATATGAAATCTGAAAGTAAAATAAGTAAACTATATATGTGTGAGCGGGCACAGGTACATAATTGAATTCATGTGAGTACCTTGGCAAATGATGGTTTTGTGGAAGGTATGTATGTATGTATGTATGTGCTTTTGTGTATATGTATGGATGAGTTCATGTATATATGGGTATGAAGGTGCATAAACTTATTTAACATCATTTTGACACTAAAACAGCTTTGGGACAGTAGCAGTAGTCCTATTTTCAAGAGAAACAGACGGAAATATTATCCGAGTCTCGTACTATGAGATATTTGATTTTTAGTAGATAAAGGTCGAAGTTGTCGGATAGCGAAACAAGGGAGAGTTTAATGAATAAACTGTGCTAATTGGCTAAACCAAAAATTTTGAAAATTTTATGGTAAGAATATATGTGAGTCTAGTTTCTGGGAAAATTAACGGATCTTAATTTGGAGTTCTGTAGCTCCAAATATAAATGATTTAGCGACCGAGACTCGAGAAAACAGCCTAACTGGAATATGAATAATAACGAGAATTTGGCAAGAACTCGTTAATAATTTGCTTATTATTTTCATACAAACTTACTAAGCGTAAAGCTTACTCCCTCTTTCCTTTTTCTCTTAGTGTTGTCAGGTCGGCTCGGGGTTGGAGATCGTTGGAGGTAGTATCACACTATCAAGTCACCACTTTTGGAGTAATGATGCATATGTTAGTAATTTCAAGTGAGTGACATTTATAGGGACTAAGCAAATGATATGTGTTATTATGATTTAGTCAAATATGTTGGCTATATTGAGTTATTTGTATATGGCCATGAGATATGGCTCATATTGATTATGGTTTGTAAGTTTAGCTAATTATGCTATGTTTAATGCTTATGATGTGATGATGAAATTATGTGGTTGCCTTGCATGATTGATAGTATGTCATGTGTGTTGGATGTATGCTTTATGACCATTCGAGATGGTCATAATTTCAAAGTAATTGCATGATTTAGAAACAAGATGATGATGGTTAAACATGAGTGTTTGATGGATAAGTTGGTAACCTTGGTTTAATGGTAAAAGTGGGCATCAAAATGACAAGTCTTATGAATGGGGATTAATGAATCTGGACTTGGTATTCCATGAGTAAGTGCGTTATATGAAAAATGATATGTTAGTATGATAAATGTGTCTTAATAAAGAGTGTTTAATTATTAAAATGATGCCATAAATTGTGATTTGGATGTGTGCAAGGTTGTAAGGGATTATGAGTAGCATAAAGGCTTGGAAAATAGCCTAAGTGTTGGCCACACGAGCTGAGACACGGCCGTGTGTCTCAACTGTGTGAGGGATACAGCCTGGAGACACGGACATGTAGCCTGGCCGTGTGGTTCAATTTGTGTGCTGACGTCATAAACAGAGAGTTACACAGCCTGAGGACACGGGCGTGTCAAAGGCACACAGGCGTGCCCTTGTGTCCACACGGGCGTGTGACTCTATTTTATGGTAAAATTTTTTAAGTTTTCTCAGAACTTTCTAAAGTTCCCGGTTTAGTCCCGAACCCTCTCTAAAGTATGTTTTGGGCTTCGTAGACCCAAATAAGGGACAATATGTATGTGTATGAAAAGTTTTGAATTAAAAGAAATTTTATGGACTGATTTTGCATGTTTGTTTATGCTTAAGTCCGGAAATACCTCGTATCCTGTCCCGGCATCGGACACAGGTAAGGGGTGTTACAGAGATGGTAAGAGTTCGATATGAATTAAGACATGGACACATGTGAATTTCATTGAAATGGTAATACATGATATATTGAGATTTGGGATCGATGATATATGTATATGATACATGATTAAATGTTGTGCTCATCCATGATTATGTTGCCTTTGTTATATGTTTAAATGGCTAATATGTTTGATGTACATGCTTAGGCTTTGGTCAATTTGTGGTTGGATTATGCCATGTTTAACTTACCTATTATGTGTTGAAATGGTAAGTTGCGTTTTACATTATATGAACTTACTAAGCAGTTATGCTTACTTTGTATTATTTTCCGTGTTTTATAGTGAATCAGAAGCTCGTTTGAGTTGGAAACTTGTCGGAGTTATATCACACTATCCATAAACTATATCGATACTTTTGGATGTTTCTAAGTTTGGTTATAATGGCATGTATAGGTATTTTGGTTATTAAAGTAACCATTTGTTTTGGCCAATATATTTTGGCTTGAGAAATTCGTATTTTGGATGTTTGAAATGGTTGAATTTATAGTTTATGGATGCTTAGATGATGGAAGTGAATATAGTCATTTTGGTCTGAAAATGTAGTCGACATATATGAGTTATGATGCTATTTGCTAAATGATAGATTTGGTATTTGTGAGTGTGAATTTAGTATGTGATCAAAGTGATAATTGTTGGTTAAATGATGCACATGGTTACATATGTTTATATGTTGTCATTGAGGTGCCTTTGAGCATATTGGTTGTATGCAAATCTATCATATTTGGTTATCTTGATTATGCATGGTTTTGGTGCATTTTGAAGGCTTGATTTTATGTGGAAAAGTGATTGTAGGTATATACATGAATGGGTGAGAAAAATGGCTTGAAAATGACTTATTTTTGTCCACACGGGCGTGTCTCAATTGTGTGTAACATACGACCAAGTAACACTGCCGTGTGGCCCCTGTAGCTATCAAAGGGTTGCAAGTCAAGCTATTACACGTCCTAGCATACGGCCTGACACACGGGTGTGTGAGGCTATTTCGAAGGGAACACAGCCTGGCACACGAGTGTGTGGCCTGGCCATGTGACCCAAGTTAGTGAGTTACACGAGCATGGACCCAGCCCGTGTGATCCCTACAGTTTTGAAAATTTTCATTGCTTTTCTAAAAAATTCTATATGTTTCTGATTTACTCTCGACTTGTTTCTAATGTGTTTTTAGAGCCTCGAGGGCTTGTATAAGGGACGATATGCATATTATGGTTTGGTTTTGGTATGATTAATGACATGAATTGAAATGTTTATAAATTTTGTTCGTTTTGAAATGAAAACTTCGGTAATGCTCCGAAACCCTATTCCAGCGACGAATACAGGTTAAGGGTGTTACAACTTGCATTCAATCTCACTTACACTTAACCCTTCATTAAAGCTTTTTATCATATCGTTTTATTTCACACATCAGCTTTGTACACTTTCCAGTCTAGTTCTTTTTACTTTAATTTCACGACACTTAGTCTATTCACTTTGTTATTAAAACCAAGCTCATATATCTATTTCTTTATAATTAATTTCATAATAAACATTAACTTTTTCACATATATATAATTAAATCTTAATAACTTTAGCATAAAAATTTAATTAAAAATCATACATATCTTAATTAAGTAAGGTAAGGTTCTTGATGTACTCACTTCTCTTTTGTTAAAATTTCACTATTTTGCTTTGAATTCTCTTTCTTCCTCACTTTTGTCGCACCTACACTTTATTTCCAACACTTTCATCATTTCTTTTATTTTTTTACTTCATGAGCACATCAAATACATAATCAATTTCTTTACTAAAAATCGCTTTCTCATATCTCTACTTCAAGTAAACATAAATTTCATAAGAATACACTTGAATTCTTACCTTGTCTCTTTAATCTATTCACTCTCACCTCCAATTTCTTGCTTCCAAGATGATTATAAAACTCTTTAGATCTCTACTTCATTTTTTCTTTTTGGTGACTATGGAGATTCTCAAGAATTTTTAGTGAAAATTGTGACATTGATGAAAAAGGACTAATTTGTAAAGAAAAGAAAGTTTCTCTCCTCTCCCTTTTCTCATTCACATTGGAAAGATAAGAACTTTCTCCATCTTTCCTTTCTTTTATACTAACTTTACATATTTAAAATATTCATAAAACATTTAAATAAAATATTATTAAAATAATAATTAAATAATTAAATAATGTAAATATCGCCAACATTATGATTACAATCTAAGAGCTCGTATTTTATACTACAAGGCTAAGCAAATCCAATGGTCACAATTCATCCACATTTCCAAGGGCATTTTGGTAAATTTTTCCAAAATTATATTTCTTGCTAAATGACCATTTTACCCTTGGTCAAATTTTATATTTTCATTTATGTCTTTTCCACGTTTGGTTATTTTCTTTTTAGTCCTTCAAATTTTCAAATTTATACTTTAACCATTCAACTTTTTAATATTTACACTTTGATCCCATCATTTTTTACTTTTTCACAATGTAGTCAATACCTCGGACTTATATCTTACAATATAGTACTTGTTTCAACTTTCTCCAATATCCAATGCCTTCCTCTATGAACAATAATGTTTGTTATTTCATTTATGTGATAATTCAATTATACACATTCCGAGTATTACACTTTATAAATTTAGCATGATGATTTTAGGGGCATTACAAATTAATTTGTCCTCATGTGACATGTCACATGATTGATGGGAATAAATATGTTAAAGTTGACATTTTTAACAAAAACAATCAATGGCAATAATGACTGAACTAAAACTTTTAAATTTTTTGGATTGAATTTTTAACTTTTAAAGAATAAGGATTAAATCTCAAATTCTATAAAAGCACAAGGGTCAATAGCATATTTTAACCAAATTGAAAATGTTCATTATCCAAACAGCTTTATTTAACCAATTTGGATAATAGATGTTCAAATCTACTTTTTTTATATTTATTTAAAAAATATTTTTTGTATTTACTAAGACCCTATTTAATATAAAGTGTTAAAAAAATTTTAATTGACTGAAAATTAATATTTTCAAAAACTTAAAATTTTTTAAACACATTTGATAACTCACAATGAAATTTATTAAATATAATTTTTTACACAAAAAAGTGTAGAAAATGATAGGTAGATAAGACCTACTTATCACTTAATAAAGAATAAATTTAATTGTTTTTATTTATTCTATTTCTTTTAAGATTATATTATCATTTATCAAACAATCTAATTATAATCAATATTTAATTTTAAATAATACACCAAACATATTTTATAACTTATATTCAACACTTAATTTTTTAATATTTATTTTTCAACACTTATTTATCTTTTATTTTTTTCAACTCTTAATTTTTTTAATCTGTCAAAGAAATTGAAAAATTAAATCAATTGAAAATATTGATTTTCAGTTGATTTAATTTTTTACATAGGTTTGATAATTTAAATAAAACAATATGTTAGAATTTTTTTCTATAAAAAAGTGTGGGAAATTATAAGTAGATAAGAGCTACTTATCACTTAATGGAGAATATTTTCAATTAAATCTATTTTATTTTATTTATTTTAATATTATATTATCCCATATAAACTTTATGATAAAAATTTAATTTTTGCTTAGAATAAAATAAAATATTTAAAAATTAAGGATAAAATTTAGAATATGTTATAAAATAAAGAGAGATAGAGAGAATAAAGAACAAAGAAAATATTAAAGCAATAAAGAATGTACTTTATTGATTAAAAGTGGTGATTATAATACTTCATCAGAGTCTCTATTTATATGTATAAAAAGTATAAAAGAAGTAGAGATCTAATTCTAATATCTATTAGAATTTAAAGTATATTAAAATTTTATCTTGATCATGATAGATATCCACTTAATAAAATATTCATAACAGTCCCCCTTTGATGTCCATTGATAGATAAAGTGCTTCGTTAAACCTTATTAGGAAAAACTCTGTGGGATAAAAACCTAATGAAGGAAAAAGAGTACACAATCTATAATACGCATAATATGATGCCTCATTAAAAACTTTATCAGGAAAGCACCATGGGACAAAACCTCGGGTAAGGGAAAAAGAGTACAATGTGTATTTACTCCCCCTCATAAAAACATCACATACTTTCTCATATTCCACGTATTCAATCTTGAATACTAGTTTTTCAAATAACTATTTGAATGTATTGCTAAGCATTAATAGCACCATTCTTTTGAAAATCACGAGTGAGGGAAAATTTTGGGGAAATATATTTTGATCTCTTCGGGAGTTTCAACAATAATCATAGCAAACTATAAATATTATCCTTCTATAAAAATACAAATAAATGTTTTGGATCATTTTATAATTCTCTTTCAACTACTATTAACTAAATCAAATTTACCACATATGTTCAATTATTTCAATTCATATAAATGAACAATTTCTCGAGAATTTCAATATGCTTCTAGCATCCTAAATCATCCAAGGATTTTAATATATACTTTACTATATAGTGATTCATAAAAGGTTGTAACAATAACCATTAAATGCAAGTTAAATCTTTTATGAATTGTCAATTTAATAATATATCTAAAGGTTATTGCATCCACCACAAAAGAATATTACATCTTTTCAGAATCAATGCCAGGACTTAGCAAAATACTTCATATTTTTATTCCGCTTTTGCACAACCACTTCAATTGGACCCTTACTGGCTTTATACCTTTAGATATTTAGACTATTAGTCCAAAAACTCTATGAATTTAATTGTATTTAAGTTGCATCTTTCTATTTTGATCAATTTATTCGATATCTATATTTCTCAATAGATTTATTTAAGATCCTCATTTTATTTCATTATTTAAATAATAACATTGCATGCAAAATCATTGTCGACCACTTTTATTATTCAGTTCCACATTTTTTCGAATTAACATAACTTATCGAGATCTCTCATTTTCATTATTTTAAAAATTTAGTTTCAGGTACTTGAATCTCTTCTGAAGTTTTACTTATTAGTTACGTCTTGGGTCTCTTCTGAAGTACCTGCCTCCACTATATGGTCATCTAGAAGAATTTTTATCTTTGGAAGCGATCAATCTATTATTTATTCTAACTGATTGTCCTACTAGGACTTTGATTCAAATTAAAATATTAGATGGTATATAACACTTGGTTATTCTCATTAAGTTTGTAAATACATCTAACAGTTAACTTGTAATGAGTTATCCTTATTGAATTTCTGGTTCAAATTACTCTCCCCTTAACTCATTACAAGATATTATTTCTCTCCCCCCTAATGTTGGGAAAACTATCGAATCAAAATTGTAATCACAAATCATGTTATAATTGAATCTCGAATACATTTAAAACATCTAATAATATAAAGAAAATTGTAATTAAGATATATTCCCAACTTTCTTTGAGGATTCACTCATCTTTGTGCGTTGTGGTGGAGCAATTGGAACATATACGCACATATAAAAATTCAAAGATGAGAAATATTTAGCTCTTGGTGAAAAACCAATTGTAATGAAGAGTATTTATAACTTAGTGGCTTGATGCATACAACACGTAAATTAACATAATCTCATGTTAAATAGGAAGTTTAGTTATCATAAGTAATGGTTTAGATATTAATCAGAGATGTTTAATCAATAATTTCTCTAAATCATTATGCGTAAACTTTTACAAAAGTTTTTCAAACTCAATCAATAAAAGATTGAGATATAAACTCATCAGTATTAGAAAGATGAATTGTCTTAATTGCATGATCTGAAATTAATTATTTAAACAAGCAATCTTGCAAATGACAGGTTGTAAATTGATAACACATATGTGATTATTTTATAGATGAATCTACCAAAATCATATAATATCAAAACCATCCACATGGTGGATGAATGGGCTCATATTCGTTTCAGAAATGCAAGACATTAAATCTCAACTTTAGCTAGTGAGTTTCTAATAATCAAATTTCATTGAGAATAAGTAACATATGATAATTCTTTTAAATTAAAGAATCTTCTGGTTCTTTAATAAATGTAAATATGGATTCTTAGTTAATTTTTACATCATATATGATCCATGATAGTCTAACTAGTTATGCCAAGTAGTAAAAGCATTTGTATTAGTAAACTTCTGGTTTACTTTAACATGTGTTTCAATTATACTAAATTGTAACAAATTAATAATTTTACTATCATTCATTTTAGTTTGTATCCACATATAAGTGCTATTGTGACATTTACTACTAGAAATGTCTAAATCAATGTGAATATTATAATGTCACTAAGTCAACAAAATAAATATAATTTCCAAACAATTATATGCAATATTCGCTTTAGGGAATATACCAAAATCTTCAAATATCTAAAAAAAAATTGCAACTTCAAGTGCATTCAACCATAATGAGTTTTAGACAAAATTATCATATTTTATTGCTCATAAATAGATCTTTCACAGTCAAATATTTTTCTTCTAACCCCTTAATGGGGATGATGACAAAAGGTCACAAAGATTATAAAATAAATATAAATTAATAATACAATCGTCTCTTTTTCATCATTTCAAAATAGATATTTATAGCAATAGTGATTCATATGAAATATAATATTTTCCTCATTCACAATCTCAATAGAATATTTTTCTCATTCATAATCTCAATAAATATCTTTTAAAACCAATGGATTAATCATCATAAGATATTAATATATTAGCTCTTTTAGAGCTTTCGACTAATTTTGTACTATCAAATATTGGAATAATATTTGTTTGTTTTAGTACCATAAACGATAAATACTTTCTATCTATAATGATAGAATTTATTACTACATTCTCATATCCTTCCTCAAATAATATTAATAGAAACAAAATATCTATGCATATGCCACATATGTGGTCAGTAATCTTTCATATCACATTGGTAATATAAGTTATATTTATCCTTTGAAGAGTTATCTTCAGAACTCTCATTGTTCTCTTATTTATTACTATGTTTCCACTTTTAGTTGTCCATGATTATATCTTTTATTTTCTTTATTTTTGCATTCACTTCAGGGGATGCAATAAATGTAGTAGGATAGACTTCTAAACGCCTCCATTAATTCTTTATTTCATAGTCACCATCGCAAAATATGCATGGATTTAAAATCAAAATCTATTTATTCATGTTGTCATGATTAGTCTCCAATCATATCCTCAATTACAACAACAATCATAATCTCTATATTTTCATTTTTTATAACTATTATGTACTGCTACATTCACTTTAGGAAATGAAGCAAAACTAATGGGAAGAATTTTATAGGTTTTTTGTTAGTAACTTACTATTTTTCTTACCCACTAGAATGAATGAGATCGTTCGAAAATACTGTTAAAGTCATTTTCACAATATTGCTACTGCAAGAGCACATTAGATATTTCAATCATATAGTGTAATGTATTCCTTCAGGGAATATATATAATCCAAATACATGAGTATCTGATGTTATTTATATATATGATTTTAATGTAAAACACATGAAAATTTTATTCAACATATATCTTCTTGATCTGAAAAAGAATATTATATTTTACAAAATTTTACATCACAAGGAGTTAAAATATAAGCTCTTAAAGAGCTTTTTACAGTTTGATGCAATATTAGCTCTTCGGAAGCATATAATTATTTTATTGTATAACCTTAATAAATGCTTAATTTATTTTAAATAAAATTTTATTTATTCATATAAAAATAAAATGAATAGGTCTAAATAAAACATATATTAAACGTAACAAATAATAAATTCATGTCACAAATAAATCATTGTGGTTAGATAATATATATTTTATATATCATACCACAAAAAAATACAAAATATTATAATGTCAAATTAAGATAATTTTACAGTTATAAAAATTTAAACATAAACATTTTCTAACCTCCACCTCTTATGACATAATTTTATCTCAAATTTTACAATGATATGAAATTATCACAAACAGGGTGAATATCCCAAAGTTTATAACAAGTAAGTATTTTTACTCACATTCAGCAATAATCATATAATCAAACCAATCAATTCTATTAAAAATGAAAAAAATATTTATCTTCACATAAAAATCTCAATAACTAAATGGTTGAAGGGTTTTATAAATTCATAGAGATACGGGTAGTGAATTATATAAATTGAACTTTTTAATAGAAATCAAATCAAATTTCAAAAGAAGTTGATTAGATTGACTTACGTTACCATAAGAAGTGGTGATTATAAACATCATTTGTAATGAAGACAAAGAGATCATCCTCAAGCAAATTTCGAAAAACAAAAACTTTGAGAGTGAATCTTATTTCTTGATTTCATATAGAAAACGGTATCAAATCTTTCACCATCCTTAAGAACAAAAAGTAAAATAAGTTAATCAAAATAATGATAACGTATAATAAGAGAAGAATGAAAAATAATAATAAGATATGAAACATTAAATAAAAGAAACTTCCTATAAAAATATTGCATCTTGCTGTCGAAGATATTGAAAATCATGAAGGATAAATTTGATCGTCGATAAGAAGAACTATCACTTTTGAGCAAGATTGTGTTGAAAACATGTTATCAAATAAAGAGAGATGAAGAGAATAAAAAACAAAGAAAATACTAAAGCAATAGAGAATATACTTTATTGATCAAAATGGGTAATTACAATACTTCATTAGAGTCTTTATTTATAGGTATAAGAAGTATAAAAGAAGGAGAGATCTAATTCTAATAACTATTAGAATTTAAAGTATATTAAAACTTTATCTTAATCATAATGGACATTCACTTAATAAGATATTCATAACAGAATATATCTTTTTTATAATTTAAAATTTATATTTATTAAACGATTTAATTATATTCCGTAATTAATTTTAAGTAATATATGAAACAATTTTATAACTTAAGTTTAATATTTAAATCTTCAATACTTATTTTTTTAACACTTAATTATTCAACTTATTAAATAGCACCTATCAAGCATAATTAATTTAAATTTGGATAATAGTAATACTTGAATTTTTGTGGATAATAAATTGATTTCAATTTTAAAGTAAATTTTCAGATTTGAAATTGGTTTTATAGTAATAGATAGATAAATATATATTGTTAGTCCTCGTACTTTGATATAATTTGAGATTTAGTCTCTATACATAAAAAACTAGAAATTAAGTCTAATTGTTTTGATTTTTTGAGGAATGAATTATTTTGATTTAAAAACCTCGATCTAATCAATAAAAGGATAAGTACTTATTTCAAAATTTGTTAAATACTACCAATGACGATAATGATTAGACTAGATATTTTAAAATTTTAACTTTTAAAATAAAAGGACTAAAACTCAAATTCTATAAAAGTAGATTGAAAAAATTCAACCCGCTACCAAAGGAGAGAAGCAGCGAGTCTGATATTATTTGCAAGAAGAGATATGAAGAAATGAAAGCAGAACCGAGGAAGGGGAGCCCTTCGACCCATATAGCATCAATGCTATTATTAGCTTGAATGATTAATCAAGTTTATCATCTAAATTCTAAATCTACATAAAAGAAATTTGATTGCTCAAGAATTTTACAAAGAATACTCCATAATTTAACCAAGAAGGGTGAACAACAAAAGAGATACCAAAATGGGAAATGCCTATGCGGATTTTTTCGAGAGCTTCCTCTTCATTCGGCTAAAAGGGCCGATGCTCCGATCCATTATATACATGTAAATAACCTGGCTCCATGATTTATACGAATCCAAGCCTTCGTAATATTCGGAAGCAATCTCCTTCACCTTGTGCAGTTTGTTCCCAGGGATCCTTGGGAAATCATGGTGTTCATTATGATACCCAACACACCATGTCATAAGATTGAGCGGACCATAGTAAGAATACGTCTCTTGCTCAGGATTGAATACATAATGCTCGGAGATGAAATGACCGGCCATCGGATGCATTCCACCACCAACGAACGTTGAAAGGATCAAATAAGCAAAAGATTTCCAACCCCAAAAGTAAAGTAAGATCCCATCCAGAGCGACCTGAATAGCTAAGTTGATGAACTCCCAATAACCAGGGGGTTTTGGTTTGAGAAACAGAGGGCGGAGCGCGTAGAAGAAGAGTTGGAAGATGACCCATATGGCTTTCGAGATAGTATTAGTCACGAAATGGGCTTCGGTGCAGCTTGGGACATCCATGTCGATGCCATCTACCCCTTGAAAACGATGATGCTCAAGGTGATACTTTTGGAAAGTAATAGACATCGGCACACCAATGGGGAGGTTAGCAAATATCCCGAGCCAACGGTTGTAGACGGGGGTGGAGAAGGCAAGATTGTGGCTGAGCTCATGGATGGCCAAGAAGAGGTTGTGGTTGAGGAAAGAACCGAAGAAATAGGCAATTGACAACATTTTTAGCCAGCCAGCATCATGGAGAATAATTGCGGTACATAGCTGAAGTGAAACCACCACAGCAATCTGGAAAAAAAATTAACTTCATTTGAATGTTACCATAATAGAGGGAAAGCAATAATAATGACACCAAATAATCGACATACTTTTCGTAAAAACTTGATTTTGACTCTAACTAAACCTAATGTCAACCTCTGCACTTGTACACCTGAACAACATAACAAGAAAGAAAATAATGGAGCTAAATTACGCTCTCTCTTTCCTAGAATACTATTTTGGAGATGAATAAATCACAACTAATCAAAAAAAAAAAAAAGAGGCAAAGCTGCTCAAGTGTTTGATATAAAATCTCACCCATTCAATAAGTTGGCAAAGCAAATGAAATTGAAAAGAGTGATATATTTAACACCATGTTTGATGTGAATTCCAGATTAGGAATATGAATTTCAAAATTAGTTGAGATTCAGTACACAATGATAAAAGCATGAATTTATCAAATCTAAAAATATTTTAAAATTTTCAAATCCATTCCTAAATAAGTATCTAACAAATCCACAAATATCATATTTTTAAATAGTTTACTACTCAATTTATACCATTTTTTAAAACTCAATCCAAATTCATATTTTAAATCTCGAAAAACCCAGTATCCCCATTGAGCTAAATAACAAATCAAAATCAAAACCGGATTAAATGTAGTCGCATTTGCGTTACCTCGGATCTAACAGCAGTAAAAGGAACAATTCAAACAATGTGGGATACCTTAAAGAAAGCAAAAGGATCAGGGCCAAAGAGCTCTTTAATTTGAGGGTATTGAGAGAGGATCTGACGTCTCCTCGAAGCATGAGGCTCATCTGTATATGACCAGAAAAAGTCATTCGCCATGACTACTCCTTCATTATCTTCCTCTCTCATTTCCCCTCCTTTCCTCATCTCTCTCTATCAACCTTTCCTGATTTGTTTTTTTACAATGATTTTGCTTTTCTGTCAATAACAACGAGGGATATATTTATTTATTTATATATTTGTAAATTACTAATTTATCAACAAATTGAAAAATTTAGGAGCGTTTTATGTATGGACGTTGTTCGTGCAGTTCATGGTTCCAACTTTCAAAATCTAGCTTCCAATTTAAACCTTTTATTTTCTTTTTCCTTCTTAATCTTTATATCATATTTCTTCTATAAAAAGAAAAAAAGGAACTTAATATACTATTTCCAAGTCTGGGTCTTTCCTTTTTCTTTTCTTTTTTTTGGCATTTAACCATTTTTTTAATATAAAGCCAAAAAATTCATTAACGAAAGAATAGTACAGGCAAACAAAGAGGTAAACCAAAACAATGTAAACACCTCTAAACAAAATCCTTGACTTTCGAGGAATTGACAAAGACCAAATAGTATGCCAAGAACCGTTAGCAGTGTGTAAAACATGGGTGGAAAGCCTTTTTTAAGTCTAGATAATATCTCAATTTAACCCTATAAGCTCCATTATTATAATAATGTGATCTTGCAGTCTATGGGAAGTAATACGAATCTTAATATTTCTTTGAAAATCATATGAAGCCATGATGCCCTCAACTATATACTGTCCCACGTATGACAATCTCCATGTAACATATCCTAAATTCTCAAGTGTTCCATACCCGACAAAAGAGTGCCTTTGACAAAACACTTGTCATCATTGCATAAGCAAGGGTCATTAAAAACGTCAATAGAAGCGCAATTGCCAATTCTCCAACGAGTTTCCAAATCCCTTCCTCTTGAAATATCGCCATGCTTCTCATTTTTGTTTTTCAAGTTTCGGGGTGCCTAATCAGACCTGAAACCTGTCATCATTTGCCTCAAGAAGCTAGCCGCTAATCCCTCTTGTTTGGTCAAGAATCCTCACCATTCAGATCTTCGACAGGACTCAAATGGTGGATTCTAAGAAGGAGATTTAGAGCTTTCCAAGGCTATCATGGTGGTCACCCACTTGGCTGTTGAGTAGCTAGTCACAATCCACTCTTATCATCTTTGTCATACCATCACCCGACCATCGACTAGTTTTCAAGTGTTATAAGGACCATGTGTGAAATAATAAGTTTTGGACTTAGATTCGTCCTTTGCCTTCCTCACTAAATGCTATTATCTTGGTGTTCGCTCTTCGCTCATCCTTTTCTGAGATTATGTCTTTTGCTCAAGCGCAAAGTCTTTTTGTTTTGCTAATGATGGTCTTTGCTCGGCAAGTCTTTGATGACTCATGTTTTGTTTGATCTCTTTTAGGTTCCATACAATTGTTGATTCTGGTTTTAAGGCCAAGACTTTATCACTACAGGAGCTACGACATACGAAAGGGATTCATCGCATCAAGGTGATTATTCACTTTGATTGTTTTCTGCCAATGTTATGACTTTGATTTAAAGGTTTTTTTCATTCTAAGGCTTTGAATCCTCCTTAGCTCTTATTCATGTTTAGTGATGGAGGCTTGTATCAAGTGTAGGATCCTCCTGAGTTGGTCGACTCAAGCTTAGTGTAGAAGAGATGATAATAGTTAGTTAAATTGTTGGTGATAGTAGTTAGTAGTTAGCTATTAGTAGCAGTTAAAGAAAGAATAAATGCATGCACAATGTAACTTAAAAAGTGTGGTTTTATTGTCTATAGCAATAAAACTGATATTTTCTCTAAGCTTCAATATTAGTTACAGGAGGTTGCAGGAGCTTAACACCTCGTCACCGCCAGTATTTCAACATGGTATTAAAGCCACCATCAGGCATCTGTTTCTAGCCGTGGTAGTTGCTCGTTCTTCTTTTTCTTGTCTAGTCATCGCTGGTGGTAGTTGTAGAAGTTTTCTATTTGTTTTTTCTACTGTTTGTTTCTAGAGTTCTTCCCATGGTGAATTCGACTGATTCTTTAGTTGATTTCAACAATCCGTTGTACTTGCATCCTTCTGACACTCTAGGTGCGTTGCTTGTTTCCCATCATTTTTATGGTATCAAGAATTACAGTGTTTGGCGTCGATCTGTGTGGATTACATTGTTCGTCAAAAATTAGTTAGGGTTTGTGGAAGGAACTTGTTCTAAAGAGTTTTTATCGAAGGTGTTTCATTTTCAGTGAGATTATTGTAACAGTATCTTTCTATCTTGGATTTTGAACACGGTGAGCAAAGAAATATCAATTGGCATAGTTTTTGCTTCTAGTGTAGTTGTTGTTTGGAATGATCTTGCTGAAAGGTTTAACAAAGTTGATAGTTTGCAAATTTATTTTTTGTACCGTGAAATCACATCTCATCAGCAAGAAACATATTCAATCTTTGTATATTTGTTAAACTAAGTATTATTGGATAATATGTTTTGATATAACAAATTAAAGTAATTTTGAATAAAAGTAAAGTTCAGCAATTTGATAAAATCAAGTTGAAATGGTTTCAATTGAGTCAAACATTTTCAAATATGTTTTAACCATTTTCAAACAAGTTAGAATTGCTCCAGGACAAAAATTATCGATACTTTTTGTCTAAGTATCGATATTTTACAAGATATTGATACCCCTCTGATAATCGATACCAAATTGACATCTATTTCTTTCAAACCCTGGTAGGTATCGATCCGATATCGATACTTTTCTTAAGTTATCAATATATTTCCTAAGGTATTAATATTCCTGCTCCAATGGTCACTGAAATCTACATTAATTACAAAAAAATATCAATACCGTTTTAGTAGGTATCGATACTTGTTGCTACAGGTGCAGTTAATGACCTGGTATTTCATCCCCAACGGATATATTTACTTCCACAACAACCACAACGGTTGGAAATCAATTAGAGGGTATAAATACGATCTTCCAAAGATCTAGCAACAACAAGAAACATGTGCAAAACTTAAAGATCAATCAAACAACCTAGAGCTTAATTCTTTCATACCTTTTCTTGTAAACACTTGTAAGCTTTCATTGTAATCTAACTCAAGTGTTCTTATTTGTATTTGTGCTTCATTGACAAACATCCTAATCTTGTAAGGATTATTTGTTTGTTTGCTTATTTGTTTCTCTTTGAGAGAGAGGGTTAATCCTTAAGGCTTGGGTAGAAACCTTAAGGGAGTTATATCTTAAAATTTTGGGGCATAAATCTTAAGAAAGATTGTAACGTTAAACCTTGTCCTGAAAGGTCACCAAATTAGTGGATTTGAAGAAGATCTTTAGTTGTGGAAAGCTAAGGTAGTAGAGTAGGCAATTGGGGCCGAACCACTATAAATCCTTGTGTTCTTTATTGCACAATCTTTATTGCTTCCACTACAACATTTCAAAGGCTGATTCAATCTCCCTATCGACGATCTCAAGTTGATCCTTTCAAGCTAACAATATTTTACCAAGTTACGCTTGCTCTGGGATGAGTATGATGTTCTTGTTCCATTTCACCTTGTGGTTATGCACAATCTAGGTCGAATGTGTCACACCCTAAAATTGGGCCTAGAAGTTTCGAGGGTAAAATGGGGATTTTAGCTCTAGTGAGCTTGGGAATTTTGTTGGCATGGTATTTGAAAATGTTTTTGTCTATGGCATTTTGGAAATTAAAACAATTTTTGAAAATAATGTTTAAGAGACTTTCAATTTTGAAATAAGGACTGATTTGTAAAAGGGTCTAGAATTATGAGTTTTTAAAAGACAATTAAACCAAATTTTAATTTTCACCCTATTTCTCCCTTCATCTTTCTTTATAAAACCCACATTAGTCTCTTCTCCACTTTTTTTTTTGGTCGTCCATTGCATTCCAAAGCTCCTCTCATTCAATTTTGATTCCTAAACTTAATTCTTATATTTCTATCATTCCCCAAGCCATAAATCTCCATAATATTTTAAGAAAAACATCCAAGAACACCATAGATTTCTTCATTGTTGATTTTTTGTATTTTTTGAGTTTCCGATAAAATGTTTGGTTTTTCGTCAACTAAGGTAACAATTCAATTCATTATTAGTTTTTGATGTTATTTGATCCTTTAAATTGAGTTTTTAATTGTTAAATTGCATGTTTTAAATAAAAGTCGAAAATTGGGTTGTTAATGGTGAATTTCGGGATTTTAGGTAAAAAATTGGTTTCAAAGTGTTTTTCAATTAGTTTTGATATGATTAGAAGGTTTTTAATATTATTTTAAAGTTTAGTTAAGTATTTCTAAGGATTTAAAGAATTTTCATGAAAATTGCCATGACTTCTCGAAAAAAATTTGATACCATGAATTGGGTAGTTTTGCATAGTTTAAAGGTTGAGAATCTGTCCCATGAATGAAATTCGTTTTAGGAAAAAATATTAAGTATAGACCGAGATATTTGAATTTCAAGTTTGCTATGTCGGATTATAAGAGAATTTAGCTAAGGCTTGTGTTTTGATTATTTGAAGTGAGTCTTTGGCTGATTGTTGAATGTGTTGTTGTGTGATTTACCTTGTTGAAGCTTCAGAATCATTAGGATCTTCAACGATTAAAGATGAAGGCAAGGAAAAGCTAGTCTAAGTTTTCGACAACTAGGCGAAGCACAAATGGTGAGTGTTTGGAATCGCTACTTGTAGACACGATTCATAGTGGTAATTGAGAGCTTAGGAATAGCCTAAATCCCTATCTTAAGTTCTGAGTGTAAGCTTTCTAATTCATTTGCTTTATTTTGGAAAATTATATGATTATACGAATAATTATGGATTGATTATTATGATGGGATATTGTGATATGAGACATATGTGATGATTATTGTGAATTGTGTTATGGGCATGATATACATACCAAATAACAACGATAATATTATGCTAATAATGCACATATGTAGTGGAAGTAAACGATATTTTGATAAGTACATATGTGTTAAATTGTGGTATGTCATATTATTATGAATAGGTAATATGTGAGAATACTTGTATGTGATATATGATATACTAATTTTAATGCACATATATGTGGTTGGATTTGTGATAGCTCAGTGAGCATTATTGTGGAAGTGCACATAAATGTGAATCTAATAAGTGTGTAATATGTAAGAGACAGTGATGTGAACTGATGCATATGAATAGAGATGATGTGCATTAAATCGGCAATTAAAATTGTGTAATTGTGGATATTTTGGCCTTGTGATCTCTTGAAACCATTGGATATAGTTGACATGCCATAGGATCGTGTTTTTGGTCATTGAGGCCTTGGGACAAATTGGAGAGATAAAGGAATATGAGGTAAGCTCTATCTAATGGGACAAGTTTGGTGTGTTGGAGAGTGTTAGCTTTATGTTTCAATTTTTGGGATATGTTCTACTCTATGAGTCAATTGGTGTGTTAGAGATCCGTGTATCCGATGTGTTGTGATAAAGACACTTTTATGTTTCATAGCCTTAAGTGTCAAATTATCGCTTAAATGTGATCTTATATATTGTGAGATGGATGCATAAACATGTGAATAATATCCTAAATGAGTTTAAGTTTCATGAAATTGTTAGTATGTTCTAATAGAAAATTTTGTATGTAATTGTGGTTTAGGTCTTTTTCATTTAACTTGTGAATGCATGTGAATATACATAAGCTAAACTTGTGAGTTATTAAAGCATGTATACATTGTTTAGTCTTGATGAATTATTATTAAATTAATTATATACATAAGCAAGTTGAGTGCTGTTGCATGTAAGGGTATATGCTAGTTTTATGATTTAATGAAACGTGAATATGTTATTTTGACTAGGTTAGAATATGATTGTGAATGTGCTGCAGTATGCTCTTATTTAACCTTTGATATTTTGTTTACTTTGTGGTTACTCTGACATTCACTGAGCTTTTTTAAGCTCACCTACTCTCTTTAACCATTACAAATTTTAGCGTTTGCAGTGTGAATGGTGCGGGGATACCAAGAAAGTGATCCAAGTTAAGCTTTAGTATTTGCGTGGGTGGTATTAATATTATTCTTTGAATTGTGGGGATAAGGCAATGTGGTTAGACTTGGATTGATTATTGTTGTGATCCTCATGATATTTTATGGGTTTAGTTTTCTAGCACTTTTGATGGAGGTCATAATTATTTCATTGGTATTGTTTTAGTTTGAATACTTACTATGTTGAAGTGCCATGAACTGTATGTATGGTCAATGGACATTGAATAATGTGGTAGAACTGTTGCATGATATTGCCAGGATGTTTTGGATATTTTATAGCTTAATTATTCCTAGGAACTATATGCTTGGACCTTGGTATATTGATTCTTGCTCGGACTTATTTTCGATGTTTGAAATTGTTGTTATAGTTGCTCTGACGTTTATTTGATATGGTAAAAGAAGCATGTTGAATAGAACTGTGTTGGAATGGTTTGTATGTTATTATATGCTAAAGTTTTACTGTCTGAAGTAGAGGTATCAATATTCAGGTTATAAAAATGATACCTCTATGATATTATGATGTGCAGGAAGCCAGTATTGTAATTTGGTATCGATACCATATTACGAGTATCGGTACTCGAGGTAATAGAACTGATACTTTTCGAAATATACCGATAAATTCTAAGATTTTGATTTTTAAGTGAGAAATAGAATGTTGTTTTGGTATCGAATTTCCAAGCAGTATCGATACCATTTGAAAAAAATATCGATACATTTGATTCAATATCGATACCTACGTGAATAACTCTAAATTTTTGTTTAGTGCTCTAAAAACCTGTTTAATTCTCGTTTTAAGTTCGTTTGATGAATGTTGAGTACGTTTTAATGATGACTCGAATATATGTGACTTGTAATTATTCAAAAGCTAAATTGGAATATGCCTGCTTAATAACGAGACCATTTGTAATGCTTATGATGTGTGACAGTGGTGTGACATTCTGATATTCAGGCAAGGCAAACGGGTCAGGTATAGGGTGTTACAGAAAGTTGATCATGTCACTCAACAATGCTTGTTTCAGTTCCTAATGGGTTTAAATGAAACTTACAGTGTTTTTCAAAGACAGATCTTGTTGATGAGTCCGTTACTGTCTGTCAATTGACCGTCTCTCCCTTGATCGATGAGGAAGAGATAGAATCAACACTCAGGAATTAGAATAAAATGTAAAATTTGTTGCTTTACTGCAAGTGTGATAGGTCAGTTGTAATATTTGTAGTGTTACAATGTAACACTAGAGTATTCCAAGGATTGAACCCAAGAGAGTCAGCGATTTAGTGATTTCTATTCAAAAGCGCATGAAAGAAAGGATTTTAGCTAGCTACTCACTAATTGCTATAGTATGGAAAGCCATTAATTTGAGAGAAATTAAACTAGTTAATAACCTAAAATAGAAAATGACTAAATTGTAAATAATGCAAAATATAAAACTACCAAGTACAATAACTGACAGTGGTTTGTTCATTTCCATATTGTTAATTAACCTTTGAATTAGGGGTCTAAATCATTAACACTCCTAAATTGGTTTCATTTTACCTTTCAATCTCAACTTTAACAACTTAGACAAGTTAGTCCAGTTTATCTCTTAATCTCACCGACTACCTCTGGACTAATGAATTGGTGCCCAATAAGATTACCTCTTGGTCTCACTTATCTTGATATTCCTTAAGGTCGTCAAATCCTAAGTTTTAAAGTCCATTCGATTTAGTTCAGTTTTGTGATTTAGTAACCAGATAACATTTCTATTAACCAACCACCTAAGGTTTAGTTACCCATTACCATATTAAAGTTAATGAACATGAAAGAAACAACTATGGAAGCCATTAAAATAAACTTGAACAAAAAGATGAAATCTTTGATTTTTAACTTAATAAACTTAAATGAAAAGCAACTAACACAAAGAAAAAGAAACAAGAACACTAAATATGAGAGGTTTAACATATGAAAAGAAAAGAAACTTAAATAGCGTTAAACTAAAGTTTAAAATATGATTACAACCAATTTTAAAGTACTAAACATGTAAATAAACCTAGCTACAGTGATAACTAAACTAACTAACTACCATTAACACTAAGAAGAACAAGAAAATGTGCAGGAAAAGTAAACCCTAAGCTATGGAAAAGAAAACTAACTTAAACTTAGACTAAAAGATGAAAGAAACCCTAAAACTAAATAGCTTTCTAACCTAAAGTGTGACACCCCTAATTTGACCCTAGTCGGAAAGTGGTTTCGGGACCACAAAATCGAGTCACAAAAATAATTAATTGTTATATTCTATGCTTATTATTTGTGAATAAGTATGTGTAAAAATTTCATGTTTTAATTTTGTCATTTGGATGTGAAATTAGCTAAAAAGGACATATTTGAGAAGCTTTAAAAATATGATAGGCAAATGTCCAAGTGATTAAAATGTTAAATTACTAAAGTTGTGGACTTGCATGTCAAATGGCCCACTTTTAACATTAGTGGATGGTAATGATGTTATGATTTTGGCATTATGTGTATATTATATTTAGTAAATAATATTTAATAGTTTATAATTTGAAAACATGAATTAAATAAAAGAAAAAAAATGGTGATAAAAAAACAAAGAAACTTTTCTCTTTGTTTTCTCTTATTGCCGTAACTAAGGAGGAAAAAAAAGGGGGGGAAAAGAAGCTAGGCATTTGGTCTTCTACTTGCTTAATTAAGGTAAGTTTTAGGTAAATTCTTTGAGATTTTATGAAATTTTAGTTGATGGATAGGTCTTTGATTGAGCCCATGTGTGAATTTTGATCCTTGTGGTGATTTGGGCATTCGGTTAAGGTAGGAAACTTAGAAGATGATTTCTATTCCTTATGTTTTATGAGTTGGGAGCTTAAATTGAAGATGAATAAGGGGAATATGTGTATAGAGGTTTTAGTAGTATGGAAATTCGATTATGAGAGTGTGTGTGTGGTCACTTGCCGAATGTGGGTGTTAAGGTTAGTAGGTTGGCTTAATTCTTGTATTAGAAATCTATTTGAGAAATTAGATAGGCTTTGAATGGTTGAAGTAATGAAATTAGAAACTCATGAACTTGATTTAAATACTTTAAATTTATGGTAGTTAAATGGAATAGAAAGGATCTATTCGGCCATGGAGGTTAAACACATTGTTAAATTGTTGAATATATGCTTTGGTTGTTAATGAATATTCGGTCTTGGTATGAATCTCATTAATAACATTTAGTTATTAGATTTGGTATAAAATACTTATTGAAATGGTGGAATTGGATGACTTACTTATGGATTTTAGTTATGAGAGTCTTTTGTAAGTAGAGCTAGAGGGTTTAAAGGGTGGTGTTTTAAAATAAACATGTATATGGACCCTATGTATGTACCTTGTAATTTTATTGTAAACTTTTGGTTTAACTTGTATCATATTAATTACTAAAATACTAGCTTGTGTGGAAAATTTTGTGTATGTTTTTATGTGCCGAATGTGAGTTAAAAAAAATGAAGCTCACTATGTGTATCATGGTCAACCTTTGATAACTAATATGTCTTGATTTGTAAATTGAGTTAAAAGATTATATATGTTCGATCTAGCCTAAGCTAGGCTTGACTTGTAACATAGTAATGATTGACTGAACGTATATATGTGAGATAGTGAGGATAATTGTATTTCTTGCTTTGATTAAGTGAAGTATATGAAGTTGATATACTTAATTTACTCAATTAAGCTTAAGAGCACATAGGGACAACTTCGGATAAGGTGAAAGCTAAAGTGACAAAATAGCCGACCCGTAACTACTCAGAAAGATACGAGGTAAGTTCTTAAGTATTTGAGTTTGATTCCTTTGTAAGTTTTAAGTTTTTAAATGGGATGAATGTGAATTAAGTATATATGTTAAGGTCAATGACTTTTCTAAATGATGGCATATATGATATTATGTTTTAAATATGTGAATGAGAACTTTACAGAGTAAATTTGTATAAATCTGCTTGGGACAGCAGCAGTAGTGTGTTTTGGAAAAATTACCATAAATTGTGGGAATTGAGTTAATGGCTGAATGGATTATGTAATTAAATCTTGATGCGTCTAGTTTCGTATAAAAGAAATCGTGTAAGTAAAGGGGTTGTCGATAATGAGATTTTTTTAAGTTGTGTGAGACAGAGTCAGAATGGCTCCGAAATCCCCTGTCCAGTATTTGGAAAATCATTATAAATCGTAAAAAAACTATTATAAGATAAGATTTATATGCTTAGACTCCTTAATGAGTCTAGTTTCAAACAAAATAAACAAAAACATATTTTGAATTCTGTACAATGAGAAATTCAAATCTTAGTGAAGAGTAGTCAGAATAGTCAAGCAGTAAAATAGGGGAAACTTTAAGAAAAATCTGGTATTTATTAGCCAAACCAAAAATTCTAAAAATTTTGTGGATAGAAGATATACGAGTCTATTTTCATGGAAAATTAACGGCACATCATTTGGAGTTTCGTAGCTCCAGTTACAAATAATTTAACGACTGTTGCTCAGGAAAACAACTTGTAGAGAATATGTGATTATGTTGTAAACATTGATAAAACTTGTTTTGGTTGCTCATAAGCTATTGATTAAACCCATACGTGAATTCTAATTTGTGACATTATAAAATGATATATGAGTGTTAGATGGATCTTTGATATTAAAATTGTGAAATTGTAAGTTTATAAGTATTCGAATATGAAATGATAGTATGGCTTGAAATTGAATTATTCATTGGAAAATGATAGATGTAGATTCAGCCAAGACAAAGTGTATACATGAAAGTTTATGTGAATATATGAAAATTTATATTTTGATTCAGAATTTTATGTGATGAATGTGAATGTGTATATATGAGATAAGGCCGAATGGCCAATGTGATGAACGTGAAAGTGTATATATATACTGTGGCCAAATGACAAACTGTGGAAGGTGTGTTTTATTAGATATTTGATGAGGCAAATGAATTACAAATATGATAGTCGATGTGAATGCTGTAACATGTGAATAAATATGCATGAAACTTTGTGATGTAAATCCGGGATTTAAGACCCGATGACTATATGTGGTGACTATGTCCGGGTTAAGACTCGCTGACTTCGTCTGGAGATTTCATCTGAGCTAAAGGTCTCGCCGATAATCCGAGTAGAGTTTAAAGATATAAGACTTCGCAATAAGAATTGCTTATAAATATATTCAATGCGAAAGGTTAAACAGGTATGTACTCCGAGTTTATATGTGAGCTTGATTTGAACTAAATCATAAGGTAGTTATGTGATGCATACGTGAGCAATCTATGAGACTATTCCTATGATTATGTGGCATCGGATCAGTGTGAAAGGTTATGTGAAATTATACAATATATCTATGTTACATGAGCTCGCTTTTATGTGAAAGTTTATCTGCCTATTGTATATGATGAGATGTGCATATTCGGTAAATGGATGATATACCCAAAGGAAGAGTGAAATAAAAATACGAACAACCATGTTATAATTTGATTGTTATCTGTTGACACTGCTTAAAACTTACTAAGCATTGTAATGCTTACTCCGTTTACTTTGTTTCCTCTGTTTTATAGATCTCACTTAGAAGCTACAGACTCGGGGATCGTCAGCAACTTGTTACACTATCACTATCCACTGCTTGGTACTGTTATGTTTTGGGTTATTTTATGGCATGTGTAGAATAGACCAGTGGCAGAAGAATATTTTGGTTAATGTATATAAGCCATGCGAAAATGGCATCTTTTGAATGTGTACTTATAGAAGTTTAAATTGTATCCCTGTCTGTCTTTAGAATTTATCTAAAGGAATGTTCTTTATTTCAAAAAAAAATTCAAAATTTTTACTGTTCTGATATGAGTTTCAAGTCCGGTAATGCCCCTTTACCTATTCCGGCGACGGATACGGGATAAGGGTGTTACATAAAGTAAAGCATCCCTTTCTTCAGCTGATCACAACCTAAGTTTTAGTGACCAAAATGCCCTTTGACATTGTATTTTGATTGGTGTTGGACAAAAACTACCCCTGCAGTCATTTTTCTCCACGTCAAACACATGATACCTAAGCTTGGGTATCGCAATACCCATGATGGTCATGAAATAGGGGTTGGATATCACAATACACATGCTTGGATATCATGATATCACAATGAAGGGCATTGATCCTCTTCAATTCAACATTGTATAGGGTATCATGCCTTCTAAGCTTCGATGTCGTCATAGCCCTTTTCTAAATGACGTTTTCGCTCAAGTTTAGGGGGCTAATTTACTTTTGTTTTTTCATCTTTTCAGATTAGGTTTGGAGTTGTCTTTTTTATTTTTAGGGTTTTCAAATATAAATTTGGGGTGTTAGTTATTAGTTAGTTTTATTGTAGCTAGGTGGCATTTACCTTTAAGTACTTGGACTTTGCATTGTATTTTCATTTTCATCCGAGCTTTTAATATAAGTCAGTCCTATTTTCAGTTTTTTAGATAAAAATATAATCTTTAGAGTTCATACACATTATCTTTGCTACCATTGTCATCTACTTCAATCATATTTCAAGATAACCCTAAGTTTTCTTAACCTTATCTCTTACACTTAATTTAATGCATGCTTTAGGTGTTTATTTGATTGTTGTTTGCTTAGAAATGAGGATGAATGGCTAAATATTAGGTGGTTGGTTGATTGAACTATTGTCTAGTTAGATTTTAGTACAGGGACTAAATCGTAAATATTAGACTAAATCGAATAAACTCCAAAACCTAGGATTGATGAACATAAGGGAAATTTTAGATAAATGAAACTGAAAGGAGATGTTATTTAACACTAATTCAACAGTTTTAGATTAGTTTGGTAAGGTCGAGAGATAAATCGGACTAATTTGTCTAAATTGGTAAAATGAAGATCGAGAAGTAAAATTAAGCCAAATTAGGAGTTTAGTGATTTAGATACTTAATCCAAAGGTTAATTAGCAACATGGAAGTCAACCAATCACTTCTTTTTATTTAATTGATATTTTCTTAACTTTGTCTATTTTGCAATCAAGTCCTTTTTAGTGCTAAGTAGTTAATTAGATTAATTAACCCTCAAATTAAATATTGTCGTAATATAGAAATTAGTGAGTAGCTAACTAGACTCCTTCATTGCATGTTTCTCGAGTAAGAATCATTAAATCGCTGACTCTATTGGGTTCGATCCTTGGAACACTCGAAGTGTTCCTTTGTACACTTATAAATATTACGTCTGACCTATCACACTTGCAATAAAGTCGCTATAGATGTATTTGTAATAGTGTTTATTCTCAGCCCTCGTGCATGTACGTTGGGGCAGAGTTCAATATACGATTGAGGCTCAAATGATTTGTAATTAAGTTCCAGTTTTTCACCTATTAATTATAAACTCATTTAGTCATGAAGTCACTCTACTATAGTATCGTGACTAAGCTCTCTCCAACGACATAGTATTACAAAAGTAACTCAATCAATGCTTGTCCAATGACCTTATCATAAGTATGTTACACTACTAGGATATCCTTAATATCTTTGGGATAATATTCGTTCTCCTAATATAATTCTATTTTATCTCGTGGTAACCATTACATCTTCCTTCATGAAAAGTGAATTACTATCAAATAGTAATCAAATCTGATAAACATATTAATTTACATGATTCTTGTGCTTAATTTGGTTTATTTTTGAATTGATCCCTGCTTAATTGGCGTTTTTATGATTTAATCTTGCTAGGGATCTAATTGGTCAAAAACGAGCAAAAAAGGGCCAAATTGAAAGACAAATCGTTGAATCGGGGCTAAATGAAAACGATGGAGAAAGCCAATGATCTATCATATATTTTGACTTTGTAAAAAGCTAAAAATAGGAAGATATTACTTATTTTATTTTATTATATTATTTATTATTTATTTTATTATTTATTTTATATTAAATTAGTTTAGGCTAAATTTAGTAAACCCCATGTATATAAATAGGGGTTTTTAGTTTTTAGAAAATCATCCCTTGTCTTTACATTCCTATTTCATTTTGGACTTGAATTACTCTCTCTCTTGTATTTCTTTTTCCAATTTGGAGTTGGAATATCATTTTTTTTCTCTTCAATTTGACATTGCATTTTGTAACTTTGTCTCCAATTTTTGCTTCTTTTCCATAATTGGGCCAATTGCTCTCCAAGTCCTTACCATTCATTTCTTCACCATAACAATCAAACTTCTTTCCAAGCTCACAAAGCATGAACAATTTCATGCTTAACTAAATTCCATCTTAGCTTTAGGCCGGTGTTCTTTTCGGTTGGGAATCAGGAGATACGAATTTGTGCTAAAAATTAGTCCTATCGGTATTCTTTTTTTTCCTAAGTATCGGGATAGACCAATCATCCCTTAAAGTTAAATTCGGTTTCAAGTCAAAGTGCACTTTGGGTTGGAGTCGTGTTTGCTTATAGTTGGAGATTCGAGTCAGCCGTGCTGTATTCAGGTTTTCGAGAACAAATCGAGGAAGAGGTGATTGGGTTTAAACGACCCACGCGGTTGAGGCCGTAAATTCGAGTTGGGTTCTTCAGAATACAAGGTGTCGGGATCTTGAATCGGGAACACGTGTATCTTGGTTAGATAGTCAGTAAGGGTTGGTTTGCAAGTCGTACCGGAACCAACTGCTAGAGGAAGAATTGGTGGTTAGAACGTTCTTAAATACGATAACCAGCTTATCGATTGGAGGAGAAGATTAATTTTCGAGGATCGATTCTCAACACGGAATTTGCCGAGTCTAAGGCTAAGGCTTATTACATTTGATTACAAATCCCAATTTATTTTCTAATTAATTATTTATGCTGTTTCAATTGTCTAGTTTCTAAACATTCCAAAAAACCCCGATTTACTTTTCTAATTTTTGCAGGTACAATTGGAGTCGTGGGCACGACTACTGCCACGACCTTCGACACGACAAACAATCTGATCACAAGCTATACACGGAAGTTGATTAAAGCATCCAATCCTTGTGGACTTGAACCTACAACCACTCTTACTACTAATTAGAGTTATTTTGTAGGAATTATATTTGGTGGATTCGACGCCCATCAAAATCATTCATTGACAATGACTTTCTAGGTCTACAACCTAAGTGCAGGTTATATTCAAGTAATAAAATCTCAGGAGTCCGAGGTCGATCCATAGAAAAGTTGATTAGAACTTACAAGATTACAAGTATTATGCTAAAATAGAAATTTAACACTTAACTTTGGGATAAGCATTGATAATGAAATTAGTAGCCAGAAGCACTAGAAAAAAGTCAAAGCAAGAATTTAACTAAATATAATAAAAGGCAAATACCTGGAAGAAAATATGTTGAGGTTAGAGGATCAACTCTTGGTGTCATATTAAGATTAAATTTTAATACTCAATGTTATTACTCAATTAGAATGCACACATAAATGGAGGTCCTAATCGAATGATCTAGCAATGTACGTCCACTAATTAAGCATATGAATCCATGAGCAAAGGTATGTCCATAAATGGTGTTACACCCCCAACCCTTATCCGTTGCCAGAATAGGGTTACAGAGCATTACCAGAATTTTCAAATAAAAAATAAACATTACATATTAATTAACATACATGTCATAAATCAATCATAGTGTCCCTTATATGAGCCCTCGAGGCCTAAAATATATGTTAGAAACAAATCAGGACTAAACCGGGTACGTAGAAAATTTTTCCGAAAACATCAAAAATTTTCAAAGAAATAGGGGACACACGCCTGTGTGAAAATACCTGAGCATTCTATTTTAAAATTTTAAAGTTGCAGGGGACACACGGCCAAACCACATGCCCAAGTGTTAGCCGTGTGTCTCACACAGTCCAGTCACACGCCCGTGTGTTTGGCCATGTGAACTCAAAATGAACCTTAAACATTAAGTTTACCATTCCCTGTAATCTTGAATACTAAACAACTTAAAAATCAATTGTTCAACCAATTCGAAACAAAATCAAATATCTTCAAAACATGTCAAAATAATCAACCTAAATGTCTAACCAATGTACCCTCATAGGTACCACAATTATATTATCAAAACATATTATTGTAAACATCATTCAAATCAAATTTGTAAAGATACCAAATTCAACCTAATTTTTCCTATATCATGTTCATTTATGCAATAATTTAAAACATGCCATAATATGATCTCAAATATAAACACATATTTGTATGTGTATAATCAACCAATATTAACTTATAATCTTATTTAAAATCAATCCACAAAATGATTAATATTTAAACACCCTAGGTACATGCCGACACAAAAGGAAAAATATCACTACGTTTGAGTTCGGGATCATTGTAGGATGCTGAATCAGCCATCAAAATTTAGTACTTAACCTGTGCACGGAAAACAAAACTATACGCTGAGTAGAAACTCAATGGTATTTCTATAATTTGAATATAAAAAAAAACATGAAATCACAAATATACAATCTAAATATTTCAACAACCATATCACATTTCATTTGTTTCACAATATCTCAATTCTCATATTTGCTATATAAATAGCTTTTCATAATATAATATACATATCATTTAAACAATAATTTTGCTCATTCCATATCCAATTCATGAATACACAATTCATGTGTCTCAATCCATATTTCAATTCACTGTCCCATTTTCATTTAACATACAATATCATCTAACATCAATCATAATGCAATTTCAATTAATTATCCCTATTAACGCCACTCGGACTTGGACGGATACGCGGATCCAACCAAACACACCAGTTTGGCACCCAATGCCTCATCGGATAATTCAGAGTAATAATTTGACACCCAGTGTCTCATTGGCTAAACCGAACTAAATTGGCATCCAGTGCCTCATCAAATATATCCGACGTAATAAATTGACACATAGTGTCTCATCGACTCGAAGTCAAAGAAATCCCTGAACTCTTCTAATCCTATGGCATGTCATCTATATCCTACTCAGCCTGATACAATTAATTGGGTTTAATTTCACATTTTGAATATAATCAATATCCAATACTGATTTTTCATATAATCACATACTTACACATATATTCATTTCAATTCAAAAAATCAATCCATTCATAATATATATATATATATCAATTCAATCAATTCTCATCAATTTAAAATCAATTCAATATCAAAATGTCAAAGACTCCCCTCAACTACTTACATAAGCATTAAATCAAAATTTAATAATTAATAACTAGATTCGGATTATAGAAATACAAACCAAAAATTTTTGAGCTATTCCTTGTCGACTTTATCTTTTCCCTTTTTAGTCGAGGGTTCCGGTACGACATTATCTACAGAATTAAAACAATTAAAATTCATAAATACAACACAATTCAATCTCATATTTAATATTTTAAATTTTTACTCAATATTTACTTAAATTTCAATTTAGTCCCTAAACTGAGACTAACTTTATTTATTTACAACTAAACCTATATTTTCATACAAATTCCACTTTAAACTAAATCTAAATCCCTTCACTTAAATCCCTAAATTTCAAATTTTCACAATTTAGTCCCTATTACTCAAAATTTATAATTTATTCTACAATTAAATCCTTTTTCATTTCTAACTTAAAAATCTATCAATTTAACACTTAAAAACTCAATAATTTCTAAAATTTTGACATGGGTCGGGTAGTATTTAATACCGGAATTCTAAAAATATAAAAATTACAAGAAAAATGACTAAATTGACTCACCAATTGAGCTTTGAACTTTGAAACCCTAATTTCTCCTTTCTTTCTTTCTCTTTTTCTTTTCCTTTCTTTCCCTTTAATTCCAATGGCATAATTGCTTCTTTAGTCCCTTTAATTTTTCTTTAATCTATAATTCAACTTTCACTCTTTATGCAATTTAGTCCTTTTACCTAATTACTCTTAATTCATGCAATTTCACCTAACCAAAACCTAATTAACCACACAACTGACTTCGTAAATATTTCTAATAAATATTTACGAGTCTAATTTTGTGAAAATGGAGCCTCAAAAATGCATTTTTCGACACCCGTGACTAGCGGGTTGTTACAAATAGAGTGTCCAAAATGATTGTCCAATAATTCCAAGAGTTTAGCAAATGAATCCATAAGCAAAGGATGGTGTAAGATGACAGTTCAACTATTTAAGTTCAATCAAAAAATATAACATATGGTATTATAATCACTTGATAATTTCATATATTTATTATAACAACTTTTATGTATACAACAAATCAAGGTTAATTTATCCAAGCATTCATTGCACCATATATTGTCTATAACAAATAAAATATCTTACTTTACAAGTATGATTATAACAAGTGATTGATAACTAATTTTAGCTCAAATGATGAGTATGGAATTTACCTTAATATCTCCCAAGAGTTTCACCCTTTCACCTTAGTATTGAAAACCTAAAATTACATAATAAAAGTAAATAACTCAAACTTAGATGAAATAGAGATATTAGATATAAGAAACTTGAAATTTTACATGAACAAACAAAAACTTAATAAGAAAATGATCTTGAACTCAACTTCAAGATGCCTCTTATGCTGAAACCAAAGGTTATTTATAGATATTTGTGATGAGGAAAATGACAATACAAAGGACTTGCAAATAATAAATTTCCAAGCATACTTCTTTGTCATCTTTTGAGGCAATTTTCACATGTTAAAAGATGACTCCATTTTTCCAAGTTAACGGCTTTCAATAGGAAAAGTCCAAGAGAGTTGATTGATGGTGTAACACCCCTAACCTGTATCTATCTCTGGAATAAGGTTACGAAGCATTACCGTAAAAACGTAACTTAAAACATTCATTCTCAAAACATTTCATAATTCATATCATAGTCCATTCAAACACATGCATATCATCCCTTATTCGAGCGCTCGATGCCTTAAAAACACTTTAGAAACATTTCGAGACTAAATCGAAGACATTTAGAACTTTATGTCAAAAAGATAGAAAACTCATACTATAGGGGTCACACGCCCTTGTGACTCACACGGCTGAGATACACGCCCATGTCCCAGGCCGTGTGGGCATTTGAAGTAAGGGTATGTAGCCGTGTCCCCTGTGTCCGTGCCCATGTAACTTTCTGACTTGGTGCATGCAGCCAAGCCACACGCCCGTGCGCCAAGCTATGTAACTCTCGAAATGCAACCTTTCAAAAACTACAGGGGACACACGGTCGTGTCGCGTGGCTGTGTGTCACATACAGTTGAGACACACGCCCTTGTCTTAGGCTGTGTAGACAAGAAATAGGCCAATTTCAAGCCATTCCTTTCACCCGTTACAAACTCACACCTAAAAGAAATTTGCACATACAATCAAGCTTTCAAACATATCAAAGCATGCATATTAAAACCAATTCAATAGGTCATTTATCCATACAACCAATATGCCAAAAGGAACCTCAAACATAATCAGAAAATCAACCTAAACATGTGCATATTTACCATTTATCAACTATTTTGTTTCTATGCCAAAACATATCACAATTGATACATATCAATCATACCAAATTAATGTCCAAATGGTCATAATTCAACTAAACATATTTGATTTAAATTCTATATCAATACATGCCATAAATGATCATTTTGCAACCATGCCAACAATTATCGCTTTGGTCACAAATCATACATCAATTTAATCTTATAAACACCAATCATCAAGGCATCAAAATAACATAAGTTTCACAAATTCAAAAGAACATTTCATGCCAATATCACACATAGGCATACTAATTTGGCCATTCCAAACATATCATCACTAAATCAATTCAACATTAGCGATCAAGCCCAAAAATTCCAAAATGTCATCAATCATAAACCATATTTACAAGCCAAACATAGTGGCCATATCATCAAGCACAAAACACCTATACATGCCATTATAATTGCGACCAAAGCATAAAAATCTCCCGATAAAATCGATGGATAGTTTGATGGATTTTTGACTAGCTTCTAACCCGATTGAGCTTCTGATAATCTGTAAAATAAAGGAAAATAACTACGTAAGCAATGTATGCTTAGTAAGTTCGTATAAACTTTAAACATAATATTCTTTTTCAATAATAAACTTTATAGAATAAACATAAATCTATGCCAATGCCATAAGATTCATAAATCGATATGATCATCAACTCACAAATGAGTAAGTTCATTAATGTCACATACATTTATCAATCTCGACTTAGTTTATTTATCCATGATATGAGTATATTCATCCATAGCATATGTAAACTTCTAACATATAGTACATCATTCAAACTCATTGCTCCCTTTTGATCAAATTTCATTTCAACTATGAAATTACCATTTCATTACCTTTCCTCACCCGTTTCATATGCATGACACACAAGATATATGCATAATATCAACCATGACTACAAACTAACGTAGTTAAACATAGCTCTTTTGGAATCAACTACATAATCAATCATTGCATAAAAAATTACATACTTTGATTTATTCCACCTTTTCATGGACATAAGCACGTTACCAATTGAGCACTTACCGTTTCAATGTATTTCATTAAGATTAAACATGATATAATTCAATCATAAACTTGGCACAAACCTAAGCACCAATAACAACAAATGTTAGCATAATTGAATATAATTCATGTGAACTTAACATAGATAACCATTATACTTGAGCATGATCCAATTGGATTTATCATCCTTCATAACATATCATGTTTTCCATGTATCATCATTTCAATAAGTTTCATACATACATGTCTTGGTTCATATTGAACACTTACCATTTCATTTGCATAACACAAAAGACATAAACATAACATTTACCATAATCACAAGCTAGTGATTAAACACATAACTTAGCAATATCATCACATGGTAAGATATGGTACATAAACATAGCATCACTTAAATCATACTTTTCATAATCATGAATATTCACACTTTGATCATTGGTACATCATACATTTCCATATTTGTCGTAGTGAATTCAATCGAAACCCTTATCGGAGCTCACACAAGTGTGCTAAACAATGGTCGAAACTATCTCTTTTCTTTAATCAATGGTCGAACCATCCCTTTTCTTTAATCAATGGTCGAAACCACCCCTTTTCATATTTGATGGTTGAAGCCATCCCCTTTCATATTTGATGGTCACCACCATCCCTTTTCATATTCGATGGGCATTGATACTTTGTAGGATTTTTATGTCGAGACATGATATGATAATATATCATGATAGGATGTAAAACAAAAATTTAAAATGCTATTTAAATGTACGAACTTACCTGGCTAAATTGTAGAAAGGACAAAGTACAAGGGCATTTTGGTAATTTTCTGTTCTCTTTAATTTTCCACTCGATCTTTATCTAAATTAATAACTTCATTCCATTTATTAATTTAGACAGTAAAAAAAATTACTTTATGTATTTTAGTCTTTTTGACATTTTTACAAAATTACCCCTAACATATTACTTTTATTCAATTTAGTCATTGGGCCTAAAACATGTAAATTAACCATTTTTAATGCCAATTCACATCAGTTGAATATTCATAGCCTCCATTTCATCTCATTTTTGCAACAATTTTACATTAAATCCTTTTACTTTTATTATTTCAACAATTTAGTCCCTAATCAGAAATTCATCAAAATTACTTAACAAAATACTTTTAAACAACAACTAATATATAAAAATCATCATTTAACATAAAAAATCATTAGATTCATCAATGGAAACATTCACAGTCTTTAAAAGTTTCAAAATCAGAGGTACGGGTTAGTTGCACCTAGTTGCAACGATCTCAAGAACATAAAAATTATTAAAAACGAGTGAAAATGGCTTACCATGCATGAAATGAAACATGGACAAACCTAGCTTGTTCATAGCCATGACTTTCAATTGAAACAAATGAGAAAGGAAGATGAAAACCATTATATTTTACTTATGTTTTATTTAATTTAATTAATTATCAAATTGCCATTTTAATCTTGGTTAATAAATAAATAAAATACCAATTTCATGCCTAAAATTGTCCACTAACTCTTTGAATGGTTTAATTACCATTTAATTCTCTTTTCCTTTATTCAATAAACCATTTAATCACTTAGATCAAATAGTGATCAAATTTTACATCTTTTACGATTTAGTCCTTTTTAATTAATTAACTATCGAAACGTTAAAATATTTCAATGAAGCTTTAATACAACCTTAATGACATTTCGTAAATATTTATAAAAATATTTACAGCTCAGTTTATAGAAACGAGGTCCCGAGACCTCATTTTCTAAAACCATTTGACCTTAGAGTCTTACCACTTGAACTTAATAAATCACTTATATAACATAAATTATCAAATCAAAAACCTTTTTAATAAATCACTTGAACTTACTCGTCGGATTTGCTGGTCCCAAAACCACTATTTCCAACACCATTGAAAAACAGGCTATTACAGATGGTTTGCATCTTATCTATATGCTGTAAAAATTTCAACTCCAAACTCCAATTCTGTTAGGAGATATGAGCCAAACACGAAAATACATCAAAACTGTCCATCAATGTGAAACTTGTAACTTTATCTTTACTTTAGATTTCTTTCTGATGCATTTTCGTGTTGGTGTTCCAATATTTGAATAGATATTCAAATACCTTTTTCGACAACATAAGGTACACCCAAAATCGAGTCCTGAAGATCGACACATGATTGAAACACTAAGAAGTGTTCCGAGTGAAAGTTCTGAAAGTGTTCAAATTACAAATTTTTAATCTTTTGAGTTTTGAACTTTTAATCATCATCTTGGATCAACTTTAGGCTTAGTGCATTTAATCTAATGGTTCCATGTATTGGCATCTTCTTCCTAAGCCTGTTTTATCTCCAAATTCCACATGGAATATTTTATTCAAACTAAATGCGTGAAAAACACTAAAAATACATTGTTTACAGTACAAAAAAAATTCAAATCACTAAAATGAATTTAAAACATAGAAAAATTCTTAGGAAACCAAGCAAATGTAAGTAAGATATAATCCAAAATAATCATATGATGATGACTCATCATTCATCGCAAAGACAAACAACCTGTGGTCATGTTACTTTTTATTAACTATGTAATGCCAATAAGAGGGTATCATTTACCCATTCTCGGGCTATGAATTCCATTGTTGTGAATGACACTACATAACGCAAAAGTCGTATACCCAACGCACCAACTTTCAGTTCTTATCTATTTGAACTTAAGCTTTTACTTACATGAAAGTATATGAGTCACGCATATATAGTCCATCATCCACTCAGGATTTAGGTATGCCACACTATGAACGTCACAAGTGAATAAAATCATAAACGGATTTATTCTTCTTGGGTCTAGTCTAATGTCCAGTTAGTCTAGTCTGATGTCCATTTAGTCCAGTCATCACATCTATATCTTTATCTTCTATGAGCCATTCGCTTCGATGCCCAAGACAAAACATCTCCCCAATTGGACTTGATAGACAACATATTAGTCTTTCAATCGGTTTGGTCATTTTCGATTAGACTAATGACATGTTTAGGTTTGTCTACTAATATAAGTTGTATTTCTGTATTATGATCCAACCGTGTAATACCGTTTAGTATTAGTTTAAACATTAGGCAACCACTGAACCATGATTTGCTTCTATTTTTCTTTGGTGCAAAAACCATATGAGGAAAATTATACAAAGTATATTAATGTAATCCATGAAGTTGTTTTATTAACCAATTTGTTTGAAAAATTACAAGTTTGCAAATGAATATGCTACACTCAGGGCACAAGATCCAATATTACAATCTGACCACGTAACACTGCTTAGTATTAGTTAAACATTAGATAATCGGTGAGCTAATATTTTCTTCTATTTTGCTTTGCGTGCAAAACTAGTTGAGGACAACATACAAAGGATATTAATGTAATTTATGGATAATTTATTAAACCAATTTGTTTGAAAACTACAAGTACAGATAGAGGAAAATACTATACTAAGGGCACTAGATCTAACAAGAGGCCTATTTGGTACTTTTAACATGAGATGTTTGAACATTTCCTTTGCATGCATGCGTATAGATCTCCTTTGTCATAAGCTTGGTTTAGTTGAAAATTTAGCTTGTTTTGAATTATATCATGAAGTTTTATTATGCTCTCATTGATTTATAAACGATTTGACGAATGACATTATTTTGAACATGTTTTATGAAGAAATTTTACTTGTATATGGTCATTGTTTAAGCATGCTTTTTTATTTTTATGTTTAGAGGTGTATCGATGGATGCTTATGGTGTTTTAAAATTTATTTTGAGTCATCAATGTCCAAGTTTTTGTACTAGGCTTCCAAGTATGGAAACAAGTAAGTTTTAAGTCATTTTGGGGGGGGGGGGGGCTCTAGGGGCCTTGGTATAAATACTTGGCCCTTGTTGTATCATAATAAGTAAAACATGTAACAAATTTCTACACTTGTAGAGACTTGTATCAGTACTTCTCAAGAGGTTTAAGAAGTATTTATAATCCTCCAGAGGTACCTGTGCTTCTCCCATGAAGTAATTGTACTTCTGCGAAGGTACCTGTACCATTATTCCAGTTTGCACGCTACACTATTTGGGGTTATTTCGACTTTCTAGGATCTATTTTGGGTCCCGAACACCTTCAAAATGATTTTAAGTTGTTTCTAAAGCCTTTTAATTGCCTAAAATTTGGTTTAGTGATTTTATAAAAAAATAATTAAATTTCATCTCCTAAATACTTTTAAGAATTCTTGCTTGTACATGCTCAGGTGGCATCTTCCATCCGTACTGATTGTCGAGGTAAATATGGGGTGTTACATTATCTTCCATATTAGTGACTCCACTTTGTAGTAAACATGGATAGTAACAACTAGACATGGTAGAATTTGAGAAGCATTAGGATAATTCAAGATACAAACTACATTCAAAAAATGAATCAAAACACTCAGGTTGAGAAAAATACCATAAAGCGCTCTTATACTTGCTTTCCTTTAATGTTTAGACATTGTGATACAATCAAGAAATCAACTAATGTTCCTGATAATGATATGAGTTAACACAAAGCAACAAAATATAACCATGTTAATTAGTATTCTTAACAGTCCACTACACCAAAAATACGAAGTGTACAGCTGGGTTGTACAACATTCTCATTTGAAGACATGCACCACCGTACTCCCTCCAAAAATTTGAAGCCATGCAGCTTGCATTGCACACTGAGCATTTAAGCATAGGGACAAAATATATCAATTATTTAACTCTTGCAAGTAGTTGTTAATTTTTTGGGGTCGTTTTATACGTTGTATATAGTTTGTGTGGAATCCATATGTTCAATGATGATAAGCCCGTAAAAAAAGATGCTTGATTGTCTTCCTTTTTTTAACTTTCAAAATAAATTTTCAAATTTTCTTTTAAATTTTGATGGGTGTGTCTAGGTTGATTCTATAATGCATTTTCAATAATTTTGTACATTTTTAATTTTAAAAAATATATTTTTTAAAAATCTCAAAATTTTAGGCTTGTTTTATAATTTTAGGTAATTTTTAAAGAAAATTTTAGAATTTTTGAAGTTTTATAGTATTTTATAGGAATTTTTGTAATTTTTTACGACTTTTTATTGTATTTTTTTGAATTTGTTTGAATTTTAATTTTTTTTAATTTGGCAGCGTGTGATTAGCTTAGGGGATTTTTTAAGAGAAAATGTAGATGGGGTAATGAGGTAAATAGAAGGAAAATACAGGGGCCAAAGTGATAAAAATTCTCGAGGTACTAAACTAAGAATTTATGTATAGTAGATGGGCTAAAATAGATATTAAGCCTTATTTATCTAAAAAAAAAGAATTAAAAGAAAACAATAAAACTATCCAAAATTTAAGATTTTGGAACGTAAAATTATTTAAGGAAGTGATGGAATTGAAATTATTCCCAACATAAAATAAAAATACAAGATAATCATAGAGCTTGTGAAGCAAATTTATAAATTATTTTATCTAAGCTGAACTCGAAGGGACCAAGCTTATTGGTCCTTGGATACCTAGGATCCAGGCCCATTCCATTTTAACTATTGTAAATTACCAAATTATTCAAAAACTCTATTTTTTATTACGAAAATAGCCTTTTAGTTCAAAATCCTGCCGATGCCCCGACGTTACTACTCCAACCGTGATAATTGATAACTACTAAAACTGTTCCAGACTATCATTTCCTCTCTCCCCCTCATGGAAACCTTAATTTTTAAAACTCCAATCAAATTCAAAATCTCAAACACTCGAATTTCACCTTCCATTTTCCCTTCGCGAGAAAGGATAGGGTTTCGTCACTTCTCCCGTACAAAATGCTTCCAAATCCCTGGAAGCCTCAATGTCTCTTCCGCCAAGGCTTTTTTATCAGCTGAAGCTGAACCCTCGAGTTATGGCGGGTGGGACGATTTTGAACCCGGTACTTGGTCTTCTAACTCGGGTGAGTCGATTCGGTTGCGTGATTTCCTTGTTTCTATCAGAATCGATGATAAGAAGCATGTATTTGTGTTTTTTTCGGGGCTTGTTTGTGCCTTGGTGATTTCTAGGGTTAGAGTTTCTGCAATTATATTAATTTTGGCTTCTATTTTGGTTTTCGGTGTTGGGTTTTCATTTGGGTTTGTTAAAGGAGGGAGTTTCAATGATCTAAGTTCAAATAAAAGGAGGTCAAAGGAGGAATCTTCGAGAGTTTATAGCGAGAAATTGAGGAGTTTAGTGGATTTCTTTTATGGGTTTGATATTAAAATTAATAATTTGAAGAATAATATACAAAGAGCTATTGATTCTAACAGGATTAATGTAGCTGATTTGGAGAATTATGCTAATTTAGTGGAATCAATGAGGTTATCAGCTTCAAATGCTAAAAATGTTGTTGAAGCTTCTATGGATAACGTTGGGAACCCTTATAGAGAGAATAAAAAACCATCAAGTAGAAAAAAGGACGCTGGAGAAGCCAGGTTTGAGTTGTTACACTTTCTTGGGGCTTTGTTTGGTGAAAAACAGGTGGCTTCGAAGCCTAATAAAGTAACAGATACTATTCAGTCAGAGAGTGTGGATACTGATTTAAACAATAAAACTCTTGGAGATGTTTCATTGCCCGCTGTTGAAGATATGGTTTTTAATTCACCTAATAACATCAAATGGGTTTCAAATCAAGGCTTTGCTCGAGATTCTTTAAATAAGTCTGATTTGAATCGAGAAAGAGATAGGAAAATAGATGTTGATTTGGAGAATGAGAAAATAAGGTCTGATCTTCTAGGTGGAAGTGCTACAAGATCTGTCAATAGTGAAGAATATAATTACGAGAGCAAAAAATTGCAGTATATGAATACTCATGACATTTCTTTCAGCTCAAGTCATGCGGATAAGAGGAAAAGATGGAAATCGGATGATAATCTACTTCATTCCATTGATTTCAGTGTCAGATTGGAACATATGGAAACTGAAGCTTCATTTATACATGAGCAGCTGCATCATGAATCTAGTAGATCTTACAGATTTTCTAACAACCAAGAGAAGATTGAAAATGAGGCATATGGAAAGAGGCAGCACTATGAACATGATTCTGACCTAGCTGATCGCCTAACTACAGCTGAGAATGAGGTCATTTCACCATCATCATCAAAGGTTGTTGATGATGTGGTCTTCAACAAGTATCTTACAGAAGCTAGTGGTCTTCTTAAAGAAGCCAAAGAGTGTATGAAGGGAAGACATGATGAAGAGCGTGTAGAAGTCATCTTGAATAGGTCTGCCTCATTACTCTCACAAGCCATCTCAATGAAGCCCATGAGCCTATTGGCTGTGGGCCAGTTAGGCAATACATATCTTCTTCACGGAGAATTGAAACTACATGTCAGTCGTGAGTTGAGGACTCTTCTTACTAAAAATGATCCCATAACTTATGAGAGGCCGCAAGGAAGAGTAGTTAACAGACTAGATCAATTTTCATGTAGAGATAAAATTATTCCTCTCTTAGTTAGTGCTTGTGAGGAGTGTGAAGATCTCCTTGTGAGAGCTGGGCGAAAATATCAGGTGGCATTATCAATCGACGGAGATGATGTGAGATCCCTATATAATTGGGGTCTTGCTCTGTCTTTTCGTGCACAGTTGATTGCAGATATAGGACCAGTAAGCACTTTTTGCAACTGAAAGTTATTTTGTTGCTTATTGTATAATTATTCTTAGTCAAAAGGGAAACAATTGATCAACTTTATGATGGGTGACCATCTAGCTAAAATCACTTGAATATTTGGGTGTGTGGGTTGGGGGTTGTTTTGGTGGGGGATTATAGTTGTTAATTGCAGAAATTTTAAATGTTGGATTACATCTTTCCATTTTCAGGAGGCTGCGTATGATGCTGACAAACTATTCTTGGCTGCAATCGATAAATTTGATGTCATGATGACTAGAGGCAATGTTCATGCACCTGATGGTATGTCTAGTCTTTTTTTTTTTTTTTTGGTCTCAATTGGGAAGTGTGATGTCAAAATATTGAGATGTTAACTGAATTGAACTCATATGACCATTGACAACTGATATTTAGCCACCCAACGATTTAACTAAATCATGACCATGAAATTGATTGGGGTCTGCAATGTGCTAATTCAGTGGAGTCGTTTTTGATTGAGCATTAATGTCTTACCTGGTGTTCCAAATGGTATTAAATGTAGAAAGGCCCTAAAATTTATCTAAGCACATGCCCTTGTCTACCTGATTATGTGTTATGTTTGTATATTTTGGATTACAGGAATGGAGCATTTCTATTTGTTGAATGATGAATATGGTTTAACATGTATATTGAATGAATATTGAATATGGAATCCCCCTTATTTGAATTACAGCCTTCTTTAGATTGGGAGCCATCTTGCAGCAAAGATCTCGCTTAAGGCCTGGTAATGATAAAGAGAAGATGAAGTTGCTACTTCAGGCAAAGAGCTTATATGAAGATGCACTTCATATGGACTCCAAAAATCTGCAAGTAAGAGATGCCTTGTCATCATGTATATCCGAGCTGAGGTATAGGTATTTTTAGTCATTATAGAAGTCATGAAAACTTGCGTCTTGTCATCATTGTGTAAGATAACAATGATATTTGCCGATATTAAATAAAATGGAAATACATCTTTTGATAATTTCCTTTCATCTCAGAATTGTATCCAAGTTTATTTAAACATGCGATTTGCTATTAAATTCTGTTGAACAGTAGGAATGCTTCAAAGGATCCACTGCTCCAAATATTCATTTTCGAAGATCTGGTTAATTGTATTTCACTCTAGAATATCAAAATATTCAGTTTCTTATAATCCTCAAATTAGATTTATAATATTATAACAACCTTGAGTCTGTTTGATTGATGTTGAAGCTTGGAAAACAAGGAGCAAAGCAGTGAAAAACATCAAGTATAGAGAAATTTGTTCTCCAGAAGCCTCAATCTATTCCCTTCTTTTAATTCATAAACATCTGCACTTAAGTTGATTTCTTTCAGGTTGAGTTTCTTTTAGGATTCTGGATCTCCCTGAATTAATACATCTAAATCACAAACACCAAATATATGGTTTTTATTATTATTATGGATTTCTTAAATTTTTTGGTGTTTTATGTTGGGGATTTCTTCAAAGCTTTCCCCAAGTCATGGTCCTCAATCGTTTCACGGAAAATTTTCATCATTCCAGCAAAGGTAACAATCCCGAATAAAGTTTGATCTTCTTCGACAACCCACACATAATTCATGCGGTGTGCGAGTGCTTGAATCATCACTGCCACCAACGAGCTCCATGGAAGACATACAATAGCCTCTGATCTCTTCACCGACCTTGCTGAATACGCTACTGACTACACAACGCTCCTCCCGACCCCAAACTCATCATCTGATGAAGATGAGCAAGATGATGAAACCGATGAATTCCCTGAATCATCTTCCATTAATTCCAAGGCCTTCACTAGTTTCCTCTCTTGCAATCTCTCTTTCACCAACTGAATCAAATCCTCTGGGGGTCCGCCGAAGTCTATATAAGCCATCAACTCACCAGCTGAAAGTGTAGCAATGGCTGCTGCAACATCCTCATCACAAGAATTCAATGTGTACGGCGAAATTTCTCCAATCAACTTGCCATCACCATCAATGATAGCGACGGAAGTTTGCATCTCAAGGCACTTAGCAAGGAGTGGCAAAGCCGATGATGCGGGGTCATCATAATGAACGGCTGGGATGTCTTGAACATTGATGATGTCAAGGGAGTTGATTGGATTAACAGCAGCTGAGCTAAAAAGGCTAATTGAATTCACAAGGGACGAACCATATCTTCTTGAGTTAGCCAACAATATTGCCGGCCATTATGAAGGGTTGATTTCGAAAGATTATTTTGGAGAAGCTTTTTTCTTGAATTTTTACCGCCGATCTCCATTGGTATAACAATATTTTGCACTCCTTCCAAAATCAAATCCATGGCTTCCACCAAACTGAAAATTCATTAAACAATTGAGTAATTCAAATTTTCAAATAAATACCGAGACAACGGAAATGAAAACACGTTATTTAAGAACAAAATGAACAGAAAAAAAAAAAACTCCAACCTTGCATTAGATTCTAAATGTCGAACAAAGTCTCCTGTTTTAGGAATTAAAACGGAAACTGGAGCTTGAAGAGCAATTCCAGGATTCGACAGGTTTTCTTCCTTACATAAGAAACCGATGATATCCGCCACACAAACTTTGCCCACACAACGGCAGTCATCAAGAGCGGCGACGGCGTCAACCTTGTCGACTTCCGAAAAATGACCATGGTTGCAGTTCCAAAAACTAATATAGTTGTCTCTGGATCTCTTCAAAGTCGTCAAGGCATCGCCGACGGTGGCAGAGACAGAGAGGGACCTCAGCGCAGGCTTTCCGAGACATAGGTCAGATACCTCACGCGCCAAAAGACTCGCGGCCATGCATCAATGAAGGATCGAAGAGATAGAGAAAAAGGAGAGAGAGGGCTTTTAAAGGAAAATTGGAAGTTCGTAGTTGAGAAAAAGTGTTAATATTTTTGAACAAAGTGATATGAAAGGAGTGGAGAGATTTACGGTAAGATTGTGTGTATTTATAGGAAGTTGTTAGCCGAGAAGAACCGGTCAGCCCGCGGATCCCACAGATTATTATTTATCTCTTCTTTAGCATTGATAGGTAATTACATCCAGACGTGCACGGACGGAGCAGACTCAACCTTCGCAACCACCGGACGAGTTATGCGAGATCGGAATGAGAAGTGGATCTTAGACTTTAATCGGTATTTGGGAACATGTTCAGTCTTGAAAGTTAAGTTATAGGCTGTCTTTGATGGATTAACCCTTAGAATGAGTCACGACAGAGTGTTGATTAATACAGACAGTATAGAGGTAATTCAGGCTATTCAAATTAATACTTAAAGATTTAAAATCTGCTCTGATCAGACAAATTCACCAGTTGTTGACAAAGGCACACCAATGACAAATCCAACATATTTCGAGAGAAGAAAATAAAGTTGCAGACTATCTAACAAAAATGGCTTGTAGTAATAACAATAATATTAAACTGTTTGAACAACCTCCTAGTGGGGTACTAGATTAGGTTTAGCGTTTCCTTGTTATGTTTTTTATCACCAAGAAAAAAAAAGAAACTTTAGAGGTGTTGAAACGGTTAACCGAACTGAATTAGTAAATATTGATTTAATTAATCAAAATTTTTAATCTTTTAACCGTTAAACGAATCGAAATCCTTTTAAAAAAATTAACCAAACCGAAATATCTCGGTTAATTCGGTCGGTTAACTGAACTAACCAAAATTTATATATTTTTTGTGTTTTTAGTTAAAACAAGTATAAAACATATATAAAAAATAAATTAATAATGTTCATTTGACCAAATTAAAACAACATATAATCTATATCATTAATTATGAAGTTTTGTTAATTCGATTAATTACTTGATTTCGAATTGAAGGACTTCCAAAAAAATCATTAACTAACACCCGACCGAATTAGATCGATTCGGTCGATTATTTCGGTTTTAACCGAAATTTGAATATCCCTAATTAGATTTGCCCTTAAATTATAATTTTTTTAAACATTATTTTAAAAATAATTATTTTTTTATATTTCTATAAATTTAAAAATATATATACGAAAATCATTCATTTTAATTTAACTATTTTAACTAAAATCACATTTATTTTATATAAATTTTTTTATAAATTTATGTTTCGTAATTCAACTATTTATAAAAATTGGTTAGGCAGATTAGATAAATCTAAGTTTATAAACTTCTTATTGAAAATTTAGCTTCTACAGGAAATGTCTTTTAAAAGAAACCAAACTAATTTAATAGTTTAATCTATGGGTTAATGGTAAATTATTTTTTAAAATTTGGTCAACTTGGTTTTGAATGTTTACTAAAATTGGCAAGTTGTTTTATTTTTCATATTTTTTACCACTTTAATTAACCATCTTTTTAGGATTAGCAAAGTTTGAAATATATATATATATATATAAGTATTTGAAATACCGTTAGTGAAATTTTTATTTTATAAGTAAGGTTATTTTATTATTTAATAAATCCATTTATATATTAATATCTAAAGTAAAATTCAGTTTCGTAGATTAGATAAATCTAAATTTATAATATTTTTATTGAAAATATATTTTTCACAAGTAATGTGATGTGATATTTAAGATTTGAGAAATATCAAATCTTTAAGTTTAACAAATTGATAAGAAAATATGTTTTAAATCTAAAAAACAAGACATGGAGAACATATCGATAAGATAACATGATTTTGTCATTTAAAAAAAAAATTATCCCTAGGTAAATAAACAAGTATATTAAACTAAAATTTCATTACTTGATAATGTAAAATATTTATAGGTTTTCAATAGGTAAAAGTTTAAAAGAAATATAATTTTTTTTTAAAACTAATTAAAAATCCGACTTTATAAGTTTATGGCGAAGATACTACGGCAAAGGATAGAGGGTTTAAAATGTTTATTTGGAAGGTCGAGATTTCTAAAAATCTGCCTTTACTGACAGTAATGCCTCGACAAAACCATACTCAATCTACTACTCAGAAGAGTTTTAAGATGGTCTTCTTTTTTCGAGAGCAAAACCTCAAGTTACCTTGCCTTAAGCAATATATGTCTATAGGTCTTTAGCTTGATACCCTGCACTATTTTGTTTTCTTTCCGTATGAATGCTACTCTATGTTTAGAGGCTGCTACAAGTATTCGGTCGAATACTTGCTCATAACATTCAATTTCAATCTCATTAACCTAACCTTGTCAGAATTAGATTAATTTAATGGATATGTTGTACATCCATATATGTCTAGAGTTTGCAAACATGCAATTTTGTAAAAACTATTGAATGAAACAGTGTATTAGAGCAGATCTACGCTTCAATCAGTAAAGAAAATAAGAGTTTCATCAAGTAATCCCAACCCTATGAGATTTAGCTCATGGGTTAGCAATTAAAATTCAAATCCAAAGTATCATTCAAGATCGTTTTCATCAAATCAATTCACAAAGAGTAATCAAGAAATAATGGAAGAACTTTGAGAAGATAGCTTCCACTTATCCAACCCACACTCCAACGATGTAGTGTCCTATGGTGGCTGAGAGGGACTGCCTTTGTCTTCCTCTTCCTGTAACAGCTTGTTTTTAGTGAAATCAGAATAGTGGTTTCGAAACCACAAATTCGAAGTCAAAAAAATTATTTTTTTATTATTTTATTTCCTAAAGCATGATAGTAGTATTGTATAAAAATTTCTTAAGAAATTTTACTGTTTACATGCTTAATTTGATAAAAAGGACCAAATCGCGTAAAGTGCAAAAAGTTGAGTTCTAGTAGCTAAAAGTATTAAATAGCTATAAAACCTTAAAGTATGAGTCCTTATATGGCAATTAAATTAGACCATTAATGTTGATAGTGGATGCATATGGCTTGACATTTGTGTAATTTTAAAGTTTTTAAAGGTTAATTAAGTAATTAAATAATTAAGTAATTAATGATAAAAACGAATGAAATAAAACAAACTATCATCTTCCATTATCATCATCAATCGAATTTAGAAGAAAATAAGAAGCCATTGGAGACCTAGGTTCAGCCAACTTTAATTTGCCAATAGGTAAGTGATTTTTGTCCCATTTTTAATGATTTCTATGTTTTCGGGATAGTTGTAGCTTAATCTAGCTAGCCCGGGGACTAATTTGTGAAGCTGTTAAACTATTAGGGTTTTCCCATTGTTGAATATACGTGATTTTTTATGTTTGATGATAAAAGATGGATAGTTGTTGTTAGATAAGCTACTTTTGTAAAGAGATTTTTGACAAAATTGTCAAATAAGGATTAAATTGAAAAATAAAAAATTATACATGGTGAAATTGTAAAATAAATGAAATATAGGGTATTCTAAGGACCTATTTGATATTCAACCATAGTGGGTTGTGATGGAATTTCATGAATTTCCATTTTTATGAGTTAGGGACTAAATTGTAGTGAAATTAAAAGTATAGGGGCAAAATAATAATTTAGCCAAAATATGATTTTGGGCTAAATTGAATGAAAAATATATTGAATTGAGTTAAATTTATTCGTATAGATCAAGACAAACCTCGTATGGCTTTAGATCAGGCCAAAGAGAAAGTCTCGGATTAATCGCCTCTGTATCTATGTAAACTCGTCGAGGTAAGTTCGTGAGTTTAAGTTGTGATTATATGTTTTATTTTGGAATATGCATGAATTGTAAATTTGTTATACATATACACGGTTCCATATCTAATGACATATGACAATTACCGAGCCCCGTTTGAACCTTAGGAATTCGTAGGATACAAATAACATGTCACTAGGGTTTACATGATCTGGGTACTGGGTACAGGGTAGAACATGCCGAACTCTTGAGAATCATTTTACAGACTTTGAGGGACAATCAGTTATATGCAAAATTTAGTAAAAGTGAGTTTTGGCTTCGAGAAGTCGGCTTTTTAGGTCATATTGTCTCATGTGATGGTATCAGGGTCGATCCTAGCAAGGTTTCTGCTATTGTTGAATGGAAGCTGCCAAAGAGTGTGACTAAGGTTAGAAGCTTTTTAGGGTTGGTCGGTTATTACAGATGATTTGTAAAGGACTTCTCTATCATTGCAACTCCTATGACAAGGTTGCTTCAAAAAAGAGTTAAGTTTGAATGGTCAGATAAGTGTCAGCAGAGTTTCGAGAAGTTGAAGATGTTGTTGACTAAAGCTCCCGTACTAGTACAACCCGAATCAGGAAAAGAGTTCGTGATTTATCGAGATGCTTCTTTGAATGGGTTGGGATGTGTACTTATACAAGAGGGCAAAGTTGTGGCTTATGCCTCGAGACAATTGGAACCTCACGAGAAGAACTATCTGACACATAACCTAGAGTTGGCCGCCATAATATTTGCTCTGAAGATCTAGCGACATTTTTTGTTCGGAGAGATATGCCATGTATACTCCGATCATAAAAGTCTTAAGTACTTGATGACCAAAAAGGATTTAAATCTGAGGCAACATAGATGGTTGGAACTATTAAAAGATTATGAGTTGATTATATATTACCATCAGGGAAAAGCGAATGTGGTCGCCGATCCATTAAGTAGAAAATCATTGTTTGCTTTGAGAGCAATGAATGCCCAATTGACCTTGTCAGAGGATGGTTCGGTTCTAGCAGAGCTAAAAGTTAGACCGATGTTGCTTTAAGAAATTTTTGAGGCTCAGAAGAGTGATAGCGAATTACTATCCAAGAAAACCCTTTGCAAATTGGATGTTGAATTGGATTTTCAGATTGGTTCCGACGGTTTCTTGAGATTCTGGGATAGGATTTGTGTTCCTAAGGACACCGAATTGATTCGAAAGATATCAGATGAGGCACATAGTGGTTATCAGTACACCCCGAGAGTAAATGTATAACAATTTGAAGAAAATGTATTGGTGGTCGGGAATGAAAAGAGACATTTTAGAGTTCGTTTCCAAGTGTCTTATGTGTCAGCAAGTGAAGGCTGAACACCAAGTACCTTCAGGTGTACTTCAGCCTATCACGGTCCCTGAATGGAAATGGGATTGATTACTATGGATCTCGTGACAGGTTTGCTGGTAGCCCCGAAGAAAAAGGATGTTGTTTGGGTTATTGTGGATAGGCTAACAAAGTCGGCACATTTTATACCAGTGCGTACTGACTACTCCCTTGAGAGATTAGCTGACTTGTACGTTTTTGAAATTGTGAGACTACATGGGGTGCCCTTGTCGATTATTTTGGATAGGGACCCAAGATTTACCTCGAGGTTTTGGAAAAATTTACAAGAGGCATTGGGAACAAAGTTGAGTTTCAACACGACATTTCACCCGTAAACCGACAGTTAGTTGGAAAGAGCGATTTAGATTTTAAAAGACATGTTACAGTGTTGTGTTCTAGAATTTCATGGTAGTTGGGAAAGGTACTTATCATTGGTTGAATTCGCCTAAAATAATAGCTATCAATCGAGTTTGAAGATGGCGCCTTATGAGGCTTTATATGGGCCAAAGTGTCGAACGCCCTTATATTGGATCGAGCTCAGAGAAAGTCAGATTCACAGGGTCGATCTAGTTAAGGAGACTGAAGAGAAAGTTAAAGTGATTCGCAACTGTTTGAAGGCCATCTCAGATAGGCAGAAATTCTATGCGGATTTGAAACGGAAAGAGATCGAATTTCAAGTTGGCGATCGAGTGTTTTTGAAAGTATCCCTATAGAGAAAAGTTCTCAGATTTGGTAGAAGAGGCAAGTTGAGTCCTCGTTTCATAGGACCCTATGAGGTTACCGAAAGAGTAAGGCTGGTTGCCTATCGATTAGCCTTACCACCAGAATTGAAAAAGATTCATGATGTGTTTCATGTGTCCATGCTACGTAGATATAGATCAGACCCTTCGCATGTGATTGCGCCAACAGAAGTTGAGATTCATCTGGATATGTCTTATGGTGAGGAACCTGTTAAGATCCTAGATCGAGAGGTTAAACAACTGAGAAATAAGAATGTTCCCCTTGTGAAAGTGTTATGGCAGAAACATAGGGTTGAAGAGGCCACATGGGAGCCCGAAGAGATCATGAAAAACCAATACCCAAACCTTTTTATCGGTAAGATTTTTGAGGACGAAAATCCCTAGAGGGGGAGAATTGTAACAACCCGATTTGGGGCTAGTCAGAATAGTGATTTTGGAACCACTAAACTGAGGTCGAAAAAATTATTTTAAATATTATTTTATGTATTGTAGCATGATTAGATAAGTACATGAAAATTTTGGTGAATTAATTTTTAGCGATTGCTTGCCTAATTGTGAAAAAGGACTGAATCACATAAAGTGCAAAAGTCCTATTTTGTTAGATAAAAGTGTCAAGTAGCTAAAGAACCTAATTTGGGGGCCTTAAAGAATAATTAGACCCCCCAATTCTTGGGTTGGCCTACCATAGGGGACAAATTGATGGGAAAGTCAAAATTAGGTGGTGTTTGGTCACTAATTTTGACTAGTTTGAATAAAATAAACAACAAAAGTTTTCATCTTTTTCAATCTTTCTTCTTCCACCGAAAAATTGGCTATTAAAGGGGTTTTTGAAGCTTGAAAATTTCAGCTACTTTAAGCCTTCATAAGTAAGTGGTTTTTAGGACTCTTCTTGATGATTTTTACATTTTTGGACCCCTTGAAGCAAGAGCTTTTAAATAAGGGGACTATTTTGAAAAATGGTTGAAAGTCTAGGGTTTTTTCATGACAGCATTTAGGTTGTTTTCTAAATTTTTTTGGAAGAATATGATCCTTTGGTGAGTAATAAACAACTTTTGTGAAGGGATTTCTCATGAAAACCCTAATAGGGGCTATTTTGCATGAGTTGTAAAATAGATAATAAATGTGTGAAATAATGGAAATTTTGGATTGCTTATGGTATATAAAGTAATCGGCTAGGTTTATAATATGAAGAAATTCGATAAAAATTGATTTTCGAGCATAGGCATAAAATGATCATTTTGTGAAAGTCTAGGGACAAAATAGTCAATTTGCCCAATTATGAAAGTTCAGGCGTTTAAATCGATATGCTGATGAAATAAATGAATTTTATTAATTTAGATCAAGAGAAACGTGATTCAGTTCTTGATCGGGGTAAGAACAAAGTTTATGGGGATCAAGCTCGTCTTCATCATTTGTATCAAGGTAAGTACATATGTAAATAATGTATTATCGAAGTTTACTTTGGTATATTTTAATAATACTCATGTATAACTAGCTTATTGTTGTTATGTACCTAAATTCTAATTGTTTTCATGAATGTTTAAGTGACATGTTATGCGAGTAAATTACAATGTGAGCAAATGCGATGCTATTCGATTAGATATGAAGCCCCGTTGAACCTTAGACATAGCATAGGATACAAACGGGCATGTTATGAAATTACGTGGTCTGAACTCATGAGTTGAGTCTGAGTTCATGAGATAAATGCTACAGGTAACGTGGGTCTGAGTACTGACTTTGTGTACAGACCTGTGAGTGGCTCAATGAGCATACATTACATGGTAGCTATGGGGTCCGGGTCCTGACTTGATAAAAAAGCCCGCGAGTAGCTCAAATGTGAGCGTTTCATAGCATGAGGTAGCCTTGATTTCTTATATGGCATTTAGACGCAAATTCCTCGTGGATCCATATGTATTTTGAGAGTTCAATGGGTAACCCGAAGATTTAGTTGGTGAATACTTTGATGAGGTATGTATACCAAACTCATGGTTAGGACTGAGTAAAGAACTAGGTGTATTAAGTATACATGAATGAAAAGAAGAGTAAGATAGAGACTTTAAGTGATTTTTATCTTTTAAGCATGACAAGCTACTGTTGGATGAATATGATTTTCTTATAATTACACTTCATTTGCATATATATACTTACTAAGCTCCCACACTTACCTTCCTTTCTTTTCTTTCCTTATAGTGCCACCAAGCTAGCATCGAGGATCTAGTGACATCAAAAGCTTCGATCACACTATCACTCAAGACCTTGGTATAGCTAATTTCCTTGTTTTATTTTCTGGCATGTATAGGGACTCGAGTCTTTGTTTAGTGTTTTATTAGTTAGCCATAATGTGTTGGCTCATATGATGAATGCGATGCTAATTTTCTATAAGGCCATGGATGATGGTCAATACTCATTTTGATTTGTAAATGGAAGATGATATTTTCATGGATGAGTAAATTGCATGAATGAAATGTTGTCCATTGTGGTTATTTTGGCTATGTGATGTGCCCTTATGTTAGTATAGAGTGATTTTTGTGCAGGTTACATAAGAAAGGGTGACAAAAAGGCTTGGTAAATAGCCTTATTTTGTCCACACGAGTAGGCACACGGGCGTGTGTCTAGGCCATGTGTGACACACGGTTTACTACATGGGCGTGTGATATGGCCGTGCGTCCCCTGCACGTAAGAATTGTAAGTCAGTATGCATGGTAGTAAACAAACGAGTAGAGACACGACCGTGTGTCTCAGCCGTGTGAAGGGCATGGCCTAGCACACGGGCATATGCCTTGGCTGTGTGGCCCTTAAGGATTGCTGACGTCAGAAACAGAATGTCTAAGCTTTTGCACACGGGTTAGGATATGGGCGTGTCATTGTCGTGTGAAGGACATGAGGCAGAGATACGGTTGTGTTCCAGGTCGTGTGAAAACCCCTGTAGGTGTGCATTTAGAATTAATTCCACATGGGTATAGGGCACAGGTGTGTCCCTATATTGCTTAGGTCGTGTGAGCTACACGAGCCAATAGCACGACCATGTTGATATGTCACACGGGCGTGTTGCCCCTCCCACACGAGCGTGTGCCCCTGTGTTAAAAGTTATTTTCAGAGTTCTTTAAAGGACTCAGATTGTTTCTGAATGGGTTCCAATGGATGTTTTGGGCTTAGTAGGCTCTTATTAAGGAGTTTATAAATAAAATTGAAAAAGTTTTAATTTGACCATGTTTTGGTGTTATGAAAATGTCTATATGCATAAGTTTAAGTTAGGTAATGCCTTATATTCCGACCCGACGTGGGGCACGTAAGGTACAAGCCACATGAGAACCCGATGAAGCTATGAGAAAGCAAAATCCGAACCTCTTTTTGGTAAGATTTTTGGGGACGAAAATCTTTTTTTAATAAGGATAGTTGTAACAACCTGTAAGATTTTCGGGAACAAAAATCCCTTTAATAGGGAAAGTTATAACAACCTGTTTTTAGTGAAATCGGAATAGTGGTTTTGGGACCACAAATTTGAAGTCAAAAATTTATTTTATTATTATTTTATTGCCTACAGCATGATAGTCATACCATATAAAAATTCTGTTAAGAAATTTTACTGTTTACATGCTCAATTTGATAAAAAGGACTAAATCGTGTATAGTGCAAAAGTTGAGTTTTAGTAGCTAAAAGTATTAAATAGCTATAGAACCTTAAAGTATGAGTCCTTATATGACAATTAGACCATTAATGTTGATAGTGGATGTACATGGCTTGACATTTGTGTAATTTTTAAAGTTTTTAAAGGTTAATTAAGTAATTAAGTAATTAAGCAATTGATGATAAAAACAAATGAAATAAAACAAACTATCATCTTCCATTATCATCATCAATCGAATTTACAAGAAAATAAGTGATTTTTGTCCCGTTTTAATGATTTTTACGTTTTCGAGATCGTTGTAGCTTAATCTAGCTAGCCCGGGGACTTATTTGTGAAACTGTTAAACTATTAGGGTTTTTCCATTGTTGAATATACATGATTTTTGATGTTTGATGATAGAAAATGGAAGTTGTTGTTAGATAAACAACTTTTGTAAAGAGATTTTAATGAAATTGTCAAACAGGGATTAAATTGAAAAATAGAAAATTATACATGGTGAAATTATAAAATAAATGAAATATAGGGTATGCTCAGGACCTAGTTGATATTCCGCCATAGTGGGTGGTGATGGAATTTCATGAATTTCCATTTTTATGAACTGAGGACTAAATTAGAAAAAAATTAAAAGTATAAGGGCAAAATGGTAATTTTTAAAATATGATTTTGGGCTAAATTGAATGAAAAATATATTGAATTGAGTTAAATTTATCCGTATAGATCAATACAGACCTCGTACGGCTTTAGATCGGTGCAAAGAGAAAGTCCTAGATTAATCGCCTCAGTATCTATGTAAACTCGTTGAGGTAAGTTCGTGTGATTAAGTTGTGATTATATGTTTTATTTTGAAATATGCATCAATTGTAAATTTTCTATATATATACACAGTTGCATATCCAATGACAAATGACGATTACCAAGCCCCGTTTGAACCTTAGGAATTCGTAAGATACAAATGAAATGTCATTAGGGTTTACATGATTCAAGTAATGGTCCTGAACGTCCTACCGATGGCTGAGGTCCTGCATGTGTTACAGATACTCCACAGCTTGTGTGAGCAGCATCGTGTAGTTACGTTTCGACCCACAACTCATGTGAGCATACCGATTTATAGCTTGTGAGAGCATACCAATCTACAGCTTGAGTGAGCATACTGATTCACAACTCGTATGAGCATACATGTACATGATTTCATAGATTACAGTTATATGAGTTAGCACACTATATGTGAGCTATCTCAGGTATCCAACGGTATTCTAATGGTTCAATGGGCAATATTTTGATATGAAATGCTAAGAGTTCAATATGGATTATTACAAGGACCCATATGAATTACATGGAAATGTTGTTACATGGCATATGGAAAATTGAATTGGATGATACATGTATATGAAACTTAATCAATTGCTATGCTCATCCATGATTATTGGTATATATATGTATTTACATGGCTAACATGGTTGATGTATATATGCTTAGGCATTTGGCCAAATTATGTTAGGATATGTTATGTTTACTTACTTATTATGTGACTAAATGGTAAGTTTTATTCTATGATATACGAACTTACTAAGCTTAAATGCTTACTCTGTGTTATTTTTGTAACATCCCTAACCCGTATTCTTAGCCGAATAAGGTTACGAGGCATTACCGATCAATCACAACATAATTCATGCATATACACATTCATAATCAAAATACATTCATATGAAACACATTGTCCCTTATAAGGCTCTACGAGACCTTAAAACATGCTTAGAAGTGATTTGAGACTAAATCGATAACATTGAAAAACTTTAGGAAACTTAGTAAATTTTCAAACTTTTTAGGGTCACACGTCCGTGTAAACAAGCCGTGTGTCTCACACAGCTACCAGACATGCCCGTGTCACAAGCCATGTGAAAACAGGGCATACGTACTGACTTGTACCACACGGCTGAAGACACGCCCGTGTGCCAAGCCGTGTGAAATGTAAGGGGGGTTTCTGACTTGGGTCACACGACCAACCACACGCCCATGTGTCAGCCCGTTTACACACATGGCCAATAGACATGCCCGTGTGTCTAGGCCGTGTCAAAACTATAGGGTATACTGACTTTAAATCGAAGGGTACCCCAGGGGACATACGGCCATATAACATGTCCGTGTGTCGCACATGGCTGAGGCACACGTCCATGTCTCTGCCCGTGTGGACAAAAATAGGCCATTTGTAAAGCCAATTTGCCACCCTTTTCCCAAGCTCACCTAACCATTAAAATGGTATCATTTCATCACAAAAATGGACATCTAAAACATGCCAATTCACAACATTTCATACCATTTCATAGTCAACCATTTCACTAAGTTCTCAAACAAATTCATAACTAAACAATATACCAAAATCATTAATCTTGCATAACTTCTAAATATGTTTCATCATCACCTTATCACATATTTCTTGCCACAAAACTTACCATTTCAGTATCACATAAGCAAGCCACAACATGCCATCATTCCAATCTTACTACTCCAATTTATATCTAACCATAACATCAACCACATACCAAACCAAAACAAGTCAACACATAAGACATTATATACAACTCATGTATCACATATTAAACCCATAATTCAAGCCAACTTAAATGGTCATATTTATCAACATTTACAAGCCAAATCTCATGGATAATATCATAACTTAAAACATACCAACATGACACTAGTCTATGCATGAAATATACCATATTTATAAAGCTTCAAAAGTACCAATTAGATGATAGATAGTGTGATGATGCTTCCTGACGATACCTGAGTCTGAGCTAGCTTCGATAATCTATAAAACATAGAAAGAACACACAAAGAAAGATTTAAAAGCTTAGTAAGCCATATACAAATAAATCTATACCATAATCAACATCATTCTCACCAACTAAGCATATTATAACTAAACACATTTAGTTACACAAACCTTTCTCAAAGTACATCTATTCCAATTCACACATAATTTCATCAAATACTACCTCTTTTTAGTTCTTCTATGAATCTCGTACATACCTAAATCACTTACTCAATCTCATATTCAATCTTAACTTGACTTCGCCCATTGAACCCTTCAGAATCACTAAGGATACTCGGATATCTAGTAAAGCTCATACAATGACATATCTCAGATATGGACTTACATGTTTTCATATACCGATGCCAACGTCCCAGATGGGGTCTTACACAAAATCATATAATAATGCCAATGTCCCAGACATGGTCTTACACATAACAACAATACGATGCCTATGTCCCAAACATGGTCTTATATGTAATTTCATCTCGATAAACCTAATGTCATGGCATTAGCATCCTAAGCATTCATAAGGTTCATATCGAACTTTCGGATGTCGTAACTCTGTCATTTCTTGCTCGTAGTTGCTCTTTCATACTCATTGAAATTAAATGACAAATAATGCATATCTAATTCAATTTAAAAGTATGTATTTGCATATGAACTTACCTCGTAGTCGAAATAAACGGACGGAATCGACTATTCTCGTTTTCCCCCAATCTAAATCTGATTTCTTTCGTTATTGATCTATATACATTCAAAACTCACCCTTTTATTCATCAACACATTCAATTTCATCCATAAACACATATTTGGGCATTTTTACACTTTAGCCCCTAAAGTTACACATTTATTCAATTTAGTCCCTATTTCATAAATACACAAAATTACATAATTTATTTCCAATTTTGTGCTAGCCGAATTTCATATAGATTCATATCAACACATATTTTCATTTATTTCACAAATTTAAACACACATTTTACACTTTTCACAAATTAGTCCTTTTTATGAAATTTCACTAAAAATCACTTTACAAAACATGATAATCTATCAACAAATACTCATTTTCCATCATCAAACATTCAAGAACAATGAATTCATCAATGGAAACTTTCAAAATCATCAACACTTTCAAAAATTGAGGCATGGGCTAGCTAGATTACTAAGCAACGATCACAAAAACGTAAAAATCATCAAAAACAGAACAAATTTCGTACCTCAATCAAGATGAGCAATGGAAAAATGGTTAAAATCTAAAAACCCTATTTATTTTGCTCATATTCGATTGAATATGGTGATAATGAAGCCAAATTTTTGGTTTTCTTTTATTAATAATAACTTTAATAACTAAATTACTAATTTAACCTTAGTTAAAACCAATTTAAAAACATCAAATATAAGACCATTTATGTCCATTCCCACTATCAATGGTCTATTTAAAACATAGGGACTTCACATTTAATAAGTCATATCAAATATAGAATACAATTTTTGCATTTTACGCGATTAAGTTCTTTTCTCAAATTAAACACTTAAATGATAAAATTAACACACGAAACTTTCACACATATCAAATCTCATACCGTAACACATAAAATAATATTAAAATAATTTTTTAACCTCGAATTTGTGGTCCTGAAACCACTATTCTGATTTAGTTAAAAATCAGACTGTTACAATTTTCTTGTGTTTTATAGTGAATCGGAAGCTCGTTCGGGTTGGAAGCTTGTTAGAGCTATATCAAACTATCTGTCGACTCTTTTGGCACTTTTGGTTGTTTAATTTTGGTTATAATGGCATGTATAAGTATTTTGGCTAATGTTGGCCTATATGTTTTGTTGTGAATATGGTCATTTGATTTGGCTTGTGTTTTGGCATATTTTGGTATGTATATAAGTAGCCTTGACATGGTTGATATGTGGCTTGTTTCGTGTTTGAATAGTGAAATGTAAAATGATAGTTAAATGTGTTTTGTGATATGATGAAATTGTGGTGAATTGGTACTTTAGTATGTATGACTTATATGGTGATTTGGTGCTCGTAGTTGAATGGCATGTTTAGTACCATTTAGTATGTTTTGGGCAAGTAAATTCAATGGTATGTTTTAGAAAACTTGGTTAGAAGTTAGTGGATCATTTTGGACAAATTGAATACATGATTTTACATGTTTAAATGTTGTCATTTGAGGTGCCTAAGGGCATCTTGGTTGTATGATATTATACCATATGTATATGACTTGTTTATGCATGATTTTGATGCCTTGTTATGGCTTGTGTATGTGGGCAAATTTTGGTTGTAGGTATATGCAAGTTGGGTGAGAAAATGGCTTGTAAAATGGCACATTTTCGTCCACACGGGCAAAGACACGGGCGTGTGTCTCAACTATGTGTAACACATGGCCAAACAACATGGTCATGTGTCCCTTGTAGCTTTCAAAGGGTTGCAAGTCAGGCTATTACACGGCCTAGCACAGGGGTGTGTGAGGTTATTTCAAAGGGTACACGGCCTGGCACACAGGCGTGTGGCTTGGCTGTGTGACCCAAGTCAGTGAGGTATACGGGCACGGACACGGACACGGCCATGTGTCCCTACTTCGAATGCCCATATGGCCTGGCTACACACCGTGTGACCCTTGCAGTGTTAAAAGTTTTTATTGTTTTCTAAAAAATTCTCTGAGTTCCCATTTTAGTCTCGACTTGTTTCTAACGCGTATTTAGGGCTTCGAAGGCTCGTATAAGGGACAATATGTATGTTTTGAATTGATATTAATATGTTTATTGATATGATTTAGAAAGTTTGAAATTTAGGTCCGTTTGATTTAAAAACTCTGGTAATATTCTGTAACCCTATTTTGGTGACGAATACGAGTTAAGGGTGTTACACTTCCCATTTCTACTCAGCTGCTACCCTCTATTTTTTGCCTCAGTTTATCTTTTTTTGCACCCTTTAGGGTTTCATCCTTTGGCTTTTATAATCATTTTCCCTAAGTAAATCTAATAACCCATGATTTTCTTCCCTCTTTTTCAAGTAGATATATTTGGTACAAGTTCATGTGAGCCTAAGACTTGTATGCTTTTAGTGCTGACTGGACATCTTCCCAGTATTGGCACAACATTTGTGTTAAAAAACTGTCCAACCCTTTGCCTCGACAAACTTTTACTCATTCACTTCTTATTCCTTATGCCGCACCTGTCAATCCACCACCACACACAACTCTTCCACGAGCAATTAAAAATAACTAACATTTAAGTATAATTTAAGCTCATAATGTAATGCTAAAACAAAAAAAAATACTAATGGAATGTCCTAAAATGCAACTAAATGTACCTAAGTATAGGCAATTAGCTATATCTAAAGGCGTGAAATATAACTCTTTTTAAGAGTTATCAATGATAGTTGGCAGCCACCAAATTTTCTAAATATGTTTACTATTGATTTAATTAAGTTTAAATTAAAAATTAATTAAAGTATATAAAAATTAAATACGAAATGAAGCCACTTTTTCTTTATCTTCAAGAAACAAAAGGGAGGAAATAGGGTTTCAAACTTCAATGATTTAATATCTTAATTGGTAAGTGTTTTCTAATCTGTTTATTGTAATTTTTATGTTTTTGAGGTCCCCAGGAGCTTGATTTAGCTAGTCCATATACTAATTTATAAAATTGCTAAATTTTTCAAAAGTTACATTTGTTGATTTCTTGAAGTTCTTTAGATATGAAAAAGTAATAGTTTCTAAAGTGAAAATTGCTAATTTTGAATATAGGGACTAAAAAGTAAATATTTCAAAATCTGTATAAACTTTTTTGTAATTATGGATAGTAGAGGGTCTTAAAAGGATGTAATTGGGATTGATTTCGAAATCAAGGCTCAAATTCAAAAGTTATAGTTATTTCGATTTTAGGGACTAAATTGAATAAAATACAAGAATTTAAGGGCATTTAAAAAATTAAATTAAACTTATAAATGCTTGTAATAGGATGAAATAAATGAATTGATAAACTAAACTAAATTATTGAATAGATCGATAATTGAACCAAACTAGGGATAATCGGGAAAAGGTGAAATTACTGATTAGCCATTAAAGATTTGGTTGTTTTCTATTTTGACTAGGTAAGTTCATATGATATGTTTGTGCTAAATTTTTATGTATGTAAAATTATAAATGTAGATATGTAATTGAAATTTGGATTGTTTACGATTTGATACAGAAATGTGAGATATGGGCTAAATCATAAAGAAATGACAAATTGATTGATAATTGAATATAATGAATTGCAATCTGAGATTGATTAGTTGAATTGAATCAAATCAATATGGTTATGTTTAATTTTCGAGATAGAGGACTAAATTGAATATAATTTAAAATAGTATAAATTGATGAAATTGAGAAATTGACTTAGTATTGTAATGAATAATTTTATGTTATGTATTAAATGATGTCTTGATTGATGATATTGATATCGATCAAACAAGGATCAAACTATAAAGAAATTTGATTATTGGTTACCCTAGTAATTGTTCGGGAAGAGTCGAATATAGCTGGCATGTCATAGGATAAATAGAGTACGGGTTAATTCGACTACGTGTCGATGAATTCTGTGCACAACTTTTACTTTAGTTATACTGATGAGGCATTGGGTGTCAAACACATTGATGAGCATTGGGTGCAAAATATTTACTTTGGCATTGTCTGATAATGAACTGGGTGCCAAACCAGTATGATTGGTTGTCCAGGTCAATTTAATAGGGTCATAAAGTGTAAATGGGATAAATGATACACAAATTGAGTTCATAATATGATTTGATGATACAAAAACATTTTTCGATGTATGAAAGATCATGCAAACTTATTATATAAGCCCAGAGGTCCAATATAGAAATATGTTGAATTAATGTTTGATTTGAAATAGTGAATGACGTTACATTTAAATTGGATGTATTGTTGATAATATATGAGAAAATGATATGAAATTGATATTGAACTGAATAAATTTTGGTTTTTAAGTGATTGAGAATGTTATATGTTTGATTTATTACTAGATGCGAAATATGTTGATACTCACCTTGTTAATATGTGGTTGTCATGTTTAGGCAAACTAGTAAACCTTGTATCTTATCGAATTAAGTTGTAACTTGAGGTAAGTTGTTGTTTATATACATATGAGCTTACTAGGCGTTAGTAATGCTTACTTTGTTATGTTTTCTTTTTTTGTAGTTGTCATTTGTTGAACGTATCGATATGATCGTCTTGGAGCTCACACTATCCAGCATTTGATTTCGGTAGCTTTTTAATCGTTCTGGACTTGGTTATGTGGCATGTCTATAGCTGTTGTTGTTGTTGTCATCTAGAAGGTTGTTGGATTAGTCATTGTTAAATGTAGAAATTGTAAGTTAATACTCATATGTGTGATGGTTGTTTTGATATTATGATGAGATGATCTTGAATTGCATTCAATGGTAAATTTTGAGTATGATTAGGCATTAAACATTATAGTATGATATGGTAATGGCATGGAATCCTTAGGTGCATGTTTATTTAGTTTAATTTACTTTAAAATCACGCCAAATTAATGCATGTTGGATTGTTTGAATTGAATAATGATAAATGAATGTTTGTATAATGACCCGAAAGTTACTAGTGTTAAAAAATATTGTTTTGGAACCCCGTTTCCATAAACCGAACCTATAAATATTTTTGTTAAATATTTAAAGAGTTATATTAGAAGCGAATTGAACTTCAGTTTAGTAAATTCGTTGAATTAGAGCTTAATTTAAGTACATGGTCTAAATCGTAAAAATGTTAAAAGTGTAAATCTTAATGAATTTTTTAATTAGAAAAAGAGTAAGGGACTTATAAAATAATTAGACCAATAATCCTTTAATAGTGGACGATATTTTTGCATTAAACAAAAATGTGTGTTGTTATATTAATAAAATAAATTAAATAAAAAATAAATAATTAAATTAAATAAAAGAAACAAAGTTTGTAAGTGGTGTGAAAGAGAAAAACAAATTTACTTTTACCTTTAACAGTTTTGAAGCATAGTAAAGGGGGAGAAGACAAAACGTTATGGCTTCAATTTTGCAAGCTTCAATTTGGTTAGTTCAATTTAGTCATTGTCTCGTAATTTTTATGTTTTTCGAATTTTGATACCTCGTGCTAGTTGACCTATGTATTTTTTTTATTTTTAAAATTTGAAGAGGTTACTTTAGTTGAATAATTAAAGTTTTAAGGACTAATTTGATAGATTTTTAGGTTAAAATTGAAAAGGGACTAAATTATAAAGTAAATGGTTGATTTTTTGCAATAGGTACCAAATTGTGAAATTTTCAAAATTTTGGGGTAGAAATGAGAAATAGGGAGTTAAATTTGGCTTAGAGTGAAATTGGTATAAAAATTTGAGGTTAAATGTGGACGTTATATTAGTCCCGATTTTAGGGACTAAATTGAATAAAATGCAAAACTTGATTTAATTAGCAATTGAATGTGAAATTGTTTATGTATTGATGAAATGTGTTGTCTATTTTAATTTGTAGCTAACGTCAACCCGAATTCTTCAAAAAAGAAAAGAAAAGACAAATTAGTCGATGAATAGCTCGGAGTTCACGATTTGTGTTTCTATATTCCGAACTAGTTATAAATTGATGCATATTGATTTGTTCCTTCATGGTAAGAATGTGAGGTGAGGATTCTTGTTCACCTGATATGATTTGAATCATTTAATGATTACGATGATTGAAATGAATATGTTTGATAAAATGTGTGTGTGTTTACTAATTATGAAATTTGAGTATGAATTGGGATAATCATGGCTACTATATATGTTGAATAAATGTTTACTTGATTGAAATAATTGTTAAATTGAGACATTGGTTGGTATTGGATTATGAAATGAAAACCCTATTAACTGTTCGGGTAGAGTCGATATAGTTGGCATGCCATAGGGTAGGAAGAGTTTAGGGATTTCTTCGACTACGAGTCGATGAGGCACTGGGTGCCAATTTGCTTCGGTTTAACTGATGAGACACTGGGTGTCAATCTATTTGGTAGCACTAAGTGCAATTATTTGCTTCGGATTTATCCAATAAGGCACTGGATGTCAAACTAGTGTGTTGGTTGGATCTGTGTATCTGTCTGAGTCTGAGTCATGTTAATAGGAATATAAAGAATGAAATGGTTTATATGATTTTGATATGGCAAAAAGAACAATAAACGAAATTAGAAATGAAAATGAAACATGAATTGTTGATTGAATTGGGAACATTAATATGTTATGATCCATGAAATCATGAAAATTGGATTTTTGAGATGAAATGTATCTTACATGAGTTATATGATTATTAACTAGCAAAATGTGATAGTCTTAATTTAATATAAGAGAAATAAAATGGTTTTAAGTACATGATTATGTGAAATAACATATTTGGCTTGATGGTTTGCATGTTATTTTTCATTTTAAGTTTATGCTCCTTTATGTTTCATATTATACTTATTGTTCAGATTATAGAAATACCACTGTGTTGTATTTAGAGTACGTTTTCATTGTCCATGCACAGGTTTTGTACTATTCGATTCGTATGTCGATTCAACAGTCAACGACAATCCTGAACTCAAGTGTTGGTGATGCTCTTATTTTGGTTTTGGCATATACCTAGGAAGTCTTGTGCTTGAAACGTTGATTTTGTGGTTAATGGTATTTTGAATCTTGTTGGCTTTGTAGGTTATGTAAATATGTATAGGATAATAACAATGGTTACTTTGTTAATGGCTTGATGGTTGCTTTGGTTATTTGTTAAATGTTTTCATGGATGAAATAATTATATTATGTTTGATATGTTTTGATATATACATTGATGTTAAAACATGAAGTTGTTTTAAAGGCTAGTTATGCATAAGTAGGTTATTGAGAAATTTTCATACAATGTTAATGATTGTTATGTTTCAAAATTTTCATTTTGCATGGCATGTGTTGACATGATTTGGCGTGTTTTGAGATGGGTATTTATAGGTGCAAATGGTATGTCTAAGTAACCAAGTAATGGTAGATGAAATGACTTGATTTTGAAGTTATATTAGGTGCACACAGCCTGGGACACAATCTACCACATATGGTCGTGTGTCCGACACGGTCACCTCACACGACCATGTGGCCTATTTAATTTTGGTACAAGTTTGTCCACACGGTCTCAGGGAGTTACACGGTTTGACGACACAACGATGTGACCCTATATTCGAATCGTAAACGACCATGTTCTTGAGCCACATGGACTTATCTTTGTCACACGGCCTGGCGACACGGCTGTGTGACCCCAATTTTACATAGCGTCAAGTTGTTATATGGTTTACTCACACAGTCATGTGACCCATCCACATGGCCTCAACCCTTCCACACAACCTTAGGACACGGCCGTGCGTCCCCTATTTTCATATTTTCCTTATCTTTTTAAATTTGTTTCAAATTGATTCAAATTGATCCATATATAACTTGCAATTGTAATTGTGATTTTGTATTTAAAAAAAAGTTATTGCTCATGTTTTCCAATTTAGTCAAATAATCTACACAATTAAATCATTTCTAACATATGTTTAAATATTTTTATGAACTAGTGAGATAATAATAATAAATTCTGTAAAGTATTGAGCTTGACCCTATGAACGAGGAAAAAAAAAAAGATGGATGAAAGACTTGAAAGAGGTCTTATTCGGCTTCTCCGGACACCATAGAATTCACCTACTTCAACCACGCACCTTGAAACATGCTCTATTACTACTATTAATTGGCATTTGCCTGTTAGGTGGAATGTAATACAAATATAGTGGGCAGTAGTAGGCCACGAAGGCATAATAAGCTGATATTAAAACCCTAATTCAATGCTTTAAAAGGTGAGTGGCTTATGGCTGAAGATATTAAAACCCTAATTCAATTGGAAGTTGAATGACAGCCACAAACAACTCAGCTTATTATGCCTTTGTGGCCTAAACTCAAGTACCTGATATTTTGTTTAAGTTTCCCTAGGGTTACTATATTATCATCTACTTCAGATTAATTTCAATATTTAATTTGGTGTGTATATATATATATTTTAAAATTTAATTTTTGAATTTAGTTTTAATATTTAATTTTAAAAATAATATTTAATACATAAATCTCATGCACAATTATTGAATAATGATATAACACATCATCATTAAATTAAATAAAAATAAAAAAGACTTGTAAATAAATGCTAATAATTTTATTTAAACATAATTAAACATTAATCATAATTATTATAAATAAATATTTATAATTAATTATTATTTAACTATGTTAAAATAATGTATTAGTATTTATTTATAAGCTTTCATTATTTTTTATTTTATTTAATAATTAAGTATCATCAATAATAAATAACACTTATGCACTTACATAACATCAAATATTCTCCCTTAATTTTATATCTGAATTTTTTTTTCTTATAATTTTTTACAAGTAAAAATGTCCATCCTTAATTGTGCATTCCTAGTATATGTCTCGGATTTTCAACGCTCCACGAAAGCACATATGAATTACTGGTTCAAATCAAAATCCTCAATCTTAAATGCATTTGTCGTGTTTTCAACTGCCATTTAGATGATCCCATTTGTCGTGTATTAAGAACACTATCGTATGCCTACTCAAGTTTTATTATATAAACAAATTAATTATTAACGGCCATCTAAATTATTATCAACAAATTCATAATTTTATAAAAAAAATATTTTATTATACCATTTGAGCAATATATAAAAAGTGTGATTCGAAACAGTTGGAGAACATAATAATAATGCCGCTATTTTATAATATGTAATAATGTATTAAATTTGGAATATTTATATTTTAATGTTAAAAATTAAATACAAAATTTTAAATTTAATACCAACTTCTAATCTAAAAAAACAGAATAATATTTATATTTAATTAAATTAACTTAATTCTAATTTAACATTTTAAACTTTAAAAAAAAAAAAACTTACCTTGTACAAAATGAGAAACAAAGCTTGGGGGGCTTATGTGGGAATCCAAGTCAACAAGTCTGCTCCGGTTTGACAATACCAAGTCAGGTCAGTTTTGTGGTTTCTCGATGCCTGAAAATCGGTCTTCAGCCTTTTCAGTCTGATGCAATTGGACTCAACAGGCCACGGGCCGTTTTCCAACCCAATGGTCTGGAAATCGGTCTGATTGGCACAATATTGGCCTGCAAAAGTCCGCTTTTATTTTTCACCCAACTTGACATGATTGAGACGGACCTTCAAATATTTTAGTGATAAAGAAGCAAGTTATCATACATCTTCTTTTTCCTAGCTTTTCGCCCAAACTAACAAATTTCCTGCTCTTTCAAGCTGAAATCGATTTTTGCTGACAAAATTAAAATTTATTATACTTTGAACTTTTGTTTATTTTTCTAATATTAATGTGATAAAAAAACTTTTAACTTATTCTCAAGACTCATATTTATAGGCATAAAAAGAAAAATGATTAATAAAATGCAATGATTATTGATGTCAATTAAACTCAATTAACCTGAATATTATTGTCAATGCAAGAAAATGTGTATTCAAATATGCTTAAATATATTATCCTCTTATTTATGAATTAAACAAAGATTATGAATAATTTTAGATATTGTTTAAAATATATATATAATCAAAACTTATAATGAGATTATTCAAAACAAAAATCTTATTATAGAATGAAACTTTAGATTTTCCCAATTTCAGTTTAGTAATGTCAGAAAAATATTGCAACAATAACTTTAAAAACACAACTTTTGTTTACCTACAAGCAGTTCGACTTCCAAGTTAAACAAGTACAACATTGTAGTGTAAATATATCTTTAATTATATGTGATGAGAAAAGGAAAACATTGAAGAGTTCATCATCTAAGTTCTAACACATGAGGCAGCTCAGCATTTGAACCTCGAACAGATCAAAACAGGCATATGTGAGGGAGGGCAGCCATCCACTCTTTGCAACAATTGCAATTTGAACATAGGCAACAGTCACAACAAATTAGCTTGCTGCTCATGCCAATGCCACTTACACATCGAAGCATCTTTTCTTGGTCGGTTGAGAGATGATTCCTTCAGCAAGCCGAAACAATCGGTAACTATTTGATATATCAATCAGACTCCACAAAGATCTGCAATGCAGTGAAAAGATGCATCAGAGCTGATATTTATCAATTGAAGTAGGCAAGTAAACATAATAATTTGCTAAAATCTGCGCATATGAAAACAACCTCGACATCTGGCAATGGGTCATAAGTTTTCTTCTCTTTTGTGTCAGACACTGTAATTCCACTTATTCTCTGGACTCCAAGTTTAGTTGCAATCAGGCTCTGCACATGTAAAACCCGTAAATTACAAATGAAGCAAAAACATCGACATAAATACAACTTATGTCCAAGTAGTTGTAGATGAAATAACAGCAAAATTCGTGAACAGAAATCCAACTGGGCCCTCGGCAATTTATTAATAAGTATCAGACAAGGCAATATCTTCCATTTGGAAATAAATGATTGCATGTTGAAGTCCAGGCCGAAGCCACAACTAAAACAGCCAGATTGAAAATAAATGGTCTGGAAATTTTCTTCATACCAGATGGAAATCAGTGGAACCGAATGCTTCCACCTGTGGTAATAACTGTACACAAGTGTAAAATCTGTATCAACAATTGCCTTAAATCATAATTTTATATGCTACGCTAAACAGAAAAAGCATACTGCAAATCTTCATTTATGTCACTGAAGTAATAATAAACTTCTTCGAAGCAATTAATCTGAGTTATGCTTGAGGTATTCAACTACTTCATAACCATAAGAAGCACCTCACTTGGAAAAAAAAACAAAAAAAACTGTGATATCTAAGAAAAGAACCACTATATTTTGTGTGTTGATCGGTCAAGTGATCCTCAGTTACCATGACATAATTAGACAGACTGAATTCCCATTACACCTTTAGCTTTAATACACCAAACTGACCAGATCATTTTAGATGCCACCAACTACATGTTTCTCTTCATCAAGAAGCTCTAAGAATGAAGAGTTTAAAAAAATAAAAAACCTGCCAACCATTCATGAATACATTTGGTGGTGTGGCATATCACTTTGGCAACCACCTAACACAAATCTCTTTTCATGAAGAAGTTCAAAGAATATAACTTCAAGACCATTTCTCACTTATCATCACTGTCTATCTCTCTCTAAATAGGAAAGCTTTAGGTATACATGCTTCCAAAATATGTAATAATAGTTTAGGAGAAAATAGCTAAAATAATGTTGGAAGTCAATTAAATCACTTACAATAGTCTGAAGCCCATTAATCATAACATTCTTCTCCTCATGTGCGCTATTTTGTGATAGCCGGACATCAAATGGGCCCAACTCTCTGTCTGTATGGTTAAGGAGATTTAGATGTACCTGCAAGTGGTCATTAAGTCAATTAACTTATTCAAAGACTATGACGTTGAAGACTTAGAAGAAAAGAGAGAATCTCTAGGCAGAAAAAAACATAACAGCAGCAATCTTAAGTTTCCTCATTAGGAAGAAAAGTGTTTCTTTATAAAAAATTGCCATAATTTGAAACAAAATGCATAGGTAAAACATACCAAAAAGGACTTATCCAAATTGATTAGAGATGGAATCTCCAGGATTTGCAACTCAATCTCTTTGCAACTGATTGGCTGAAAAAAAGGAAATGCCATCAGAATGAGTTTGATAATTCATTTTTAATTTTTTGTATTGAAAGTTATACAGATTTCAAACTCGCAAAATAACTAGAACATAGAGAATTCAACGGTGTTTTTCTTTTCCTTTTCCTAAAAAGGAAAAAGAATGAAAAATAATTATTTGTTTCAGTATAGTAGTACAGATTTCACAAAAGGCAACACGAAACTTATTCTTCTAAAACTATAATTGTTTTAACTTACAGTGCCTAGAATTTGCTGTGTTTGCAAGCGACCAGGTTCACCCAAATTTGTACGCCATGTTATCTGAAGTTTACCAAGAATATTAGTCCCCTCTACCTTCATTTGTGCAGAATCAGGTGAAGCCAATTTCAGTTGATAAAGGTAATTGTGAATTCCCCCACCAGATCTGATAAGTATAGGTGGCTTAAATATCTCTCTGCCACTAAATGATCAACAGTTTTAGTCAAATTATCAAAAAGGTAATCAGAATTCATAACTCAAAGCATTGTTTGGACAAGATTCTAACAGAAAAGCAATCAAAATCATACACTACTTACCCAGTTGATGAATTATCTACAGGATGGAGTTCATCAGCTTTTAGTACTGTAGCACTCCAATGAGGAGCCGGTTCAAACTCAACTTGGTCCATATAAAGGTTTGATTTTGTATGATTCTCTATGCAAGCTTCTAAATAGGTAGTTTCCTGAGATAAAAAAAATTCAGCTATTACAGAAGGACAAAACCCAAGTTGATTTACAACTTCTACAACTAGCAATGCAGATGTAAACAAAGGTTAAGACAACGGTGCTGGTATTGGCAGCACTTGTCAAAGATCAACAACTATAAAACCAAATGAAGCACTCCAATCATCAGATGGTAGCTTTACATATTGCAGAAACCGAGTTGCAACAGAAAAAAACAAACATCTGACTTGGCTTTTAATGCTACAAATGAGGAAAAACAAAAGAAAAAGAAAACAACAGAAGGAAACTCAGAGGCTAAGGTGCATAATGAAGGGTAGCCTATGCCTTGCCCTCCCCTCGAACAATCCTCAGTGAAGGAGGGATAAAATACTCAGGTTGTAGGAATTTATTTTATATCAATTTCATTTACAAATCACTTGCAATTTATAAATTCCATGCCATTTTGGCCCTTTCATTTCTATAGTTTATATTACATAAAAAGAATCTACTAGTAGCAGCGTGAGTATCTAGGCTTTATAAACTTACATCAGAGAACCCAAGTCTCAACCTACCTTGACAGTACGGACCTGCACAACAGGGATAGAAAAGAAATTACAATTTTGAATGGGAAAAAGTCAAAGTTAAAACTAAGAAAGAGTCTGAAAGAACAGAAACAAATGCCAGCATGCACATTAGATTTAACTTATTTCTCTCTTGAGGCATGGGACAGTACCTTTGTCCTAACTGATAAAGGGTTAGCAACAACGAACTTGAAAAACTGTGGAAGATATTTTCTTTCTCCATCATTATCATTGTACAATGCAGTGCAAACCAGCCTGAATTTTGTCACGCAACAAATAAAGACCAAGTTAGAGGAAATATAATTAAAGAATTACAGGAAATATAAAAACCAACCAGCTGCCACATACGTATGAGCTCCAAGTTCCTTGACATCATGTTCCACAATGAAATCATATCGTCCGCCTGCACGTACAGATTCAACAGGTGATTTTGATGTATCCAGCAGGAGGATCCTCTGCCTCTCCGTTTGAATTTCAGCCTACAATCAAACAAAGACTTCTCAGCATACGTAAAAGTTTGTATGAACACCCAGGCAAAACCTCAGTTAGCCACTTTTCTCAACATACGTGAAAATAAGTAAATAAATTAAAAAGAACAGAGAAAAAAAGGGATTTCCGATACTCAAACAAGCTTAAGAAGAAGCACATGATCTAACCCTTTTCAATTTTCCATGCTAGTAATACAAAAGCTTAATCAAACTCGATCAAAGAGGGGACAAAATGTCAATTTTAAAATTCAAATCAAAACTCCCTTTAGTTTCACAGGCATTATCAATGCAGCAAATAAACAATTGAAAAGCTAAAAATTGCGGCAACGTCATCAAAAAGTAACAAATTAAACAAACTGACCTTAATAATAATGTCCCTGACTTCAAAATTAGAGTTATTATTGATGCTAATGTAGCTGCAGAATGTCTCTCCCAAATAAATCGCCCTACATTAATTTAATCAACACTACTAAATAAGAAATTAAAGAACTTGAAAGAAAAGGAAAAGAGGGATGTAGTGAGACCCGAAGGATTGAGGGAGGAGGAGGAGGCCAGAGAAGCCCATAGCATCAGATGGATGGTGGAGGAGGAATCGGTTGCTGTAAGTCAGATCGGAGGAGTCCATTGACTTAGTGAGTTGGGAAGATAAGAGCGGAGGAAGGTTAGCGGCAGCGAGTGGGTCGTCAAAGATGTCTTCACCGACGAAGAGATCGGCGGGGTCAAGGCGGAAGGGAGGTTCGACGTGGAAAGAAGGCTTGCAAAGCCGCATCACCCTGAAGGCAAGGGAGTGGGTTCCTTGTTGAGTCGTGCTCATGGCTTGAAACGATTTCAGAATTCAAGCTTTCTTACTCTTCTTCTCTTCTGCTAAATCGAGGCTTTGAGCGACTGTCAGTGAGAGGGTAAGAAATGAAGTAATGAAATGAGTTGGGCTTAAATGACAATTTTGACCAGTTTTTTTTTTTAAAAAATTTAAATGTAATTTCATTTACATTTTTATATAAGAATTAAATATATTATTTTTATTGAAATAATATATTGATTAAAATTTATTTTTTTTGTTAAATTAGCCAAATATGCCAATTCTTTTCAATTAGGGCTTATACTATTTTTTAAAAAAATTAGAGAAATAGATTTTCCCCAACTAGACAGGAAGTGCGATTAATTGGATAGAAAGTACGTTTAGCTCGACGTGTTTTCCTTCACAATCAAATTCAATGTCTTTTGAACATTGGTCAAGCAACGGTAAAAAAATTTAAAGAGCCCCAATGATAAACATGTTAATTTGTATGTTTTTTGTGTTTAATTTAGTTTATTTTTGAACTGAATATGCTAATTAAGTGCTTTTATGATTTAATTTTGTCAGGCATGCAATTAGTCAAAAACAAGTTAAAAATATTTTAGTCAATGACACATCAAAAATAACTTTGTAAAAGCCAAAAATAGGAAAATCTTAATTTAGTTTATTTATTTATATTTTATATTTTATTTTATATTAAATTAGTTTAGGCTAAATTTAGTAAACCCCATGTATATAAATAGGGGCTTTATGTTCTTAGGAAATATCACTTAATTCTATTTCCTACTTCAATTTGGAATTAGAATATTCTTTTTTTTCTCTTTCAAATTGGTGTGAAGCATTCTGCTAGTTTCAATTGCAATTTTCTTTTCTTTACTAAATTAGGCTTCTTGCTTTCCAAGTGCTTCCTTTTCCCATTTTTCAACCCCTTCATCAAAATTACTTTCCAAGTTTATAAAGCATGAATAATTTCATGCTTCACTAAATTTCATCTTAGCTTTAGGCCGGTGTTCTTTCTGGTCGGGAATCGTGAGATACGAATTCATGCTAAAATCTGTCCAATTGGTATTCATTCTTTTCCTAAGTATCGAGATTGACAACCCATCCCTTAAGGTTAACTCGATTACAAGTCAAAAAGTGCATGTTGGGTTGGAGTCGTGTTAGCTGACAGTTGAAGGAAGGAGTCGGCCGTGCTGTATTCGGATCTCCGAGAACAAATCGAGGAAAAAGTGATCAAATTTAAACGACCCACGCGGTTGAGGCCGTTAATTCGAGTTGGGTTCTTCAGAATGCAAAGCTGCCTGAATCTTGAATCGGGAATGCGTGTATCTCGGTTAGATAATCGGTAAGGGTTGGTTTACAGGTCGTATCGGAACCAGCTACTAGAAGAGGAATTGGTGGTTAGGACATTCTTAACTGCTATAACCAGCTTATCATTTGGAGGAGAAGATTAATTTTTGAGGATAGGTTCTTGATACGAAATTTACCGAGTCTAAGGCTAAGGTTTATTTTATCTGTTGCAAAATTCTGAATTTATTTTCTAATTTATTTAATTAATTATTTATGTTGTTTCAATTATCTAGTTTCTAAACATTTCAAAAAATCCCTGATTTACTTTTATTTCTAATTTTTGCAGGTATGATTGGAGTCGTGGGCACGACTATTGCCATGACCTTTGACACGACAAGCAATCTGATCATAAGCATCCAATCCTTGTGGACTCGACCCTACTACCACTCTTACTACTAATTAGAGTTATTTTGTAGGAATTATATTTGGTGGTTTCGACGCCCATCAAATTTTGGCGCCGTTGCCGGGGACTGGAGATATTATTCTAATTTTTGTTTGTTTACCTTATGACCAAATCAGAACTGGGAGCTCTAGAGTTTGAACCAGAAATTGAGAAATTGGCTCGACAGCTGCGAAGGAGAAGCCATACGGCGTGGTAAATGGTCAAATCCTGGATTCGAAACTATATCATATACTGAAGAAATTTTCTCGTTTGACGAACCAATCAAGTTGGTTGAACAGACGATACGCCAACTCGCTGCAGCACTAGATGAACAACAACCTTTATGTATAACCTATCCGGCAGGAGGAACCCTACTCGAGTTAAAATCTGGTTTGATTCACTTACTACCCACCTTTCGTGGACTACAGAACGAAAACCCGCATACACACCTTAAGGAATTACATATGGTGTGCATAAGCATGAAGCTTCTAGGAGTAACTGAAGACCAAATCAAACTTCGTACTTTTCTTTTCTCACTGGCCGACTCTGCTAGAGAGTGGCTATTTTATTTGCCTCCGGGATCTGTCAATACATGGTCTGACATGTCTCGTTTGTTTCTTGACAGATTCTTCCTTGCAGCTCGAGCATCTGAACTAAGGAAAGACATTGTGGGAATCCGCCAAAAGGACGCTGAATTGCTCTATGATTACTAGGAGCGTTACAAAAAGTTATGTGCGAGTTGCCCACAACATGGACTGACTGAACAGCCACTCTTCCATTATTTCTATGAGGGATTACTCCCGATGGAAATGAAGATGATTGATGCTGCAAGTGGGAGGGCACTTGTTAATATGACGTCCCAAAGAGCGAGAGAGTTAATTTTGACCATGGCTGCTAACTCTCAACAATTCTGACCGGCCACAGAACCCACAGACGGGTTCATGGGTTAAGCTCTCTATCTCTAGAAGATAAAATTGATAAGCTGACTAACGTTGTTCAAACTTTTCTTTCAGATAAATCGAGCCCAGCACGGTTGTGAAAAATTTACGCTAAGTCAAACCACCCGATGAACTCCTGTCCGATTTTACATAAAGATTCGACAGAACAAGCGAATGCTATCGAAAACTTTCCAGGACCGCCCCAAAGGCGGTATGACCCCTACTCACACTCGTATAATGTGAGGTGGAAAAATTATCTGAATTTCAGTTATGAGATAAATTCGTAGTTCAATCAACAATTTCAACAAAGGCCACCACAGAATCAACAGATACCACCCCCAAAGTCATCTTTGGAAGCCATATTGGAAAGGATAGCTAATAGTACTGAGAAATTCCAATAAAAAATTGACATGCATTTGCAGGAGTTGACAAGCAAGTGAGCAAACTCGCGCTCACGGTTAGCCATTTGGAGTCCCAAGGTAAGTTGTCATCCCAAACTAAGCCAAACCCTTGACACAAATGCAAGCGCTATGACATTGAAGAGTGGAAAGGTTTTGGAGCCCATACCTGACATGAGTCGTGGCCACGACACTACTCGCTCCCACGAATCTAGTCAAGATAGGGATAAACTTAACATAGAGGGTCTAATAGAGTCAGCACCACAAAAATCATTTGTAGTACCACTTCCATTTCCCAGAAGACTTGTCCAATGCAAGAAGGAGCGAGACGAGAAGGAGATCTTCGACACCTTTCAAAAGGTGGAAATCAAATACCTCTTCTCGATGCGATTAAGCAGATCCCACGATACGCAAAATTTCTAAAAGAGTTATGCACGAGTAAAAGGAAACTTCTGGGCAATGAAAAGGTAAATGTCAGAGAAAATGTCCCCACCATACTTAATAAAAAATACTGCCTAAATGTAAGGACCAAGTTATGCTTTTCATATCTTGTAAAATAGGTAATGTCGGTATTAAAAAAGCAATGTGTGACTTAGGCGCATCAATTAATGTTATGCCTTTGTCAATTTATAAACTACTTAACGCGGGTCCTTTAAAGGAAACAGGTGTGGTTATCCAGCTTGTAGATAGATCTATGGTGCATCTAGAGGGAGTATCAGAGGACGTTCTTATCAAGGTAAACGAGCTAATATTTCCTGCAGACTTCTACATTATTGACATGGAGGATGACAATTCGTCCAATTCATCTGACATACTTCTCGAGAGGCTATTTTTGAGTACCGCTCAAACAAAGATTTATGTATAAAGTGGGATACTCACTATGGAGTTAGATGGGAAGGTGGTGAAATTCAATGTCTTTGAGGCCATGAACTGTCCTAGCCTAATTTCTAATGTTTCTAACATTGATATAATTGATCCTTTAACTAAGTTACATTTAGAATATCATGACGAGGATGAATTACAAACTGTTCTATGCAGAAGTCTAGACTTTGATGCCATAAAGGAACAAGAGGAGTGGATAAACTTTGAAGAGTCTATTCACGAAACAGTGGCTTATTTGGAGGCATCGCAATTGCGGAAAAATTTAGGTAAATTTTTTGAATTATCTCCTTCACAAACCAAGCTTGTACCATCTGTTTTCCAAGCTCCAAAGTTGGAACTCAAACCCCTTCCAAGTCACTTGAAGTATGCTTTTCTCGGTAAAGGAAACACCTTACCAGTAATAATCTTGAGTAAACTCTCGAAGATAGAAAAGGAAAACTTGTTGCGAGTTCTTAGGGACTATAAAGAGGTAATTGGATGGGCGATAGCTGACATTAAAGGGTTGAACCCCTCGACTTGCATGCACAAAATTCAGGTTGTCGATAATGCTGTTCCCAAAAGGGAGGAAAAGTGTCTCAATCCGCCTATGATGAAGGTGGTGAGAAAAGAGGTCCAAAAGCTACATGATGCTGGGATGATCTATCCTATTTCTGACAGTAATTAGGTTAGCTCAGTCCATGTAGTATCGAAAAAGACCGGTTTAACGTAATTGAGAATTCGTTAAGTGAGATGGTTCCCTCTCGGGTCCAAAATGGATGGAGAGTCTGCATCGATTATAGGAAGTTGAATTCCCTAAGTCAGAAAGATCACTTTTCACTTCCTTTTATTAACCAGATGTTAGAACGTTTAGCTAGAAAGTCTCATTATTGTTGTCTCAATGGTTATTCAGGGTTTTTTCAGATTCTAGTGGCACCGGAAGATTAAGAAAATATCATGTTTACGTGCCCATTTGGCACGTTCGCTTACAGACGGATGCCGTTCAGACTTTGTAAGGCACCAGCTACGTTTCAAAGGTGCATGGTAAGTATATTTTCCGACTACGTCGAGAACATAATTGAGGTACTCATGGACGATTTTACTGTATATGGTGAGTCCTTCGAGGTATGTTTGTCAAATCTTGCAAAAATATTGAAAGATGCTTAGAATTTAACCTTCTTCTAAATTATGAGAAATGTCATTTTATGGTAGATAAAGGATTAGTTCTAGGTCATATCATCTCTGCTGAGGGAATTTTTGTCGATAAAGCAAAAATTGACATTATTAACTCACTACCATACCCCACAACTGTAAGGGAGATCCGTTCTTTCCTTGGTCATACAGGTTTCTATAGGCGGTTCATTAAGGACTTTTCGAAAATTGTACAATCGCTTTGCAATCTCCTACAGAAGGACAAGGAGTTCAAGTTTGACCAATCGTGTAGAGATGCGTTTGACACGCTAAAAAATAAGCTCATTTCAGCACCTATCGTTCAACCACCAAATTGGAATTATCCTTTCGAGATAATGTGCGATGCAAGTGACTATAGCATAAGAGCAGTCCTTGGGCAAAGAATCGAGAAAGAACCATATGTTATCTCCTATGCGTCTAAGACTTTAGATGCTGCCTAAAGCAATTACTCGACTACTGAAAACGAGTTTCTAGCTATAGTTTTTGCTTTGGAAAAATTTTGTTCATACTTATTAGGGACTAAGATTGTCGTTTTCTCTGATCATGCAGTTTTTAAATATCTGATTGGGAAGAAGGAAGCAAAACCAAGGCTTATAAGGTGGATATTACTTTACCAGGAGTTTGATCTCAAAATAAAGGATAAAAAAGACATGAAAATTTGATATCTGACCATCTAAGCTGAATACCTCCATCGAAGGACGTCACAGCTGTGACAGCCCAAAATTGACCCTAGTCGGGAAGTGGTTTCGGGACCGCTAAACCGAGTCACCGAAAGGTGTGAATGTGATGTTTATTGTCTAGAATATGTAATCATGAATGTGTGGAAATTTCAAGCTTCGATTTAGTCGATTGCATGTGAATTTAGTCAATAGGACTTATATGAGAAAATTTTAAAATGTGATAGGTCAATGCATGAGGACCTATTAGTGCATGTGGAAGAAAAAGGGGACTTGCATGTCAAAGTGCCCAATTCTTGATAAGTGGCCGGCCAAGCATGACTCCATTCCTCCAAGTTTATGTTGTTTATTATTTAATATTGGTAAGTAAATTAAAATAAATTAAAGAAAGGAATTAAAAAGGGCGAGATGAATAAAATAAGGTGGGAAGAGGGAGTGTTCATCTTTTTTTCTTTGGCTATTGCCGTGAGTGAGGAGAAGGAAGGGAGATTTGGTTATTGGATTTTGGCTTGGAAGATGGCTAGAATGAGGTATGTATTGAATGATTCTTGAAAATCTATGCATGTTTGAGATGGTTAGTTCAAATTCTACTCATCCTATAGATTAGACTTAGGATTTTGAGGTTGAAATTCGGCCAAGAAGCTTGAAACTCTTAGTAGATGTGTTAATGTCATTAAAATGGATAGTAATGTAGGATATGGTGAGTGGTTAATTGCTTTTAACTTGAAAGTTGAGGTTAAAGGGGCTAAGTGATTGCCGAATCTAATTTAGGGGTGGAGGATTGTGTTCATGTTATATTGGATAGGTAGAGGTTGTAATGAGGTTGAAATTGTTGAATTGTTAGCTTGGTAACTAATGAAGTAATCGGCCATATGGGGTAAAAATGGGATGTTCATTTTAGTTGTTGTTTCATTTTTGTGAGAAATGGGTCAAGTATTCATGAGATGAAATTGTGTGATTAGATAAATTAAAGGTAATAGTATAGTTGATGAATATATATAGATATACATATTCGGCCATCACTTAGGAGCTTATGTGATGTTGAGTTAAGCTTTGCATATTCGGCTATATATATATATACATATATATGTAAGCCCATTCGTGATACTACCTTAGGACTATGTGTATATAACCGACAAAAGAATGGGAAAAACTAGTAAGGGTGAAGGCCGAATGAGCTATAGGTGGTGTGGATGACTTTTATACATGTGGGTGTGTGTGTATGCCATTTAGTTGGTGACATTCGGCATTTCCTAATTAACATTAGAGATGAGTGAATGAAATCGGCATGTGTGTTTGTGAAAATGCCGAATGTGAATTTGGATAATATTGAGTAATGTATGTGCTTTAAAATGATGGAATGGAGTGGATGCTTTAAATGTGTTATGAACAATTATAAGTTAAATTAAGGGTTGCTAAATTACCATTGTCATTGCCGAATATACAAACATACATATGCATGTGTAATTGAAGTATGAATGTTTAGCAAGATGGTTAAACTAGTTAAATTATTGATTTAGCTCAAGGAGTTAAAGGAGGTGAATCGAGCAAAGGCAAAGAAAAGGTTATCGAGTAGCCGAGTTGGAACCGTCTTACCCAACACGAGGTAAGTCATTAAGCATGTAGTTGGTATTATTTCAATGGTCATAATGTTTATGTATTGATGCTGAATGGAATGAATAAATATACATATATATATATGCATGTACGTATGTGATGATGAAATTGTTGAATGAAAGAAAAGAGGTAAGATGTACTGAGTTGTTGATCTCGGCACTAAACGTGCGGGTATAACCATTTATGACCATGAGATTGGCGCTAAGTGTGCGGGATTAAATTGTACAGCACTAAGTGTGCGATTTGACTATGTTGCACTAAGTGTGCGAAATGAATATGATGCACTAAGTGTGCGAATTGACCATGCGGCACTAAGTGTGCGAGTTTGACTATGTAGCACTAAGTGTGCGATTTGATTACGTAGCACTAAGTGTGCGAGTTGACTATATAGCACTGAGTGTGCGGACTCAATATACATTCGTGAATCATTATGGGCACTATGTGTGCGACACTATTGAGTCGATCGCGGACAGCGGATCGGGTAAGTGTCTTGAGTACATGGCTAATAGGTGCTATGCTTGTACTTGGTGTTGAGCTCGGTAAGTTTGAACCTATGTGACAAATATACTTGAAGTCACGTACATAAAATTTATCATAGGATGGGTGAAAGGCCGTTTAGTCGTTTGATTGTAATTTATGAAAATGCTTCAATGTCCTATTGATGAGTATATGGATTGTGAATGCATGAATTGATATGAAATTGAATCGATAGGTTGGAGGAACTATGGTATGGTTCGGTATGGATGGAGTAAATTGTCTCGTTCCATTTTGTTTCCTCTTGTGATAATGTTATTGATGGATGGTAGTGCATTGCTTATGACTTACTGAGTTATAAACTCACTCGGTGTTTCCTTGTCACCCATTATAGGTTGCTTGGACTCATCTATTTTTGCGGGGTCAGGCCGTCATCGAAGTCATCACACCGGATAGCAAGTTTTGGTACTTTCTTCTTTGTTGGCTTAGAAGAACATTTTGGCATGTATAAGCTATTACGTTGTGTTTGAACTTTGGCATGTAAACTTTAAGCCATGCGAAAATGGCACGAATGTTCGATTGAGTTGGATCAAGGGTAGGCATGAAATAGACCTAGTTACTTTCGTAACAGATGCTGGCAGCAGCAGTGTCATGAGATTGAAAAATCACTAAAAATAGTAGGAGTGGAATTAATTGATGAATAAATTATGTAATCGAAGCTCGATGAGTCTGCTTTCATGAGGAAGTAACAAAAAGATCATATGGGCAGTATATTAAGAGATAATCAGATTATTGTGGGACAGGGCCAGAACGGTTTCTGGATTCCCTGCTCCGACTTTGGAAATTCATTACAAATTAACCAGAGATAATTAGGGGTCGTACCATATATGTACAGATTCCTCTCTGAGTCTAGTTTTCATAGAAACAAACGGCATCAGTATTGAAGCCCCGTGCAGGGAGATATCTAAGTCGTAATGGGCAAAGGTCAGTGTAGTCGACCCCTGCAACTTGGGAGACTTTGACTAATAAACTGTACTAATTGGCCCGACCAAAAATTCTAGAAAAAATACATAGATGGGCACATGAGTCTAGTTTCTGGGAAAAATTACGAAACTGATTTTCGAGTTACGAAACTCAAGATATGATTTTTAAAACGACTAGTACACAGATTGGGCAGTGTCTGGAAAATAAATTTTATAAGGGGTTAAAGTCAGTTAACACCTCGTGTTCGACTCCGGTGTCGGTTTCGGGTTCGGGGAGTTACAACAGCGCTTAAAGGTGATTTTTCAGACGAAATTCTACTTGCTATTTAGACAATTTTTCCTTGGTACGCAGACATGGTGAATTACCTTACCACAAGTATGGTCTTTTCTAACTTATCGCGTTCTGAAAAAGATAAGATCAAACGCGAACCGCGATACTACATTTGGGATGACCCCTACCTTTGGAAATATTGTTCCGATCAAGTAATTCGAAGGTGCATTGCAGAAACTAAGGTAAAATCAATTTTATCTTTTTGTCATTCTTATGCATGTGGTGGACATTTTGGCCCTAAATGAACCGCACATAAAGTGCTTGAATGTGGACTATATTGGCCACATATTTTTCGAGATACGTATTTGTTCTACAAAACATGAGAAAAGTGCTAAAAGGTAGGAAACCTGAGCCGAAAAAATGAAATGCCACTAACCCCAGTACATGTTTGTGAAATATTTGATATATGGGCATAGATTTTATGAGACCTTTTGTCTCGTCTTACAGTAACATCTATATTCTTCTTGCAGTTGATTATGTGTCGAAGTGGATGAAAGCAAAAGCCACTCGTCATGCTGATGCCAAAATGGTAGTCGATTTTTTAAAGAGTTATATTTTTTTCTAAGTTTGGCATACCGCGAGCATTGATTAGCAATCGTGGAATGCACTTCTATAATAAAGTAATCGACACGCTCTTGAAGAAATACAGGGTAGTGCAATAGGTTGCTACGGCTTATCACCCTCATTCAAACGGTCAAGCGGAGGTGTGAAATTGAGAAATCAAGTTGATTTTGGAGAAGACCGTTAAGCCCGATAGAAAATATTAGAGTTTATGACTTAACAATGCACTGTGGGTGTACCAAACAACTTATAAATGACTCATAGGTATGTCTCCTTATCGATTAATTTTCGATAAACGGTGCCATCTCCCTGTTGAGCTAGAACATAAGGCGTTTTGGGCGGTCAAGTAATGCAATATGGAGTTGGAAGCTGCAAGTAAGCATCGTAAGTTACATATCCAGGAACTCGAGGAAATTTGACGAGAAGCATATAAGAGTGCCCAAATTTATAAAGATAAGGTCAAAGCATATCATGAACAAAAGATAACCTGTAAACAATTTATGGTAGGATAAAAAGTATTATTTTATGACCCTACATTAAGAATTTTTGCAGGTAAACTTCGGACTAAGTGGTTAGGGCCTTTCATTGTTACTCATATATTTCGACATGGTGCAATCGAGGTTAAAAGCGAGGAATCCAAAATTTTTTTAAGGTTAACGGACAACGATTAAAGCTTTTCTACGAGAATTTTCAAGTCCACGTGGTTGAGAAGTTAGCCCTCGAAGAGCCGAATAAATAAATTCCTAGGTCGTCCAACTAGCGACGATAAATAGAAGCACTTTTTAGGAGGCAACCAAAATTTATTTTCATTTATTTAATTTTGAGTTTTAGTAAGATTTAGGTTGTAAATAAATAATTTTTTATTTAATCCAGTGAATTTGTTGTTTTTAGGAACATAATAGAGGTTTTCTAGAAGTCGAATAATGATGGTGGCGTGGGCATGCCGTGCTAATTGCTGACAATTATTTCCCAACACCGACAACATTGATTGAAACACTGGGGAGTATTCTTAACCTTTCTTTTTGCTTGTTGTTTGAGTTACTAAACTTTATTGCATATAACACATGCTTGAGGACAAGCATAGATTATGTAGGGGGTTGAGTTGGTAAGTAAATATGCATGATTTTTGCTGCATGTCTCTCTTTTGTATATGTTCAACCTTACGTTGAATTCATTCGATAGTTTATTTGACATTGAGCCTTTAATCTCATACTTAGTCAATTTGGACAATTGGGCAAATTTTTTATTCTAAATGTTCAAGCGTATAGATTAGTCGACATTTGTGTTTTAAGGTTGATATATGTAGCTAGATTTTTTGTATAAATTGATTGTTTGGAAAAATATTTGCTTCTGCATAAATAAATTAATAAAATAAAAAAATTTAAGGCTCAAGTTATGAGTGAAGTTTCAAAAACGTGACCGAATTTAGTAACCGGGGTAAGGTGCTTGGGTTGTCATCTTATCTCACGTAAAAAGGTTCGAGTGACAAGTCGATAACTTACAAACATTCTGCTAACCGAGCAAATGCTGATAAAAAATAGTAATAAAGACCGTTTGAACTGAGTAACTCGGATAGGGTGCTTGGGTTGTCATCCTAGTTCGCGTAAAAATGTTTGACCATGTTTAAAATTTTTTACTAATGCATAGTTAACAATGCATTGCAAATTATTAGATTCAAACTCATTTTGATGAAATTGTTTAGTTCACATATTTCAATTTTATGACACTTGTTGATCAAACTATATATTTTGAACATTCATTTATTTTTTGTCTATATTGTTTGCATTTATTGAGGATGTAGAAAAGAGGCTCGATTTTTAAATTATAGAATGAATTCTATTGTTTGAAGGAACAATATGCTTGAGGACAAGCATGAGTTAAGTAGGGGGATTTGATAAACATGTTAATTTGCATTTTTTTGTGTTTAATTTGGTTTATTTTTGAACTGAACCCTGCGAATTAAGTGCTTTTATGATTTAGTCTTGTTAGGGATGGAATTAGTCAAAAACAAGCTAAAAGGGCCAATTTGAAAGACAATCATTGAAATGGCGCCCAAATAAAAAGGTGGAGGAAGCCAAGGACACATCAAAACTTTTGACTTTGTAAAAGCCAAAAATAGGAAAATCTTATTATTTATTATTTATTTTATTTTTAATTTTATATTAAATTAGTTTAGGCTAAATTTAGTAAACCCCATGTATATAAATAGGGGTTTTATGTTCTTAGGAAATCATCACTTAATGCTATTTCCTACTTCAATTTGGAATTAGAATATTCTTTTTTTTTTCTCTTTCAAATTGGAGTGAAGCATTCTGCTAGTTTCAATTGCAATTTTCTTTTCTTTACTAAATTGGGCTTATTGCTTTCCAAGTGCTTCTCTTTCCCATTTTTCAACCCCTTCATCAAAATTACTTTTCAAGTTTACAAAGCATGAATAATTTCATACTTCACTAAATTTCATCTTAGCTTTAGGTCAGTGTTCTTTCCGATCGGGAATCGTGAGATACGAATTCGTGCTAAAATCTATCCAATCGGTATTCATTTTTTTCCAAAGTATCAGGATTGACAACTCATCCCTTAAGGTTAACTCAATTACAAGTCACAAAGTGCACGTTGGGTTGGAGTCGTGTTAGCTGACAGTTGGAGGAACGAGTCAGCCGTGCTGTATTCGGATCTCTGAGAACAAATCGAGGAAAAAGTGATTGGATTTAAACTACCCACGCGGTTGAGGCCATTAATTCGAGTTGGGTTCTTCAGAACATAAGGCTGCCGGAATCTTGAATCGGGAACGCGTGTATCTTAGTTAGATAATCGGTAAGGGTTTGTTTGCTGGTCATACCGAAACCAGCTACTAGAGGAGGAATTGGTGGTTAGGACATTCTTAATTGCTATAACCAGCTTATCGTTGGAAGGAGAAGATTAATTTTCGAGAGTCGATTTTTGATTCGAAATTTACCGAGTCTAAGGCTAAGGTTTATTTTATATGTTGCAAAATTCTGAATTTATTTTCTAATTTATTTAATTATTTATTTATGCTATTTCAATTATCTAGTTTCTAAACATTTCAAAAAACCCCCGATTTAGTTTTATTTCTAATTTTTGTAGGTACGATTGGAGTTGTGGGCACGACTATTGCCACGACCTTCGACACGACAAACAATCTGATCATAAGCTATACACGGAAGTTGATTAGAGCATCCAATCCTTGTGGGGTCGACCTACTACCACTCTTACTACTAATTAGAGTTAGTTTGTAGGAATTATATTAGGTGGTTTCGACGCCCATCACCCAACGATAATAATTTTTCCTATAAATACCATCTAATTTTATTTTTTTTCACTCACATCCTATTCTCTAAAATCTTTTTAATCTCTCAACTCTCTTAATTTTCTGAAGCTATTGTTCTAAATTTTCTGATACTCTCGTTTAAAAATATTAGATTTTTTTAATTGTTTCGTATTTTATTCGTTTGGATTAAATTTTCACAAATGATAACCTTTCTAATTTGTTTCAACGACAAGCATATATCCGCCATTCAAGCAATAATGGTAAGATGGAACTTTAAATTTCGTTATTTTCAATTAAGTTATATTTAAAGTTTTTTATTTTTTAAAATAATTTAAAATAAATTTTTTGTCGTTATAAATATGCGAATGATCGTGTTTTGGAGGGCTTTATACATCATTTGGAAACGGTTCCGATCACTGAAATTCATGGTTACTTGCAAGAGGCGGGGTTCTTGCATACCTTCATATTCTTAGGGGCTGAAAACTAAATCCTATACTCATCAGCGTGTTGGTGGATAGATGGAGGTCCAAGACACACACTTTTCATATTTCATGCGGTGAGTGTACAATCACACTCGACGACATAGCATTACAACTCGGTCTGCCGGTGGATGGGTCATTCGTCATGGGGTCAGCAGTCATTCCTAGTAAAGAGGACCTTTGCATGACATATTTAGGGAAGGTCTCAAAAAAATTTCAAAATGGTCAGATATCGATAAAGTGGTTGGAAACCAATTTCAAAAAGTTTTTCAGCAAGCGACCGACCTCGTCAAACAATAATAAGCCTGAGCATTCATTATGAGGTTAATCAGGGAAATTTTAATGCCCGATAAATCTTGAAATTTGGTGCACGTAAGGTGGCTACTACACCTAGCAGACTTCAAAGAATGCAGACGACTGAGTTGGGGATCAGCCCTGTTAGCCACGTTGTACCGAGAGTTGTGTCAGACGATGAAACTGGATAAAATGTCGATTGGTGGTTGCCTACTCCTGCTGCAGTTGTGGGCCTAGTGGTGACTACCGTTTCTACCTCCTCGAGTGAACGACCTATCCATGTTCCCGTTAGTGACAAGGTAAAAATCATTTATTAATAAATGTGTAGTTTGTATTGTAAATGTTTTTATCTATTATATGTTTGAACTAACATATTGCTTGTATAGGTGGAACCATGGACTGAGTTACATAGGACTACCTGAACAGCTTGAAGATATGGATGTTGTTAGATCAATGCTCAGAAGCTGAGGTTAATTACTTATTATTTTCAACCTATAATAATTACGCAATAATTTGTAAAATAAAATTTCGTAAATAATGAAATTTACAATTGTGCACTTCAGTTTGAATAGATGTCGTATACCGACAATGATATCATATCTTGCATCTCGTTGGAATTATTGGCCATTCGGGGATGTGGGGCACGGAGGTGCTATTGATAGTGTATGCGACAGTGAAAAGACACGAATCAGATTGGGTGATGCTACAGTTCGGGTGGAGGCAACAAATTTCATTGCCACCGTGAGACATAGAAGAGCTACACGAGGTGGACTTTCACGGGAAGAACGACAAGGATTGACAAAAGGTTCACAAGGACTACATCGACACTAAGGATCGTAGGATGGAATTATTACCCATCTGCAAACCATTTTTCTCATTGGACACGATAGCTTGTTTGGAGTACATGTCATGGTTCAGAATTGCTGCAAGTCATATCTGTTATCGATAGAGGCGAGGAATAGACCAATTTTCAGAAGAGGCAAGAAGTAGGCAAATCATCAGAAGAGGCAACAACAACTGCCCCAGCAATGTAGGGTCGGACGTGGTTGCACGACGGGTTTGTCATCGACTCTCGACTGAACAAACTATGTCTACGCAATATCTTGGTCAATTCACTCCAGTTATTATTGTTCATTTCACTAACCTTATTTTTTCACAAGCATTGCACTACGCACCGCGGCATGTACCTGGTTCCTCTGTTCCCGCAGGTACATATTTTAGGGCACCGACATCCCCTATATTCTACACCCCGTGTCAACTTTGATGCCGTAGCAAATGCTGAGCTAGATGCCGACACATGTACCTTTACTGATGACAACACCGATACTACCACTGATTCAATCATCGATGCCAATTTCGATGCTCGGTTCAATGCCAATGTATTCAAGTTTTGCGACACCATACATTTACATGTCGATAGTGTCAGAAACATTTATTGCATCATTGTTTTATCGAGATGGGTCATCAGCACAACCATATTTTGTTGGAATAGAGGATACACGATGAGAGGCTAGGACGACACCAAACTCAAGCACAAAGAAAAGTAATGGAGACAAAGGGGAAGACGAAGGCGAACACTATAACGAAGACGAACACTATGACGAAGACAAAACTAAGGGTGGAGACAAATATGAGTAAGGGGATGGGGGTGAAGGTGAAGAAGATGAGTACAATGGTGATGATCTAGTTTATGAGCCCGCAACAATAGTTGTGTGCAGAAATCCTCCTCGCGGCTATTAGCCACCGCCCTATGACACACATTCTCTTCAACGACACCAATGATATATTTATTTATCTATTGTGATGTAAATATAGATGGCATCAATAAAAAAACCATAAATTTTCATTTCAACTCATTTTTGTTTTGTTACATTCTAACATAAGTTATACGTAAGTTAATAAGAAATAACAAATTTGGTACCCGAGAAGAATGAAAGTATTGTAATCAATTTTATATCCTCTGAAAGTAAATAAGGCCAGCGACATTGAGGCCCTAATATACCCCTCAACATAGAACATGTTGCCTTTGTATGCCCTGGATTTCTACAGTACTAGCATAACCTCTGTTGACTATCCCTCTTGCAAATATCCATATTGTTCTTTATTTGGGTGGAATTTGGGTGACCTTTCGATATGAGATGTAGGTCCCTATTTGGCACCAACTCATACAACACGTTGAACACTGCTCTTATCTAGGACGGGTAAAAATTCAAGACTCCATACTCTATGCATGAGTTTCAGCCTATACACATCGTTGATTTAAGGTGTGTACTCAATTTGTAGGTTCCTACATATGGAAATTACATGCGCGCATAGGAATCGAAGTGCTTGAAATCTCCCACAATCGTAAGTCTCTCCTATTAGGTCAACACGATATGAAGCCCTTAACATGTCCTGGTCGAGCTTAGTGTGCTCTATTACTCGAAATTCCAGGGTTCGATGCGAGTGAAACACTACATACATAGTGTTCACTCTCACTGTATTTCGTCTAATCTCTTTCATGACATCCTCGCACCAACTGTGGCTACCCATTATTTGTCCAACATATACCACTGTCTGCTTTTGAAATAAGGCAACCAAGTGAAAGTATGTTTATTTGACAATAAAGGTTATGGGACAATGACATACCCCCTTTAGAAGAAATTGATGCACTCGACTAATTTTGATGTCATGAGCTCATATCGTAGACCCCCATCATACGGTTGTGTCCATTGTTCGAAGGGTATGTTCGTTAGGTATGCCATACCATAACTGTTGATGGTGCCCAAGTTGTTCAACATTTCGTAGAACCAATGTTGGATGAACTCGTACCCTGTTGAGAAAACCATACCCATGAATGCAAAGAACAAACCTAGTATGATGTAACAAGATTGTGCAAATAGTGGCAACCACATACCCATGTCAATGACTTGATCTCACTTACTTTTTGAAGGATATTTTAAGTGGTAGATAGATATAACATGTCATAAGTTGTACCTATGATGGGTGAAATCCCAAAGGCTACGCTATCGATCAATCATGGACAGTATTCCAGTCCCCCTATCCAATATGACACATATGTTAGGCTGCAAGCAAATGTGGCGATGTAATCAGCTCAGGAAGAAATCCAAGTCATCTATGATTTCTCTGGGAGTTATTGCAAATGCTATTAGTTGAACCTTTTGATTACCATCCCGAGCAACGACAATCAGCAACCGATGTTGATACCTTCCATACAGCCAAGTGCCATCAATTTGCACCAAAGGTTGCAATTCTGGAAAGCTTCTCGGCATTGCTCAAAGGTTCAAAATAATTGATAGAATACTCTTTTTGCAGGGACCAATTGATCATTGAAGTACGTTGGGTGCGTTTCCAGATTGGTTATGGAACCTGGTACATACCAATCCAATACTTGACACCACTGCCAAAGATAATTGTATGAACTATCCCACCTATGTTACAACTTATCTATAGCCTTTTGTTTTGTAACCCATGTTTTTTAGTACGATGAAGTATAGTCGTATTGGTTACGGATGGTTGTAATCAACATTGGGACTAAAATCCTGGGACTCACCTTCACTATTTGTAGAATAATGTCAAAAATCATGTCCGAGTTTAGCATGGGATGATCCTTACTTGCAGCACAAGTATTTGGATCGAATTACTTCTTTGTCGTCCACAGTCAGGTTTTCTTTCGTAAAGATGCCATGATTTCCATTTGCACACTCCTCGCGTATTGCGCACTTTCCCTCAAATTTCTCAAAACTGGACTTCTTGAAATAGTAGTTCACGCCATTCTTAAAGTTGTATCGCTTTAGTGCAGCAAGGAAAGTATCTTTATTTGGGTATTCCATTCCAACTTCTAGTACTCGTACATTATACGATGTACTTCCATGATCGAGTGTTCTGTGCGGTTGCTACTGAAACGCTAAACCACCCTCGGTTGATAGGTTAATATTGGTCATGTGAGGCAGAGATTCATATGCCCTATATTGTGGGTTTGGATTTGGAGCATTTTCCGAGTCATGATCGTTAGGCCCACAAGGTTCTGGCTCCGTTGGAATAGGCTCTAGTTTAGAAAATAGTGCTTCTTTCGAATCATTATTCCTTAAACATCTTCTCCCCCATCCCTATTCTATAAAAAAATTCTTGGTGTTAAAATTTCGATCGTTAAAAATATTTGGTTCATGTTTGAGGTATTTTTAAGTCGTCGGTGATGCGATATCACTCTGAGTTTCACACATTTCATATATCATGTCGAGATGGGACCATTATCTCTAAAGCCTATCTTGGGGAAGTCAAGTTTTGGGATAATTTTGCTTTGTATGATCATGGGTAGAAGTCTACGTAGAGGTCTCAATTGACGACCCTTATGAGGTAATAGATTAGGGTATAACGGGGGAGCCAGTTGATGATCGTTACACTACCACAAGCTCAAACTTTTTAAATACCCGAAAATGTTACCTTATAAATACCGTATAGAAGTTTGAAGGCATAATCATAGGAAAAAACTATGGGGTTTCCCATTATAATTGGCCTAATTTTATTTTCTCTATTTACAGGCAACCGGTACCTTTAACCTTCCTTCTTATCTAAAGGCCGACACCGTTGTGGATGTAGGAGGACTCTTAGAAAGGGGGTGACTGTTTCAATGGAGTAAATATGATGCTCCTTTCTAGGCGACGACAATTGCCATTATTAAACAACTCATTCATAACTATAACCACTGTCACACTGACCCGAGTTTGACCTCTACTTTCACTAAGAAATCCGCTCTCCCCCTGAGAATCCTCTTGTGTCCACCTCGGTGTCAGCTTTTGAATAAAAATGAAAGGTTAAAAATATTGGCTGCTTCGAAATAGAGAAAAAATTATGTTGATTACAATGGAAATCCCTCTAGTTTTCCCTATGATTATGACCTTAATCTTATGTATTGTATATATAATGCATCATTTGTGGGTATCTAAAAAACTTGAACTCGTGACCGTGTAATGATCATCAACTGGCCCTCAATTATACTCGAATCCATGACCACTTCATGGTCGCCGACTAGGACCTCCACCTAGACTTCAACACCTAATCATATCAAGCATTGTCACCCTAGACCTGATTTCCCTAAGATGGGTTTCTAAGGTGATGGTCCTATCCAGCCAGCCATGACATATGAAATGCATGTGTTCTAAGACACGTTATCACATTCTCAACCCTTCAAAACTACCTCTAAATTTTCACTGTTTCAGTCAAAAACCCTAAACCCTTTTAAAAAACCCTAAACCTTAACCCTAAAAATCCTAAACCTTAAAACTATTAAAAACCTTAACCCTAAGAGAGACACACGAAAAGTGTGCTGAGTTGGACACGCTTTTCGTTTCTCTCTCCAAAATTGATTTATTTCCTTAAATTTTAAAAATATGGCACAAAACCCTAATTAAAAAAAATCAGCATATTTGACTAAGTTGGCCTTTACTTTTATTTTACTTAAATTTTACTGAGATTTGAGATGAGAGGTTTATTGACAACTAAATTAGTAAATAACTTACTTCCTATTTTATAGTTATTGCAAATACCTAATTTTTTCGGGATTTACAATCTTGACTTGGATTTCAGAGTCCTCTCGTGAATTCTTTGTTCTAAACATAATTACTTTTATTTAATTTTAAAATTGAAATTGAATAAGAGATAAATATTTTTTTTCCTTTTTAAGATTTTAGCATTTAAAGTTGGGTTAAGTTTTATTTTTTTTAGCTTTGATTCTATTTTCAATTTTTTTTGAAATAATCTTAAATTATTTTAAATTTGATTTAATTTAAAATTTGATATTTTTGGCATGAGTGGGTGGATATTTAGATATCCACTTATGGTTTTTTTTCTAAATAAGAACAATAAATTTTATTTAAATGAAATATTTGGTACACTATCACCACAAATTGAGTTCGGAGTTCATAAGTATCTTATAGCGATATGGTTTTTATATTTTAAAACTGCTTAGCAAATACTAACTTTTTCTTTAAAATAAATTGAAGTTTATATTTTAAAAATTTTAAATAAAGTTTTAAATAAAATTATTTTGAGGCTTGAAAGATTTTTTTTAATTTTAAAGCTAAGTTAGTTTTAAAATTCAAATTAAAGCCCAAAACATTTTTAAAAAATCCACATTAATTTGTAGGCTTGAATCGGTTTTGAAGTATTGTTTTAATTTGGAGCCCAAGTTAAGTTAACTTATAGCTCACCTTTTTTTAAAGTCCAAGTTATTTTGAGCCCAATTTTAATTTACAATCCATTTTATTTTTTAAAAAAGAGTTTTGAATCAGTTATGTAAAGAGTCCAATTACAGTATTGGCCCTTGGCCCATCTCAATTTTTAAGGGCCCAAGCCCATATCATTTTCGTGTTTCAGCTAGGGTTTGAAAACATAACCTTTGGCTGCCACCACAAATGTGAGCACACACAAAGAGTACATTTTTAGCCAAGTCAATTTTTAATAGAAATTAGTTACAATTGATGAACGGTTTTGTAACGCCCTAAATTTTTAGTTTTTGAATTATTAAAAATTGTCAACATGATTAATTTGGTTTACTGGTTAAGTGTTGTACTTATGTACGTGAGGTTTTGGGTTTGAATTTTTTCCTTGAAGTTTTGTTAATTTTGCCCCAACCCTTATTTGTGGATATTAAGGTTAAAAATTATTTTCGCTCAACTAATGACAAGAATGAGCTTGTTGGTTCAATAGTAAGGCTTCTCTTACCCAGTGATCTGGTGTTTGAGTTCTTGTGTGTGTGAAATGGGGATATTTTTGCACTTTTCTTACTTGTGCTTCCCATAAGGTGGAAGTTGGGAAGATTTCAAATTTTAAGGTTTAATCTGATAGGATGACAGTAAATCTGATAAGTTGAGATTCGATTTTATTTTAATTCTTTTTAAAAAATTTTTCCTAAAATCTCTCCACAATCGTCCACTTATTTTCCCACTCTCCTCATTGTTTTGGTTTTTACATTGGTTATTGGTAAATGTTCTCAAACTTATTTTCCTTTCTTTTTTCCAAATTATTCCTTCTGATTTCTCATTATTCTCTTTAACATCGAAATTTCGTTGGTGGGTATGTTTTTGAATACTAGAGCTGTGGTATGTTTTGTGTAATTAGGGTGTTCGTTTATTTCAGGAAGTTTATTTTTGGGTATTTGTTATTTGAGAAATTTTTGGTCCATGTTATTTGCGTTTTGATAATTCTGCTTGTGGGAATATGTTCGGTGATAATTGTGAAGCATTCAATTCTTCTCCTGTGACCTAGATAACATTTTAGGTTGCTATTTTCTCAAGGGTATGTTATTGATTTGTTGTTTAAGGTTGACTTAGGTGTTAGGATTGTGTTGTTGGTGTTTGCGACCGAGTTAGGGACTCAAAATTTAAATTATCGTTGTTAGTTCTCATGTCCATACGGTTGGTTTAAGTATCAGAATTACGGTTGTGGTGTGGGCATCAAAAAACGATCGAGTGTGGAATAAAAACCACAAAAAATAGCGAATGACACAATCCCAAAAAACCCACTGTCGACATCACATAACCATGTGCCAAGCCGTGTGGCAGACCGTGTGACAGCCCTAATTCGACCCTAGTCGGAATGTGGTTTCGGGACCACAAAACCGAGTCATAAAATTTAGTTAAAATTTTAGTTGCATATCTTATATGTATGATAGTACTTGTACAAAAATTTGATGTTTTAATTTTATATTGGGAATGTGAATTTTGCTTGAAAGGATCTAGTTGAAAGACTTGGAAAATTATGATAGGTAAATAAGTAAGGACCAAATAGTATTAAAGTGGGAAAGTGTTGTCCTTGCATGTCAAATTAGCCAAACTAAAGCATAGTGGCCGGCCATGCTATGGGTGGAAACATGTCTCCAACATGTTATGCTAGTGATGTATGTTAAGAAAAATAAAATAATGAGCATGGTGATTGAATAATGAAAGGAAGGGTGATGAAAAAAAAAATACATGGTCTCATCCATACCCCCTTGTTGCCTTGAATTGAAGAAAGAAAACAAAAAAAAAGTGTTCATTCTTGAACATCCTTGGCCGAATAGAGGAAAGAAAGGAAGGGGAAAAGCTTGAGAAAATCGGCTATGGTGGTTTGCTAGACTAAGGTATGTTTGATATTATTCTTTGAGATTCATGTATATTTTAAGTTGTAAGTGAAAATCTACCTAGCCATGGTTCAAATTTTGTTAATTGATGGAGATGATATTCGGCCATGAATGTTACATTCTTGGTTGGTATTTTGATGTCTTTGGTGATGAGGTGTGAAGATGGTTGATTTTGAGTGTTTAATAAAAAGGATGCATGAATTATTGTTAAATAATGGTCGAATGTAGCATGATTAAAGATGTGAATAAATTGAAGTTAAGGAGGTTGTCAATGAAAAATATGAGTTGGATGAGGCTTAAAGAATAAAAATCTAGGTGACTAGAGGTCAAGGACATTCGGTCATAGGCTTGTGTGCTAGCAAAATCGGCCAAGTGTTTATGTGGTGGAAATTAAGTGTTAAATGGAATGAAAATGATATTATATGGGGGTATGTATATTCGGCCATATGAGTAAATATATAGATGATGTTAAATTTGATTATGTATAATGGGCATTAAGATGTGGAACATAAGAAATGTAGTCATATGTGGAATTACATGATGTTATAGTTGACATTGTACACACATACATCCATTCGGCCATCAACATGAGTAATTAGTGAGGATGGTTGCCGAATATACAAACATACATAAGCATGTGTAATTGAATTATGAATGTTTAACAAGATGGTTAAACTAGTGAATTATTGATTAAGCTCAAGGAACTAAAGGAGGAGAATCAAGCAAAGGCAAAGAAAAGATCACTGAGTAGCCGAGTTGGAACCGTCTTACCCAACACAAGGTAAGTCATTAAGCATGTAGTTGGTATTATTTCAAATGGTCATAATGTTTATGTATTGATGCTGAATGGAATGAATAAATATACATATATATATATGCATGTACGTATGTGATGATGAAATTGTTGAATGAAAAGAAAAGAGGTAAGATGTACTAAGTTGTTGATCTCGGCACTAAACGTGCGGGTATAACCATTTATGACCATGAGATTGGCGCTAAGTGCGCGGGATTAAATTGTACAGCACTAAGTGTGCGATTTGACTATGTTGCACTAAGTGTGCGAGATGAATATGATGCACTAAGTGTGCGAATTGACCATGCGGCACTAAGTGTGCGAGATTGACTATGTAGCACTAAGTGTGCGATTTGATTACGTAGCACTAAGTGTGCGAGTTGATTATATAGCACTGAGTGTGCAGACTCAATATACATTCGTGAATCATTATGGACACTATGTGTGCGACACTATTGAGTCGATCGCGGACAGCGGATCGGGTAAGTGTCTTGAGTACTTGGCTAATAGGTGCTATGCTTATACTTGGTGTTGAGCTCGGTAAGTTTGAACCTATGTGACAAATATACTTGAAGTCACGTACATAAAATTTATCGTAGGATGGGTGAAAGGCCGTTTAGTCGTTTGATTGTAACGAAAATAAATTGATTTATGAAAATGCTTCAATGTCCTATTGATGAGTATATGGAATGTGAATGCATGAATTGATATGAAACTGAATCGATAGGTTGGAGGAACTATGGTATGGTTCGGTATGGATGGAGTAAATTGTCTCGTTCCATTTTGTTTCCTCTTGTGATAATGTTATTGATGGATGGTAGTGCATTGCTTATGACTTACTGAGTTATAAACTCACTCGGTGTTTCCTTGTCACCCATTATAGGTTGCTTGGACTCATCTATTTTTGCGGGGTCAGGCCGTCATCGAAGTCATCACACAGGATAGCAAGTTTTGGTACTTTCTTCTTAGTTGGCTTAGAAGAACATTTTGGCATGTATAAGCTATTACGTTGTGTTTGAACTTTGGCATGTAAACTTTAAGCCATGCGAAAATGGCACGAATGTTCGATTGAGTTGGATCAAGGGTAGGCATGAAATGGACCTAGTTACTTTCGTAACAGATGCTGGCAGCAGCAGTGTCATGAGATTGAAAAATCACTAAAAATAGTAGGAGTGGAATTAATTGATGAATAAATTATGTAATCGAAGCTCGATGAGTCTGTTTTCATGAGGAAGTAACGAAAAGATCATATGGGCAGTATATTAAGAGATAATCAGATTTTTGTGGGACAGGGCCAGAACGGTTTCTGGATTCCCTGCTCCGACTTTGGAAATTCATTATAAATTAACCAGAGATAATTAGGGGTCGTACCATATATTTACAGATTCCTCTCTGAGTCTAGTTTTCATAGAAACAAACGGCATCAGTATTGAAGCCCCGTGCAGGGAGATATCCAAGTCGTAATGGGCAAAGGTCAGTGTAGTCGACCCCTGCAACATGGGAGACTTTGACTAATAAACTGTACTAATTGGCCCGACCAAAAATTCTAGAAAAAAAATACATAGATGGGCACATGAGTCTAGTTTCTAGGAAAAATTACGAAACTGATTTTCGAGTTACGAAACTCAAGATATGATTTTTAAAACGACTAGTACACAGATTGGGCAGTGTCTGGAAAATAAATTTTATAAGGGGTTAAAGTCAGTTAACACCTCGTGTTCGACTCCGGTGTCGGTTTCGGGTTCGGGGTGTTACAGACCGTGTGAGCCACACATGTAAGGCCATACGGGCTAGGTTATTTGGGCCATGTAGGCCACAAGGGCATGTGATAGGTCGTGTGGACCACACTAGCTAGGCCAGTTGGGCCACATAGGCGTGTGGGCCCATTTTTTGTAAAATTTGGTTAGAGCTGAATTGCCACATATGAAATTGAGCACAATTTTGCAAAGAAATAGCCCACTTGCCTCTCGAGAAGAGATGGGAAACATGCTCAATATCATTTGATTGAATAGTTGACCCAGCTCCTTATTGTTTGAAGAAACCCTCCACTTCAATTGGTATTTTTTCACGAAAAGCAAACATGAGATAACAAATCCAGTCTTTCACTAAGATTTCGAATAGCTGTCCCGAGTTCAAGTTGATTATGTTTTGTTGGTACATGATATTCGTTACAGGTTTTAAATATTTATAATGAATCATTATTGAAACTAACTATTATCACGATGAAGGAAAGTGTACATATCGAACAGTAGTATAGCTTTAGCAAGACCGGATTATCGAACCCAAAGGAACTAAAAGTACTAGTATTAACTTTCTTTTTATTATCTAGCCTAAAAAATAAAAGGGTTTTGTTTATCTAACTAATTAACTAAACTAAGAAATCATAGAAAATAGAATTGGGGAATTACTTTTGGAAAAAAGATTGAATTAAGACAATACCTAAGGAAAAATCCACCTAGACTTCACTTGTTATTTGACTCTGAATCGGACTATTTATTCATTTGACTTGATCCGAAGAAATCCCTAAGTTATATTATTATCCCTCTCGAGACTAACAACGTCTAAACCTAGGTTGAATAATTGAAATCTCTTTCTAATTAACTCCCTAGGGTTGCATTAACTCGATCTATGGATCCCCTTATTAGGTTTCACCCTAATCCGACAAAATCTTGTCACCCTATCTCTAGGCGCGCAATCAGCTTCACTTAATTATGACAAATGTACTCTTAGACAGGGTCTATTCCTCCTCTGAATAAGAGCTTAACTTGAATCAATATCCTGGAATATTAAGAAAAGAATTAAGAACACAATTAAGAACAAGTCAAATATTTATCATACAATTCATATAATAATAACAAGATCTGTCTTAGGTTTTATCCCCCTTATGTATTTAGGGGTTTTAGTTCATAACTAAAAAGGTAAACATCTTAGAAGAATAATAAATACAAAACATAAAGAAAAACCCAAAACTCCTGAAGGGAAATTGAGGGGAGATCTTCAGTCTTGATGATAAATCTGGCTTCTGAGATGGATCAATCGGCTTTTCTTGAGCAGTTCCCTGCTTCCTCCTCTGTGCCCCCTTTTTCTCCTCCTCTTAGGCTTTAGAATGGCTAAGAACCCTCAAAATTGGCCTTTCTGAATTAGACTCAATTTGGGCTCAACAGGGACATGCCCATGTGACACGACCGTGTGCGATTACTTCAGGCCGTGGTTAAGCCTGTTAAATAGGTACGGGCGTGTGGTCCACCCGTGTGAGTCGTGCTTCGATTCTGCCAAATTGACAAGGCTGTGTGGTCTGCCCGTGTGAAGAGGTCCAGGCCGTGTTGATTTCAAATTCTTCTCTATTTTTGGCCCGTTTCTCGTTCCTTTCACTCTCCTATGCTCACCTAAGTTTAAAACATGAAATTAAGGCATTAGGAGCGTTGAATTCACCAAATATAAGGAAAAATCATCCATAAAATGTACTAAGCATGGGATAGAAATATGTATAAATTACGGTTTATCAAATACCCCCACACTTAAGCATTTGCTTTTCCTCAAGTAAAATCCTCAATTCATAATCAAAATAAATTCTTCTCAACTTATAATTTCTATCGATAATATCTCAAAATAATCCATAGGTAATCAGACATTGAAAATTCAACTGGAAAAGCATTAAAGTTTCAAACATTCCAAGTTGAGCATTTTATCATAAAAACATAGGTGTCTCCCCTCATCTAAGTAATTACCTTTGATTCAAAATATCACAGAGTTTCACATTCTCACTAAAGATTCACTCAAATCACTCGAGGTGTTTAAGGACAATAAATGAAGCACTCAGTAGTCAATAATGAAGAGTCATTACCATAGGCTTGCATGAAAATCAAATCCCTACCACTATAAATTGAGATGAAACATCAATCAAAAGGTCTTTAGAGGGTTGTAACGTGGCTTTAGTTAGAGGGTGTGGTCACAAACTGAAAGAAAGGGTTAGAATCGAGATTGAATTGAAAAATTGTCTAACTAGAAAAATAACTAGTCATCAATTGCGTACAATAGAGCTTTTTCTCAGAATATGGAATTTAACTTCTTTAGCTCAGAAGATCACTACTAATAATATGTATACATGTATATATATATTTCAGAACAAGTCAAATTACAAAATAGAATAAAACATAGCTAAACATCTATTCCAACTCAAATCTTGACAAAAATAGGGATCGAATTAATTTAGGGGATTTCAACATAATGAGTTATGGGTTAATATTGAGGGTAAATTAATGAATGGGTTGTTAGGCTCAATGGGGTTCACTAAGGGTTCATTGTGAAGGAAGGCTTTTATGGAGTGAGTGGGTTAAACCTAAGTGCCTTTATCATTTTGACATATCAAATCAAATGGTGTGGTCTTGACATGCATAATCAAGCAAGTTCTAGAATAACAATTCAATACTGACGCACTCATAATGAAAGTGAGCATGAAAGAAATAATAGATGCTCTAAAGGCTCAAGATCTCACAAAAATTATGGCTTTTTGAAGTTTAAACTTGTGAATTCCAACTCAAAATAATACCTAAACTTGGGGGAACAACCTAAAAGTTTTTAATTCTTCAAAAATCAACTTATCATGCTTGATTCCCTAATGTCTTACAGTTTAAACAATCAATGCATAAATACCTATGTTTTAATTTAAGATATATCAATAAACATTATAGACTAATTGGAATTCATTCTAATAATGATATGAGAAGATCGCATGAGAATAAATCAAAATTCAGGGATTTTTCTGATATAAAAGACCAATACCCCCACACTTAAGATGTACATTTCCCTCAATGTACAAAGATAGATGTTTGAAAAAGATAGATATATAATCATAAGATAAGGAGAGAATTGAAACTTCCTGAATGATGAATGAATCCCTTGAATTGGTGTTTTGGAGAATAATCAGCGTGAGAGTGGAGGAGGATACTCCGGTGGTGGTAGAGGTTCATTAGTCCATAAGTCCTGCGCCAAAAGAATATTATATATGGTGGTAGCTATAGTTGTGGTCGAGCAGGACATGGCAGTCATGGAGAACCGTTCCCGGTGGAGTTTCTAGTTCCTATGTGATGATGAGCTTAGGAGCTCTTTATGATTGAGATAAAACTAGGATCTCTTTGAGAGGTTTATTGAAGCATAATTATTCGTAGTGAAATAGCCGAAGAATAAAAATTGTAAAAACTCAGGATAAAATAGTATTAAAAGGAAATAAATAAAAATAATAATTTCAAAATACAGAGATAAAAATAAAATAAAATAAATAATAGGTGTTTATAGAGAAATTAGGGCACACGGTCGTGGGGCACGCCCGTGTGCTCTAATCTCAGCCCGTGCATTTCATAGTTTTCGAAATTAGGCGCATTGGTGTACACGGCCATGTTGCACAGCCGTTTCGATCTCCGTTCATTTCTCCCACGCCCGTGTATGCAGGCGCACGACCGTGTTAAATTGACAGGTTCACCCACGATTTCAAAACACGGGCGTGTTGCACGCTCGTGTTATTTTGCCAGTTTTGGCCAAGGCTATGTCGCAAGCCGTGGCTACTTATCGTATCCCATGTTGGGGAAGAATTTTTTTGCCCTGTTTTCACATGACCGTATCGCACGGCCGTGTTGTATCCCGTAGTATGTGCACGGCTTACGGCACGCCTGTGTGCCTGGCCGTGTAGTTCTGAAAAGCCTGCGTTCAATGATTTGGTTAGTATGTTAGATTTTAAAAACTAAAATTTAAAGAAAGTAATATTGTTAGTGCTCGGGTTGCCTCCCGAGAAGTGCTTATTTAAAGTCTAAGGTAGACTTTACCGTGTGAGTATACTTAAAGAGTTTCGTGGAGCCGTAGCTCCTCCCTGTCATCTTTAATTTCTCACCGTTGTAAGGTTTGAGGCGTTGTCCATTTACGTTGAAAGTACCTTGCGATGGGTGACTTATTTCTACGGTGCCGTATGGGAAAACTGTTTTGACTACGGACGGACCTGGCCATCGTGATTTAAGCTTCCCAGGGAATAATTTGAATCTCGAGTTATATAACAGTACAAGATCTCCAACTTCAAATTGTTTATTTTGTTTTAACCGAGCATCATGGCGTTGTTTCGTTGCTTCCTTGTATAGTCTTGAATTTTCATATGCATAAGTTCGCAATTCGTCTAACTCGTTTAACTGCATCAACCTGTTTTCACCTACAAGTTTGGGATCAAAGTTTAGAAATTTTATAGCCTAGAATGCTTTGTGTTCTAACTTAATTGGTAGATGACAACTTTTTCCATAAACGAGGTTGTATAGTGATGTTCCTATGGGGGTTTTACAAGCAGTTCTATAAGCCCATAATGCGCCATCTACTTTCATTGCTCAATCTTTCCTGTTTAATCCTAATGTCTTTTCTAAGATATGTTTAAGTTCTCGATTTGCCACTTCGACTTGGCCACTAGTTTGAGGGTGGTAAGGGGTAGTTGTTCGGTGGTAAACTCTATATTTCTTGAAGGTCTTTTCAAATTAGGCGTTTCAGAAATGAGTCCCCCTATCGCTGATGATTAATCTAAGTGTTCAAAATCGAGAGAAAAGTTTTTTAAGGAAACGTACCACTACTCTAGCATCATTTGTAGGCAGAGCTTGGGCTTCAACCCATTTAGACATATAATCGACAACTACTAAGATGTATTTATTCCCAAATGGACTAGGGAATGGACCTATGAAGTTGATATCCCAAACATCAAATATTTCACATAAAAGCATATATGTTTGAGGCATTTCATCATGGTTAGAGATATTACCTGTCCTTTGGCATTTGTCACAAGAAATAACATACCCGTTGGCATCTTTGAATAAGGTGGGCCAATAAAAACCTGATTCAAGTATTTTATGTGCGATCTTATTTCCACCGTAATTTCCTCCAGCTGGTCCTGAGCGGCAATGTTCCAAGATTTTTAATGCTTCTGTTCTTGTAACGCATCACCGAATGACTTGATCTGCACATATACGAAAAAGAAAAGGATCTTCCCAAAAGTAGTTTTTCACATCAGTAAAGAATTGTTTCTTTTTCTGATGTGTCAACCCTGTTGGGATAATGTTAGCGGCTAAAAAATTCGCAATGTCTGCAAACCAAGGTACCTCCGAGTCAGAAATAGCAAAAAATTGTTCTTCAGGGAACGAATCATTTATTTCCACTTCATCTAGCTCTTTAGTACTTTGAATTTTCAAGCCTGGATAAATGATCAGTTGCGAGTTTTTCTGCTCCTTTCTTATCTTGAATTTCTAAGTCGAATTCCTGCAATAACAAAATCCATCGAATGAGTCGAGGCTTTGCATCAGTCTTAGTTAACAGGTAGTGAAGGGTAGAACGGTCAGTATAAACAAAAACTTTAGACAATATTAGATATGGCCTAAATTTATCGAATGCAAAAACCACAGCTAACAATTCTTTCTCTGTGGTGGTGTAGTTCTTCTATGCGGCTGTCAAAGTTTTGCTGGCATAATAAATAGGTTGAAAGTGCTTGTCCCTTCGCTATCCCAAAACTGCACCTACTGCAAAGTCACTCACATCACACATTAGCTCAAAAGGTAAATTCCAATTAGGTGCTATTATAATTGGAGCATTAATCAATTTATCCTTTAGAGTATTAAATGCTTCTAAACATTCCTGATCAAAATTAAAGAGCATATCTTTTTTTAGTAATTTGGTCAAAGGCTTAGCTATTTTAGAAAAATCTTTAATAAATCTTCTATAAAACCCAGCATGTCCTAAAAAACTTCTAATAGCCTTAATCGAACTAGGAGGAGGTAATTTTTCAATGATTTCGAATTTAGATTTATCAACCTCAATCCCTTTACTAGAAATTTTATGTCCTAACACAATACCTTCTTGAACCATAAAGTGACATTTTTCCCAATTAAGTACAAAGTTTGTTTCCTCACATCTTATTAGAACCCGTTTTAAATTTTTAAGGCAAAGATGGAAAGAGTTACTGAATACCGAGAAATCATCCATAAATACCTCCATGATTTCTTCTACGAGTTCGTCAAAGATGGCCATCATGCATCTCTAAAACGTAGCAGGAGCATTACATAATCCAAAGGGCATTATTCGATAAGAAAATGTACCGTATGAACATGTGAATGTAATTTTTCCTGATCTTCAGGGGCTATTGGGATTTGGAAATAGTTAGATAGTCCGTCTAAGAAGCAGTAGTACTTGTACCCTGATAGTCTTTCCACCATTTGGTCAATGAATGGCAAGGGGAAGTGATCTTTTCTTGTGGCATCATTTAGCTTCCTATAGTCAATGCAAACTCTCCAACCTGTGACTGTCCTAGTTGGAATTAGTTCATTCTTCTCATTGGCTACCACAGTCATGCCTCATTTTTTAGGAACAACCTGTACTGGACTTACCCAAGAACTGTCAAAAATAGGATAAATAATTCCAGCATCTAGAAGTTTAATTACCTCGGCTTTAACAACTTCCTTCATGTTTGGGTTCAGTCGTCTTTGGGCTTGCATATATGGTTTATATTCATCTTCCATTAAAATTTTGTGGGTGCAAAAAGAAGGGCTGATCCCTTTAATGTCAAAAATTTTCCAAGCTATGGCCTTTTTATGTTCTTTTAATACTTGGATTAATTCCTCTTTCTCCTTGGGTTGCAAGTTAGACTCAATAATAACTGGTAATGTAGAATTATTTCCAAGGAATGCGTATTCCAAGTGATTTGGTAATTGTTTAAGTTCCAGTTTGGGAGGTTCTTCAATAGAGGGTTTTTGCTTAAAATCATCATTCCCTTTAATGTTATCATATTCTACTTGTCTTTAGAAAGATTTATTGAAGTTCAGTTTAGCTTTTATTTTACCTGTCTCAGAATCATCATCATCTATCTCCTCTCCTTAGGCATGACACAGTCCTATGTGTCCTTATGTATGATTTCCTGAAAAGAGTCTTGAGCAGTGTGGTCAATAGAGTCAATAAAATAACATGAGTCATCCTGTTCCATAGAAAATCTCATGGCATCATAAATTTTAAAAACAATTTCTTCGTCACCTACTTTTAGTACCATTTTACCATCACCCACATCAATAACAGCCCTACCAGTTGCTAAAAATGGACGCCCTAAGATTAAAGGCACTTCGATATCTTCGTCCATATCAAGCACAACGAAGTCAACAGGGAATATAAATTTATCTACTTTTACAAGTATGTCCTTTATAATACCTCTAGGATATTTAACAGATCTATCTGCTAGTTGAATACTCATCCTAGTGGGTTTAGGTTCCCCAATACCAAGTTGTTTAAACATTTTATATGACATCAAATTAATGCTAGCACCTAAATCATCTAGTGCCTTATCAACGTTAAAACTACCAATTAAGCAGGGTATGGTAAAACTTTTTGGATCTTTTAGTTTGGTTGGCAGTTTGTTTTGGAGTATAGCCGAGCATTCCTCATTAAGTTCCATTGTAGATAAGTCTTCAAACTTCATTTTGTTAGTTAGGAGCTCCTTTAAAAATTTTTTGTATGGAGGCATCTGCGATATAGCTTCAACAAAAGGTAAGTTAATATGTAGTTGTTTAAAAAGTTCAAGGAATTTACCAAATTGTGCATCCATGCGGTCTTTCTTCAACGTTTCTGGGTATGAAATTGGTGGCTTATATTCCTTCGGCATTGGATTGTCATTGTTTTCAGGTTTTACCTCCTCTCCTTTGCTTTTGTCAGCTTCTTGTTGTGGCTTCTTTTTCGATTCAGCTAACACTTTCCCACTCCTTAGTGTAACTACTTTCACATGTGCTTCTGGATTGGGTTCGGTGTTACTAGGTAGATTTCCTGGTGCTTTTTCGGGAATCATCTTAGCCAGCTGTCCAATTTGAGTTTCGAGCCCTTGAATCAATGCTTGTTGATTTTTGAGCGCTGTCTCAGTATTCTAAAAACAAATTTTTGACACCGAGATGAATTTGGTTAGCATCTCCTCAAAGTTTGACTTCTTTTCTTGCTGGTAAGGTGGTTGTTGAAAACTCGGAAGATGTTGTGGCCTTTGATTTCCTTGACCAACCCACTAGAAATTGGGATAGTTCCTCCAACCTGTATTATAAGTGTTACTATATAGGTTATTTTGGGATCTAGAGTTATTGTTACCCATATATTGGACTTGTTCCTCCTCGATGCTAGGGTTGAAGGGTTGATATTCTGTGCATGCTCCTCCTCCATTCGAATCGCACCTCATCACTGAATGTAGCTGAGTAGAACCACAAAAACCATTAATCTCGGTCGAGGTTGAAAACACTGGCTGCTTTCGTCAGCTTTGTTCTCATAAGTTGCCACTGATAGTTATTCAGTGACATCTTCTCAATAAATTCGTAAGCCGCCTTAGGTGTCTTATTATTGATAGTCCCTCCAGCGATTGCATCAATCATCTACCGAGTCGAAGGATTTAGGCCATTATGGAATGTTTAAACCTGTAGCCAAAGCGGTAACCCATGGTGAGGGCACCTTCTCAAAAGGTTCTTGTATCTCTCCCATGCATCGTAGAGTGTTTCTAAATCCATTTGCACAAAAAAGATATATCATTACGTAATTTAGCTATTTTAGCCGGTGGAAAATATTTTAATAAAAAATTTTCGGTCATTTGTTCCCAAGTATTGATTGACCCTCGTGGTAACGAGTTCAACCATTATTTAGCCTTATTCTTTAACGAATAGGGAAACAACCAAAGGCGAATGGCATGATCAGAAACGCCATTAATTTTAAAGGTATCACAAAATTCCAGGAAATTTGCCAAGTGAGCATTGGGATCCTCGTCCTGCAAACCATCAAACTGAACAAACTGTTGTATCATTTGAATTGTGTTAGGTTTCAGTTCAAAATTATTTGCAGCAATAGTAGGTCTAACTGTACTTAACTCAGTTCCTATTAAATTAGGTTTAGCATAATCATACATAGTGCGCGGAGCAGGATTTTGATTAACAGCAATTGCAGGAGGTAGCGGATTTTTTTGGTTTTCAGCCATCTCCTTGGTTGTGGTTTGAATATAGTCCTATTGCTCGTTCTCTGTGTATCTTAAGCTTCACCTTATTTCTCTTTGGTTTCTACGAACTATGCGATCGATCTCACTGTCAAAAAGTAATGGTCCTGACGGGTTTCTTCTAGTCATAAACTATAAGAACCTGCCAGGAAAAGGGAAAAAAAAGAATTAGTAATAAAATTAGAATAAAATTTAAATTGAAGTAAAAGTAAATGGCTAAAGTAATAAAAATCGAGTGTTCCTAATATCTTAGTTCCTCGGCAACGGCGCCAAAAATTTGGTACGTGATATTCGTGACAGGTTTTAAATATTTATACTGAATCGTTATTGAAACTAACTATTATCACGATGAAGGCAAGTGTACCTATCGAACAGTAGTATAGCTTTAGCAAGACCGGATTATCGAACCCAAAGGAACTAAAAGTACTAGTATTAACTTTTTTTATTATCTAGCCTAAAAAATAAAAAGGGTTTTGTTTATCTAACTAATTAACTAAACTAAGAAATCACAGAAAATAGAATTGGGGAATTACTTTTGGAAAAACGATTGAATTAAGACAATACCTAAGGAAAAATCCACCTAGATTTTACTTGTTATTTGACTCTGAATCGGACGATTTATTCATTTGACTTGATCCGTAGAAATCCCTAAGTTATATTATTATCCCTCTCGAGACTAACAACGTCTAACCCTAGGTTGAATAATTGAAAGCTCTTTCTAATTAACTCCCTAGGGTTGCATTAACTCGATCTATGGATCCCCTTATTAGGTTTCACCCTAATCTGGCAAAATCTTGTCACCCTATCTCTAGGCGCGCAATCAACTTCACTTAATTATGACAAATGTACTCTTAGACAGGGTCTATTCATCCTCTGAATAAGAGCTTAAATTGAATCAATATCCTGGAATATCAAGACAAGAATTAAGAACACATAATTAAGAACAAGTCAAATATTTATCATACAATTCAGATAATAATAACAAGATCTATCTTAGGTTTCATCCCCCTTAGGTATTTAGGCGTTTTAGTTCATAACTAAAAAGGTAAACATCTCAGAAGAATAATAAATACAAAACATAAAAAGAAACCCAAATCTCCTGAAGGGAAATTGAGGGGAGATCTTCAATCTTCATGATGAATCCGACTTCTGAGATGGATCAATCGGCTTTCCTTGTGCAGTTCCCTGCTTCTTCCTCTGTGGCCCCTATTCCTCCTCCTTTAGGGTGTATTTATAGGCCTTAGAATGCCTAAGAACCCTCAAAATTGGCCTTTTCCGAATTGGACTCAATTTGGGCTTGACAGGGACACGCCCGTGTGACACGCCAATGTGCGATTACTTCAGGCCGTGGTCAAGCCTGTTAAATAGGCACGGGCGTGTGGTCCACCCGTGTGAGTCGTGCTTCGATTCTACCAAATTGACATGGCCGTGTGGTTTGCCCGTGTGAGGAAGTCTAGGCTGTGTTGATTTCGTACGTTGGCCTATTTTCTCTGTTTTTGGCCCGTTTCTCGTTCCTTTCACTCTCCTATGCTCACCTAAGTTTAAAACATGAAATTAAGGCATTAGGAGCATCAAATTCACCAAATCTAAGGAAAAATCATCCATAAAATACGGTAAGCATGGGATAGAAATATGTATAAATTACGATTTATCATCCGTATTTTAATTGCATTATAAAACTAGACACTTTGTAGGTTCTGGAAAATATGCATGTATTATGAATATGAAAATGATAGTTTTCCTATGTTTATGTGATTTCTGAGAGCTTGATTTTATAATCTGATGTGATTAGCATGTATGTTATATGTGCATATGATATCTATATAGTATTGCATGTACACTGGGGTGGGATTATGATATGGCAAAGGTAGTTTTGACAATTTAATTATCTACCTTGTTTGGTGGTTTAACCACATATCTACTCTAATGGCTTGTCCACACTTATCTGGTTCTAGTGGATTATCGCATATTATATATGGCTGCTAGACTGCACTATTCTGAAAAGTGAAATATGCTCACTTATACGTGTGTGGGGTTGGTTGGGTATTTATTACCCTAATTGGTGAGTACGAATGGATGGATATGGTGTGTGACGAATAGGGGTAGGATCTAATTCTGTATTTGAAATTGCATCTAATTTTGTATATGAGATTGACATTTTTATTTGTATCTATTTTGTTACATGGGTTGAGTTATACACTGGGCTCGTAAGCTTACCATTTTGTCTTATCCTCTCAGGAAATCAGCAAACCAAGGATCGAACAGTGTTTGGGAACTCGGGATTGGGCTATTTTGATAAAATAGTTTAAAATGAACTTTATGTTTAATTTGGACTATTATAGAATTTTTGGATTATAAACTATTTTGGACGTTATTATTTTTCGTATTCGGTTTGATTTCATGAGATTTATTAGTATGGGTTTTTAAACTACAAAACTATTAGATTTACAAGTCAAGTCACGATTTTCAATATTTCATAACTTAGAAAACTTTTGGTGCAAAATGAGTAGATCATTCAAATGTTTTTTTGTAATAAAATAAATAGTTTTTAACGAGTTATTCCTTAAAACTGGAAAGCGAATTAACAAAGTTAACATAGTTCTACTTCTTGATTACGAATTAAATATTTGGTTTTAAAATGAACTGATGTAATTCCTCAAGGTTTGGCCATAACTTCTAGGTCGAGTGTGGGGTGCTATAGGTTTCCACTAACACGATAGATTAAATAATTTGAAATAAGATTTCACTAAGCAATAATCAAAGAAATACAATATAAAAAATACTATAAAAGAAAAAAAGAAAACAATAATTAATCAGTGAGTATAATAATCAGCAAAGAAAATACGAAAAGTCAGTAAAGAGAATGATATGAAATAATACAAAAAGAAAAAAGTATGAAATAAAAATAGAAAAAAATAAAGGAACATCGAAGGAGGTGTCTGCCTTCTTTTTTGTTTTGGCCCTTGGCATGCATGCATGAATAAGGGGAGACAGCTCCAATTAGGAGGCTTCATTGGATTTAATCTTAGTCCTCAGGGATGCTTTAGTGTCACAGGGCTAGAACTTTAGTCTCACAATCCGTGCGACTTTAGGCAATTTTTTGCTTCAAATTTGCCTAAGTTAGCCGGATGCTCAAAAAGTAAGAATTCTCCTGAAAATTCTCTAAGGCATCAAAAAATATATTAGAAGAAACTTGAAACGAAAGAGTAATGAGATAATTGAAAAGCCACAAGAAAGCAATTCACACCAAGTGTTTGAGTAAATGCTCTCAATTATATTCTTTAACTCAAGAATAAAATATAATGAGATTCAATGGGATGAATACAAATGAAGGGGGAAGCCTCTATTTATAGTTGAGCTCCCCTAGATCTAACGATACAAATTAAGTTACATCGATGGTCAAGATTAGAGCCTAGCTAAAATTGAGAGTCCTAAGGGATTTAAACTCTGTACCTCTTATATCTTAGGAGTTACATTAATTACCCTCGTAACTCTAGTTTTACACTGGGTCACCAAAGTTGCAAGTAGATGGGCTTCTCTATAGGTTCCACGAATCGAGCAAGTTCACGTGGGTCAAATGAACCCCATTTAATAAGTTGACCTTGATGGGATGTTCTTTGCGTAATGGTCACAAGCTTTGATCTGCAACCCGTGACATTCTCCCCCACTAATTCTCACGACGCCCTCGTCGCGTCCTTGAGATAACACCAGTTTGACTCATCTCAGAACGGTCTCGATGCCTCAATTGAATCTCAAATTTTCTCTTTGTTAGGTAGTTCCACCTTCGGAATATTTGTCTTGGCTTATGTCTCCGTCGTCCTGTAACTGCCCGATTCAGACCCTAATAAAAAAGGTGGTTTCAGGACCATGAATTCGAGTCAGAAAAATATTTTAAAAAATATTTTCTGTGTTTATTGTGTGTGAATTAGTATCTGTGAAATTTTTGTGATTTAATTTTATTATTTGAGTGTCCAATTAAATAAAAGGACTTAATTGCGTAAAATGAAAATTTACTGGTTATTTCTAAAAGGGGTTGAATTGTTAGTGGCTTTCTAAATTGAAGCCTTAAAGTTGTAATTGAGCCATTATTAATGTAGGTGGACGGTAAAGACATTAAATATGTGAAAATATAATTTTATTATAAAGGTTATATAAGTAATTTAGTTATTAAACATATATTAGTTAAAAATAAAGTTATCAAATTCATTTTTATTTCATTTGTTCTTCTTGCCGAAACTCAAACAAAAGAAAAGAAATAAACAAAGCTAGGGTTCGGTTGATTCTAAGCTCAATCAAGGTAAGTGTTTAGCTCGATTTTTGATAATTTTTATGTTTTTGAGATCGTGCTTCGAGTACTACAAAAACCATGCTTGAATTTTTGATTTGGTGAATATTTTGAGTTATGCCAATGTTGAGAGCCTGTGATTTTTGATGTTTGATGATGAAATATGAAAGATATGTTTTAAATTAACATGTTTGTATTGGAGTTTTTGATGATTTCGAGTATTTAGGACTAAATTGAAAAATAATAATTTGAAGGACTAAAATGTGAAATAAATGAAATATATGGATTTGTATGAGTATGGGTAAAATTCAGCCCAACATGGATATATTGAAATTTTGTATATTTTGTGTTTTGTGCAATAGGGACTAAATTGTAAAAAGTGTAAATGTTAGGGGTAAAATGGTAATTTGCCCATTTATGTGTTTTTGGACTAAATTGAATGAAAATATGTTTGAATGAGCTTAATTTGGATATGCTTAGATCAAGAACCAAAGAAATCAGATTTGGATCGGGGGAAATCGAAAGTTGTCGACTAGCCGCCCTGTTCCGTTTTGTATCGTCTGAGGTAAGTTTATAAGCAAATAGACGTGCTAAATTGTACTTACATGTTAAATATATATGCTGGTATGAAATGTATGAATTTATACATGCTGTGGCCGAATATGAATAAGCTTGGCTATTACATTTCTGAATTCGTTTCAACCGAGTTATGACGTCCGAAAGCCCCGTATGAACCTTAAGAATAGTTAGGATACATATGTCATGACATAGGATTCCAATATATGTGTACGAGTAAGACCATGGCATCGATATGAGACTCCAATATATGTGTGCGAGTAAGACCCTGTCTGGGACAGTGGCATCGATATGTGATTACATGTAAGACCACGTCTGGGACGTTGGCATTGTACGATAAATGTGTGATTATCCGAGTGCCCTACCCAATTCCGAATAGTTCATTGGGCAAAGGTAAACCATGTACGAATGTGTAAAATGAATTAAAATGACCAAGAATGAATCTAGCTTATTACTTAATTGAAACAAGGTAAGTAAGTTTCTTGATATTTATTTGTTGTAAATCTTGTAAGATGCAAATGAAGAAAATATGTGTAAGTGATATGTGTATTTGGCCTTGTGAATGAGTAACTTGCGTGTTATGAATAATCCTTAAATATGTGTATATATGATGTGGTATATTCAGTTACATAACTGATATGTGTATATGAAATTATATTGTGACACATGAGCTTATGAAACTGTGAGTATGTGAACTAGGTTGTACTGTTTATTTGGCTTGGTAGTTAAATGATAATATGTAATTTGGTTATAAAAGCAATCAGCCAATGTGACATATATTAATGTATATGTATTTATATATAATATAAACTTATTATGTTTGGATCTAAACGTATTAAGATAATATAATTTGGTTTTGTTAATTAAGTTGTTAATAACATTGGGACGTACTTTTGCTTATGACTTACTAAGCTATAAAAAGCTTACTCTGTGTATATATGTGTTTTTGTCTTATAGATTTTGGATTCAAGTTGCAAGCTCGGGGATCGTCAGCAAAGTTCATCACACTATCCACCGTTTTGGTATTTAAATAGTTGAACTTGAACTATGGCATGTATAGGCCGGAATATACTTTTGAAATGCTGATATTGATTATGTATTTAAAGCCATGCGAAAAGGGCTTGCTATTTATAATTAGTATTGGTCTTATGTGTGCTTAGTTATAATGTTTAATGAGCTTGGTTTGATAATTCGGTTATGCTTGTTATGGTTTAATTCGTTTAGTTAAAGTGTTTAGTACTATGAATGGATGATGTTCGCGGTAAGTGTTTTATGAATTGAAAATGGCTTTATTCTTAGGTTTGAATTCGGTTTTGGTTGAATCATGGTTTAAGTCTATTTGATTAATATGCCGTATGTCATGGTTGAACAAAATTTGAGTTGTATTGAAAGTGTATTTAAGTATATGAAGCTTACGAAGGTACTTTGTGTTTCGGCTATATGTTCATAATGGATGTTAATTAAGTTAAGGTTGACCATATGTTTTGTTAAGTATAAATCAAGACTTATAGATGGTATACTTTGGTGCTCACCTATGATTTATATTAAGACATGTGTATATGATATTGGCCTTATTATATTAATTGAATTTTTATATGCTTTACTTGTATATAAAGGTGTTTATATTATGGATATTTATATATAAATATATGCATGTGGCTATATGTATAAATTTGTTAGTTACTTATAAGTTTGCTAATAAGTACAAATGATTTATGATAGCCGAATAAACTAGAAAATGAAATGAGTTTACTTTTAACTGAAAGCTTGTTTTTAAGTGGTGTTATTATGCAAAATATATGATTTTCATATGGATTAAATAGTTGATGCTATATATATGAATAAAAGTATTGATAAAGAAATTTATCTCAAAAGGTGCATAACTTGCGTAGGTGCAGGACTTTTATAAAATAAGTCTAATATTCAATAATGAAATTATTGATGTATTATATATTTTGTATATGTATAAATGATTTTGATATATAATTTGGATTATGTGAAATTTATACCCTGCTATGAATGACATATATTCTTGAATTTCAATAATTATTTTAGTTATAATCATTAATGTGATTAAAATTTCGAACTATAGTATGTGATGCATATCTGTGTGAATTGTAATACGATCAGTAATGCCTCATAACCTTAATCCGGCGACGGATACGGGCTAGGGGTGTTACACGTCCTCTAACTCGATATGTATTTCTCTCTTGTACATCTTAGTCGTAATAGGCCATCTCTCTTAAATGCCCTTATTGTGACTTGCCTCGAATGGAATCTTCTTGATCCACATGAAAAGACTTTGGCTGTAACACCCCTAACCTGTATCCATCGCTGGAACAGGGTTACAGAGCATTACCAGAGTTTACAGATCAAATAAACAGACATTTCATATCATATAACATTCATGTCAGAAACCAATCAAAATAAAACATATTGTCCCATATGCAAGCCCTTGAGGCCCGAAATACGCATTAAAAACAAGTTGGGACTAAATTGGGTACTCAAAGAATTTTTTAGAAATCATTAAAAATTTTCAAAGCTCCAGGGGTCACACGGCCAAGATACACGCCCACGTCTTAGATAGTGTGGACATTCGAAATAGGGACAGACTATCGTGTCCTAGCCCGTGTCCGTGCCTGTGTCTATGCCCGTGTAACTCTCTGACTTGGGCCTCACGGCCAAGCCACATGCCCATGTGCTATGCCGTGTGTGCATACTGACTTGCGCAATTTAAAAAATACAGGGGACACATGGTCGTGTCACCTGGCCGTGTATCACACACAGCTAAGACACACTCCCGTGTCTCTGCCCGTGTGGATGAAAATAGGCCATTTTCCAGGCCACATTTCTCACCCAATTTGGTACCAACCTAAGCACAACAATTTTCACATCAACAAGCCATAACAAGGAATTCAAAACAAGCCAAAATCAAGTCTTAAACATGAAATATCACCACATAGAACCAATATGCCCTTAGGCACCTCAATTGACAATTTAAAGACATGTTAACAAGTATCTCAATTTACCCAAATAATGAAATTCATATATGCATATTCAAACCACATTTTACTTACTTTCATTCTACCATATCAAACACATAACAAATATGATAAGGCCACTTATATACACATCAAAATATACTAAACATAAGTCATTCAAATGGCTAGTCTAAACAAAACATTTATATACAAACATTGGCCAACATATAAGATCCAACACACATGGTTGAATTCATCAAGTAATCACATTTCATGTTTTTCATATAAATACCAATAATAGTTCATATTGAACTCATATAATCTTGTAATAGAACTGTGCCCGTTGAACCATTTAGAATATTATTGGATACACGGGTAGTATACACGAGGTGTACTGAACTATAATCCATCAATTCACATACATGTATGCTCATACAAGCTGTAAACAGTAAGCTCTTCTAAGGTGAATAATGAGAAGCTCATGCGAGCTGAATAACGGGAAGCTCAAGCGAGCTGAATAACGAGAAGCTCATAAGAGCTGAAATTGGTGACCCTAATGACATGTCATTTGTGTCCTATGGATTCCTAAGTTTCAAATGAGGCTTGGTAATTGTTGAATATACAACCGGTATTTATTCATCGCAATTGTACAATTCACAAACAATAAGTCAATTTAACACGAACTTACCTCAACGAGTTTACCTAGATACGAAGGCGACTAATCCGATATTTTTTCTTTGCCTCAATCTAACTTCATACTAGGTTTAACCAGATCTATACGAATGAATTCAACTCAATTCAATATAATTCATATTCAATTTAGTCCAACACATATTTTTGAAAAATTACTATTTTACCCCTATACTTTTAATTCATTACAATTTAGACCCTAGGCTCGGAAAATGAAATTCACACAATTTAATCCTTACTCAAGCCTAGCAAATTTTTATACCTATTAATAATAGCCCATATATTTCATAAAATTCACAAATTTTACCATAAATTTATCATCTTTTCAATTTAATCCCTAATTGATAATTTCATCAAAATTCTTTTTATAAAAGTTGTTTATCTAACAATAACCTTACATTTTCTATCATAAAAATTAAAAATATCAAGCATACTCATCAATGGAAAAACCCTAATACTTTAACAATTTTGCAAATTAATCCCTGAGCTAGCTAGATTAAGCTACTACGATCTCAAAAACATAGAAATCATTAAAAATGAGACAAAAATACATACCTAATTGAGCAAAATAAGCTTGCTAATATTTCAAGCTTCCATGGCTAGGTTTTCTCTCTCTTTTTTTTGGTGGTAAATGATGATAATAGATGATATTTATTTATGTTTATTAATTTATTAAAATTTTAATCATAAATTTCCAAAATTAACCTTAATATTTCATCAAATTTCCAATGATGACTATTCATACTTATGAATTAACCACTTTAATGGTCTATTTACTATATAAGGACCTCTAATTTAAAATTCTATAGCTATTCAATACTTTTAGCTATTAGAACTCAACTTTTGCACTTAATGCAATTTAGTCCATTTTATCAAATGCAAATGGTAAAATTTCTTAATGAAGTTTTTATATAGTATTTCTACCATACTATAAACCATATAATAATAAAAATAAAATTTTCTTACTTCAAATTTGTGGTCTCGAAACCACTGTTTTGATTTCACTAAAAATGGGCTGTTACGTTGGCACACTCACATTGAATACCGAGTTAACCTTGAGTATTGCCTCTAACTCTGGTTTGTATGCCCTTCGGCTTACCTGCTTCAGAACTCTAAAGGGCCCTTGTGTCTTTGCCAAGCGAATAGTAAGTTAAGATGTAAAACACTAGATAAGTGTTAAAGATGTATCTCGCTCATAGCATTTATTCGATCTGAGTGCCTAATTTGCATAATTAATTTTCCCACAAAGTCTGATGCACAACCCACCTCTCTCATAGGTGGTAGCCCCACTAATGACTCAACAGACTTCATACTTGTTTGTCGCACCTCTAGATTTCCAAAGGTGTCTCCTTAGCACTCTGATTTACTGGGTCAATTTCCTCACCACTCGGAACATCCTTGGCTAGCTGGATTGTCGACAATACATTGGTTCCACCCTTAATGTCTTGACTCACCAATACAACACATTGTCATTGTCGAGTATCCAAGATACAAATGCAATTGAAAAAATGAGCCAAAAGAGCATTAATCCGATTAAGAAGATTCAAGTCAAGAACAAAATTTTAATAATCCAATCTGGAATTCATCTCCTTGTACTACTCCTATAGTTGGGACCTTTTTGGAATTTATTGTTCTAATCTTCTTGGTTGATTTGCTAACCAGAGACCAAGTTTACCAACTAATTTCTTTGAGTGAACATATTAGATGCCCCTGTATCTATAAGAGCACTTCTTCTTCGGCCTGTGATGTCGATGTCCAAAAATATCAACCTTTTTCTGCTTGCAATCTCTCTTTGCCTTTGCAAAATTGAGTATAATTGATCCAAACTTCAATACCTTATTCTCAAAAAGCTCTGTTTCTTCTTTATTGGTTGCAGATATCTTGGATCACTTTAGATAGTCCTACATCCTATGTGGACCACCACATAAGAAGTACTCCATTAGCTTCTTCTCACTCTCTCTGATCTTCTTCGCTTTGATAGAATGCATGATCGAACCAAGCCTCATTGATGCTTTATTTGACTCATCTTCCCCTTCAATGGTAGAAAGCATAGACTGTTTGGGATAGTCCCTCATAATGTACGGACCCTCACAAAAGAAGCATCTCATTGGCCCTTTTGGTTTGTTCTCAGGCTTCCACTTCCCATTATGTGGTTTCCTATTACCATTATTTTCATTGTCTTTTTTAACCTGTCTTTTTTCATCTCCTATACCATTTCCCTTCTCATTAGGCTTGGAGGACTCAAACCTGTTTTCCCTCAAAACAAGCTCTAATAAGGACTCCGTTACAGTCATTTCTTTGGAAAGTTCCTTGAATCTATGGTGTTGCAAATCTTACTTCACCCAAAGCTTTAACCTATTCATTAAGGAGAAAAATGACTTCTTCTCACCTAAATCAGAAATCTAGAGCATCAGCTAAGTGAACTCTTTCACATACTCCCTAACTTTGTGTTGTTACGTAAGTCGATGCAACTTAGTCGGAGCCTCATTGGTCGATTGTTTAATGTCACAGCAATAATGTGCAAGCGTACACTATCGATGCAAGTATAGTACACAGATATGAGTTTGTCAGATATCAATCCCACGAGGATGGTTGTCTTTTGTCTATCAATGTTAGTGCAATAAACAAATAGAAACAAGATAAATTGTGAGAGTAGTTGTCAAAGAAATAACTTGAAAACAGTAAGATAAAATATGATAATGATAATTTGGGATCCCCAATGTGTATATTCAATAGTATACTAAGTGCTCACAAGGTATAAAAAGACAGGTGATTGTCGATGCATTAAATCGCAATGAATATCTTATCAAGCTTAACTTCTATATTTAATCTAAGACTTAAACATGCACATAAACTACATCTTTCGATGATGGAAATGGAACACTATTAAGAACAAGTGGATTAAATTCCTCTAATCCTCAAGTAACTTTCGTTATTATGCTAGTTAGGTTGAACTGAAATTGCACTTTCTAGTGTCAGTGACCGCAATAACACTTCCATGCTAAAAATATTCAAACCTAAAGATTAAACAGTAGAAGTAAGATTAAATAAAATAACATTTAACCCTAAAATCATGTGTACTTCCGTACAAACATGAAATAGAAAGTAATCACCATTGTCCAGAAAAGAAATATAAAAGAAACAAGTGGAGAGTACTATTCCTAAAAAATCTTGACTTGATCTCTCAACCCCCTCTGATGTTGCACTCAGGACTCCTCGTTAGAAGCTAATCTGTGTCCCTTTCACATTAGTTCACCTATAGGAAGCTTAAGCTGCCATGGCCGAAAAGCTTTAAAAGATAGGTTGATAAAGATACTCTCTCAAAAGACCTCTTGTCTTTCTTTTCTTTTCACGTGAATATTGATGTTCTTCCCAAATAGCCTAGGTGTCCTTTCATCAGAATCATGCTGGCTCTGTACGTACAAGTTGGTTATACCAGACTGGACAGTGCACACATTTTTGTTCTTATCTGGACAATTGTCAAGTGCGGCGACAATTCTGGGTGCAATCTGAAAATACTCATGCAACGACATTGGTACCAAAATATAACAAAATTAAAGATAAATAGGCTAAGATCCACTGAGTTATAAAATGCAATTTACTGAACTGAAAATGCTAAAATATGTGCTAAAGATAACTAAATAGGGACAAATTAACCAATAAGTAAGGAGAAAACATATGTTCGTTCTAGTACTATCACTCATCCTCAGCATACTCTAGGTAAAACTGCCCCTTGAATTCACTATGGAACTCCTCCTAAGTTCCAATAGAGGTACCACCTCATCTCTCATTTATGGGCCTACAATGCCTCCATGACGAATTGACATCAATAAAATACATGGAACTAGTATTTACCTTTGTAGCATCATCCATGATGCCTTTGTCATGAAAGTATTGCTCCATTCCCCATAAGAAGTTTTCCATATCCTTTGCAGACCTCATCCTATTGAACTCTTTTGGATTTGGGACATCTACCTTAGGCCTAAGTGTCGTAGCCAACACCTCATTACACAAAGTAGATTTGCAGATATTGAGCTACCTTTAAGGTTGACACCATAGCCTCGAAAGCATCCTCCTTTTCAAATAGCTCAATCACAACGGTAGTAAGGACCTCTTGCATCACATCCATGTTATCATTGAGGGCCTCTGCCATTTATTCCTTGAGCTGATCTTGCCTTGATTCTAGCTCAGTAGTACACCATCAACTTCCTCGAAGGTCTCCTTAACATCACCCATGGAGCCCTCAAGTTTGGCCACTCTTCCATCTAAATCTAATAGCATATCCCTTGATCTGCTAGCTTTCCTAGCCCTCTTACAAGTATCTATTAGCTCAACCTACTCGTCTACTCCTATTGACATCTAAAGCATCACCTTCGAACATTGGCTCAGATACCAGCTGCTAGAAATTTAGTCTTGCAATCTGTGCAGCCTTAGGAAATTTCTTTGATTCAAATCTACCTAAGTTAGCCTAATATTCGAAAAGTGGCAATTCTCCCTCTACGGCATTAAAAAATATAGCAGAAGCATCTCAAAAAGAAAAAACAATGAGAGAATTGAAAAGCCACAAGAAAGAAATGCACACCAAGTGTTTGAGTAAATACTCTCAAATATATTCTTTAAATCAAGAATAAAATACAATGGGACTTAATGGAGAGATGAATCTATTTATAGTTGAGGTCTTCCAAATCCAATGGTACTGGTTAAGTTACATCAATGGTCAAGGTTAAAGCCTAGCTACAATTGAGAGTCCTAAGGGATTTAAACTCTATACATCTTTATACCTTAGGATTTACATTAATTATCTTAGTAAATCTAGTTTTACATTGGGTCACCAAAGCTACAAGTAGATGGGCTTCTTTATGGGTTCCATGAATTAAGCCAGTTCATGTGGGTCAAATGAGCCCCATTTAATAAGTTGATCTCCATTGGACGCTCTGTGCGTAATGGTTGTAACACCCCTAACCCATCTCCACCACTGGATTAGGGTTACAGAGCATTACTGTATAATAAAAAACATTTAACATCTTAACATTTAAATAAACTAAACATATAATAATTTATTCAATTACATGCATTTTGACCCTAAATTGAGCCTTTGAGGCCCTAAAAATAATTTTGAAACAATTCAGGACTAATTTGAAACAAAACATAAGTTTGAAGAAAAAATTGCAAAAATTTAAAAACGGAGGTCACATGGCCATGTGACATCACCCTAGGCCAAGTAAAAATCAAATAAGAGACACACGGCCGTGTCCTAGCCCGTGTCCTCACCCATGTAACTCACTGATATTGTGACAGCCCTATTTTGACCCTAGTCAGGAAGTAGTTTCAGGACCACAAAACCGAGTCGAAAAATTTTCTAAATGCTCTTTTCTAAGTCTATTAGTAGTGAAAATGCATGTGTGAAATTTCATGTTTTAAATTTTATCAATTGAATATGGAATCATAAAAGAAGGACTTAAGTGATTAAAGTTAAAATGTGCTGGGAATAATATGGGATGACCGAAAGAAACATGAAATAAAATTTAAGGTTTTGCATGGCTAATTGTCCAAAATAAAACTAGTGGCCAGCCAAGCTCATAATTATGGGCATTATATGCATGGTTTAATATTATTATATTAAATAGTGGTGAGAAATATGTAATAAAAAATGTGCTAAATTAATAAAATGAATAAAACAAAGAAAAGAAATAAAAGTGTTCATCTTTTGATTTCTTTGGCCGAAAATTCTAAGAAGAGAAGGGAGGGGAAGCAAGCATTCGGCTACTCTTTTCTAGTCTTGATTAAGGTATGAAGTCCATGTTAGTTTTTGAATTTTTTTTGCATATATTAAGCTAGTTACTAAGCCCCTTACTTGCCCATGTCAAAATTTTGAATTTGGTAGTAATATGAGTATTCGGTTATGGAAGAGGTTTAAGGGGATGTTTTTTGCCTTTATTAATTAAGGAATAATTAGGAATGGGTGATGTTGGAACTAATTTAATGTTCATATAGATAATTTGAATGATAGAAAAATTGGCTTGTGCATTTGTGAAAATGCCGAATGTGAGCATGTATAATAGTTGAGTAATGCTTATGTTTAAAGTGATGGATTGGAGTAGATGCTTATATGTGTTGTGAATAATTATAAGTTAAATTAAGGTTTTCTAAATTACCTTTGTCATTGCCGAATGTGTGGATAGTTGAAGAAAAATTTGTTAAAATGCTTAGTAAATGGATATTTGGTTAATGTTGTGTATATAAATTACTTAAAATATAAACTTTAAATGAGTACTAAAGGTTGTATACGAATTCGGCCTTGGGAGAAATGTTAGTATAAAAATGCTTGAAAGTTAAATAGGTTATTGCTTTAATGACCAAATGTGCCAAAGAATAATGCATGAACTAGTTGACCAATATGTGTTAAGGAAACATGAATAAATATATTTTGATGAGCTATACATTCGGTTATAGTATGAAATGCAATGTTAATATTTAGTTGCTAGTATGTATATGTGTGCTAGCCGAATTTGAACTTGAATAATGATTTGAGCATGATGTATTGTATTGAGATTATGCTTAAGTGAAATTATAGAATTGTGATGAAATTGATTGGTGATATACATGTTCAAATAATATGAATGCAAAGAGTTGTGAAAGAGTAAATTGGTAATAAATCTGCTTGGGACAATAGCAGTAACGTGATTTTGGAAAATCATCATAAATTGTGGGAGTTGAGTTAGAAACTGAATACATTATGTAATTAAAGCTTAATGAGTCTAGTTTCAAATGAAATCAACGAGAACATATTTTGACTTCTGTACAATTAGAAATTTGATTCGTAGTAAAGGGTGGTCAGATTAGTCAAACAGTGAAACAGGGGAAACTTTAAGAAAAATCTGGTATTGATTGGCCAAACTAAAAATACTAACAATTTTATGGATAAAAGATATATGAGTCTATTTTTAGGAAAATTTTACAGCATTTGATTTTGAGTTTCGTAGCTCCAGTTATAAATAATTTGGTGACTGTTGCTCAGGAAGACAACTTATTGTGAATTTGTGATATTGTGGTAAACATTGATAAAAATTTGTTAATGAGTTGCTTAATGTTTTCTTATAAACTTACTATGATCTATATGTGTGAAAGTCGAATATATATATTATATTCCTGAAGTAATGCTTGAATAGTCGAATAATGATTAGTTTAAAATTTTTGAATTTAAGCTCAAGAGCAAAGAGGATCGAAGTTGGATAGGAGAAAAGAGAAAGTAATTGAGTAGCCTTTTCGCAACCGTTCAAGTATATCCGAGGTAAGTTTTGAGTAGTCACCTTCAGTATATAATTGATGATGCCTTGATATGTATATATTAGATGAATTGTGACCTTTTGGTTCTACTTGAATTAAGTTGTGTGATAAATAATTTATGTATATGACTTATAGTCGAATGGTCACTATGGGTTAAGTTTGAATGGTGAAATGGATATGTGATATTTATGTATGACTTTTGAACCGAAATGTTATGGAGCTTATATCCGAATGTGGCAAATGACTACTAATGTGATATGTTGAATGAGATGTGTTAATATATGATTAAATATGCATGATATTTGATGTGTATCCGGGCTTAAAGACTCGCAGGCTATATGCTGGAATTATATCCGGGTTAAATCTCGCAGGCTTCGTGTTGGTAATATACTTGGGTTAAATCCCGCAGGCTTCGTGCTGGTATTATATCCGGGTTAAATCCCGCAGGCCTAGTGCTGGTATTATATCTGAGCTTCAAGTCCCGCAGGTTTTGTGCTGGTGACTGGATTCGGGTTTTAAACCTAGCAGGCTTAACACCGGTTATTCGAGTAAGATTATGAATTCGAAAGTTCGAGGTAAGCTACTATTGATTATGTATGATACATTATGATAGTTAGGTACGTATTATGTAGTTCGTATGTGAATTGATTTTTAAAGTGAATTATTAGTATCAAAGAACGATATATGTGTGTGAATGATTATTATATCTACGAATAAGAGCATGACCTATTCGGTCGATGTCTGTCTTTACATGAAAGTATGTGACTTAAATTAATTGTATGAGTTATAAAGTTAAGTAAAGTATGTGTTGAAATTTCTTTGTGTATTCATTTATTTATATACATATATATTCGGCCAATAGGCTTTTTAATTGGTGTACTTGTGTATATTCGGCCAAGTGATTTGTAATTAGAATATTAGTTTTGTGATACTAAATGCTCGATTTAAATGACAAGTTTTAATTGTTTGTATTGCTTAAAACTTACTAAGCTTTGAAAGCTTACTCTATTCTTTATTTCTCTGTTTTATAGATTATTGATTTTGGCCACCGACTCGGGGATCGTCAGCAGTTCATCACACTATCGATCTTTTTGGGTACAGTTATATTTTGGACTCGATATGGCATGTATAGGTTAGGCTGATGATAACGATGTTTTGAAATTTTAAATATTCTAGCCATACGAAAATGGCGTATAACTTAAATATCAGTATGTATTTCAACTCGATCTCTGTTTATGTTTATTTACAATGTAAATGAGATTATTAAATGTTCAGTTTGGTAATACCTCTTACCCTTAATTCGGCGATCTGATTCAGGTTAGGGTGTTACATTTAATTGGTATCAGAGCTATGGTTTAGTCGATTCTAAGACTAACGTAGCATATATGAGTCTAGCCATACATGCCATTATGTGATAATACGATAGTGTGATGATTTCTGACAGTTAAAAATGTGTTTTTGTATAGTAATGGATCCCGATCTCGATCGAACGGTAGCTGATGATATCGAGAGTGTAGCACCTACTCCCGCGCACGGGACAGCGCCGGTGGACTTTTAACCTATTACGACCAATCAAAATGACGAGGCTAGACAAGCCTTTTATAATGTGATGAATGATTGGTTCAACCAATACATTCGAACTAATACGGCTGCTCCACAACCCCCACTCTCGAATAATACACCCCTTGCACCTATGATACCTCTGGTAATTGATGAGATGAGGTTGAATAAGCCCCCGGTTGACAGAATTCGAAAGCACGGGTCTACTAAATTTAAAGCTACAGACAGTGATGATGCTGAGCAAGCTAAATTTTGGTTGGACAATACTATCCGAGTGTTCGATGAACTATCTTGCACACCCCATGAATGCCTAAAATGTGATATATCTTTTCTACGTGATTTTGCTTACTATTGGTGGAATACATTGGTTTCTGTTGTGCCTAGAGAGCGAGTGACTTGGGAGTTCTTCCAAATCGAGTTCCGGAAAAAGTATATCAGCCAGAGATTCATCGATCAGAAACAGAAGGAATTTTTTGAACTTAAACAGGGTTCCATGTCAGTTACTGATTATGAACGAAAATTTGTGAGACTTAGCCGGTATGCCCGAGAATGTGTTTCTTCAGAAGCTATTATGAGTAAATGTTTTGAAGATGGATTAAACAAAGATATAAAACTATTTGTTGGCATTCTTGAAATCAGAGAGTTTGTAGTACTTGTCGAGTGAGCTTGCAAAGCTGAAGAGCTCAGTAAAGAGAAAAGAAAAGTTGAAGATGGAGCTAGAGAGTTCCGTAAAAGATCTTCGGGAAAGCCCTTTCAGTAGTCACCGAAGAAATTCTGAGATGATTCGGGCCGATCTAAGAGCACTTCGGGCTTTTCCATACGAGACTGTGATAGACCCCGTGTGAGTACGCGAGCCACTTCAGTTGCCAGTATTGGAAATGATCGTGGGGATAGGACCGAGTGTAGGTTTTGTGGAAAATAGCATTCGGGGAGTTGTAGATTTCATGACCGCTCCTGTTATAAGTGTGGATCAGCTGACCACTTTATCAAGGACTACCCGAGATTGTCTGAGTAGAATGTGAATCAGAGTGGGAAATCGAGTACGACTACAGCATAAGGTAGACCACCTAGAAATACGGGAAATGCTAGCGGCAGTTAGAGAGGATCTAGAGATGCTACGACTAGATCTGAGGCTCGTACTCCTGCTAGAGCTTACGCTATACGCGCACGCGAGGATGCTTCTTCGCCTGATGTTATTACCGGTACTTTCACTCTCTTTGATACTGATGTGATTGCATTGATTGACCCTGGTTCTACTCATTCATATGTATGTGAGACTTTAGCATCCAGTAAGACTCTACCTATTGAGTCTACTGAGTTCATGATTTGAGTGTCGAATCCCTTGGGTCGATATGTGCTAGTCGACAAAGTGTGCAGGAAATGCCCCCTGATAATCTGAGGTTCCTGTTTTCCGGCCGATTTGATGCTTTTACCATTTGATGAATTTGATGTTATTCTCGGTATGGATTGGTTGACCGTACATGATGTAGTTGTGAATTGCAAAAGAAAGACTATTGATTTGAGATGTGCAAATAGTGAGATAATCCGAGTTGAGTCTACTAATTTGAATAGGTTACCAGCAGTAATATCCTCGATGTTGGCTCAGAAATATGTAAAGAAGGGGTGTGAAGCATATCTTGCGTACGTACTTGATAGTAAAGCGTCAGAAAAGAAACTTGAATTAGTGCCAGTGGTTTGTGAGTATTCAGATGTTTTTCTTGAGGAGTTACTGGGATTACCACCCGTTCGAGAGGTAGAGTTTGGCATTGAACTTGTATCTGGGACTACACCAATTTCGGTAGCTCCGTATTGTATGGCACCAACCGAATTGAAGGAATTGAAAGCTCAGTTGCAAGAGTTGATGGATAGAGGTTTCGCTCGACCGAGTTTCTCACCTTGGGGTGCACCAATATTGTTTGTGAAAAAGAAAGACGGAACTATGAGAATGTGCATTGACTATCGTCAATTAAATAAAGTGACAATAAAGAACAAATATCCGTTACCGCGTATTGATGATTTGTTTGATCACCTGAAAAGAGCCTCAGTGTTTTCAAAGATAGATTTGAGATCGGGTTATTGTCAGTTGCGAGTTCGAGACTCAGATGTGCCTAAAACTGCTTTCAGAATGAGATACGGTCACTACTAGTTCTTAGTGATGCTGTTTGGGCTCACTAATGCCCCTATGGTATTTATGGACTTGATGAATCGGATCTTCAGACAGTGTTTAGACCGGTTTGTAGTTGTGTTTATAGACGACATTTTGATCTATTCGCGAGATGAAACCGAACATGCTGTGCACCTGAGATTAGTGTTACAGATTTTACGTGACAAGCAGTTATATGCGAAGTTCAGTAAATGTGAGTTCTGGTTGAGAGAAGTTAGCTTTTTGGGGCATGTGGTATCCGCATCGGGTATTGGTGTTGATCCGAGTAAAATATCAACCATACTTGATTGGAAGCCTCCTAGAAATGTTACTGAAGTTCGGAGCTTTTTGGGAGTTGCTGGTTACTACAGACAGTTTGTAAAGGGTTTCTCGATGATAGCCACACCAATGACGAAGCTACTTCAGAAAGATGTTAAGTTCGAATGGTCAGAAAAGTGCCAGAAAAGTTTCGACCAACTGAAAACCTATTTGACTGAAGCTCCAGTGTTAGTGCAGCTTGAATCTGGTAAAGAGTTTGTCATTTATAGTGATGCATCCTTACATAGGCTGGGTTGTGTATTGATGCAAGAAGGTTGAGTTGTAGCTTACACTTCTAGGCAATTGAAGCCACATGAGAAAAACTATCCGACCCATGATCTCGAATTAGCTACCATCGTATTTGCTTTGAAAATATGGCGACACTACTTGTTTGGAGAAAGGTGTCATATATATTCGGATCACAAAAGCCTCAAATATTTGATGACTCAAAGAGATTTGAGTCTGAAACAAAGAAGTTGGCTTGAATTGTTGAAAGATTACGAGCTTGTCATTGATTATCACCCGGGAAAGGCTAATGTGGTTGCTGATGCTTTAAGTCGCAAGTCACTGTTTGCTTTACGAGCGATGAATGTACACTTGTCCGTTTCATCTGATAATGTGCTAGTAGCAGAATTAAAAGCCAAACCGTTATTGATTCATCAAATATGTGAAACTCAGAAAGTCGATGAGGAATTGGTTGCTAAACAAGATGAATGTGTTTCGAATGTGGATTCAGAGTTTCAAATTGATGACAATGGTTGTTTGAGGTTCAGAAGTCGATTGTGTGTTCCAAGAAATTCGGAACTTATTTCGATGATTTTGAGCGAGGCTCATAGTAGCCAAATCAGTTCACCCGGGTAGTACGAAAATGTACAACGATCTAAAACGTCAATATTGGTGGCATGGTATGAAACGAGACATTTCTGACTTTGTCTCGAAATGTTTGATATGTCAACAAGTGAAAGCGGAACATCGAGTGCCTTCGGGTTTACTTCAGCCTATCATGATACCTGAGTGGAAGTGGGATCGAGTTACGATGGATTTTGTGTCTGGGTTACCTTTGTCGCCGAGCAAGAAAGATGCGATATGGGTTGTTGTAGATAGATTGACTAAATCAGCTCATTTCATTCCTGTACATATGGATTTCTCACTTGATAAGTTAGCCGAGTTGTATGTTTCTCAGATTGTCAGATTACACGGGGTACCCGTTTCCATTGTGTTAGATAGAGACCCAAGATTCACATCGTGATTTTGGAAGAAATTGCAAGAAGAATTGGGTACTAAGTTGCATTTTAGCACCGCTTTTCATCCCCAGACCGATGGTCAATCCGAGTGGATAATTCAGATACTCGAGGATATATTGAGATGTTGCATCCTTGAGTTTAGTGGTTCATGGGAACGGTAATTACCTTTGATTGAATTCGCGTACAACAATAGTTTTCAATCAAGCATTAAGATGGCACCTTACGAGGCTTTGTACGGTCGTAAATGCCGTACACCATTGTTTTGGACTGAGCTTAGCGAAAGTAAAATCTTCGGGGTTGATTTGATTAAAGATGCTAAACAGAAAGTAAAAGTGATCCATGAAAGTCTGAAAACAGCTTCAGATCGTCAGAAGTCGTATGCGGATTTAAAACGAAAAGACATTGAGTATCAGGTCGGAGACAAAGTGTTTCTTAAAGTTTCACCTTGGAAAAAGGTGCTCAGATTTGGCCGTAAGGGCAAATTGAGTCCGAGGTTCATCGGGCCGTATGTAATATTCGAACGAGTTGGACCGGTCACATACAGATTGATTTTACCCCCAAACTTGAAAAGATTCACAATGTTTTTCATGTTTCGATGCTTCGACGTTATAGATCCGATCCATCTCATATAATTAATCCATCAGAGGTTGAGATTCAATCTGATTTGAGTTACGAAGAAGAACCAGTTCGTATTTTGGCTCGTGAAATAAAAGAACTACGAAATAAGAAAATTTCTTTAGTGAAAGTATTGTGGCTCAAACATGGGGTAGAAGAAGCTACTTGGGAGCTTGAGGACTCTATGAAAGAACGATATCGTAACTTATTCACCGGTAAGAATTTTTGAGGAAGAAAATTTCTATGGAGGGGAGAGTTGACAGCCCTATTTTGACCCTAGTCGGGAAGTGGTTTCGGGACCACAAAACCGAGTCGAAAAATTTTCTAAATGCTCTTCTCTATGTCTATTAGTAGTGAAAATGCATGTGTGAAATTTCATGTTTTAAATTTCATCAATTGAATGTGGAATCATAAAAAAGGACTTAAGTGATTAAAGTTAAAATGTGCTGGGAATAATATGGGATGACCGAAACAAACATGAAATAAAATTTAAGGTTTTGCATGGCTAATTGTCCAAAATAAAACTAGTGGCCGGCAAAGCTCATAATTATGGGCATTATATGCATGGTTTAATATTATTATATTAAATAGTGGTGAGAAATATGTAATAAAAAAAGTGTTAAATTAATGAAATGAATAAAACAAAGAAAAGAAATAAAAGTGTTCATCTTTTGATTTCTTTAGCCGAAAATTCTAAGAAGAGAAGGGAGGGGAAGCAAGCATTCTGCTACTCCTTTCTAGTCTTGATTAAGGTATGAAGTCCATGTTAGTTTTTGAATTTTTTTTGCATATATTAAGCTAGTTACTAAGCCCCTTACTTGCCCATGTCAAAATTTTGAATTTGGTAGTAATATGAGTATTCGGTTATTGAAGAGGTTTAAGGGGATGTTTGTTGCCTCTATGAATTAAGGAATAATTAGGAATGGGTGATGTTGGAACTAATTTAATGTTCATATAGATAATTTGAATGATAGAAAAATCGGCTTGTGCATTTGTGAAAATGCCGAATGTGAGCATGTATAATAGTTGAGTAATGCCTATGTTTAAAGTGATGGATTGGAGCGGATGCTTATATGTGTTGTGAATAATTATAAGTTAAATTAAGGTTTTCTAAATTACCTTTTTCATTGCCCAATGTGTGGATATTTGAAGAAAAATTTGTTAAAATGCTTAGTAAATGGATATTTAGTTAATGTTGTGTATATAAATTACTTAAAATATAAACTTTAAATGAGTACTAAAGGTTGTATACGAATTCGACCTTGGGAGAAATGTTAGTATAAAAATGCTTGAAAGTTAAATAGGTTATTTCTTTAATGACCAAATGTGCCAAAGAATAATGCATGAACTAGTTGACCAATATGTGTTAAGGAAACATGAATAAATATATTTTGATGAGCTATACATTCGGTTATAGTATGAAATGCAATGTTAATATTTAGTTGCTAGTATGTATATGTGTGCTAGCCGAATTTGAACTTGAATAATGATTTGAGCATGATGTATTGTATTGAGATTATGCTTAAGTGAAATTATAGAATTCTGATGAAATTAATTGGTGATATACATGTTTAAATATTATGAATGCAAAGAGTTGTGAAAGAGTAAATTGGTAATAAATCTGCTTGGGACAGTAGCAGTAATGTGATTTTGGAAAATCACCATAAATTGTGAGAGTTGAGTTAGAAACTAAATAAATTATGTAATTAAATCTTAATGAGTCTAGTTTCAAATGAAATCAACGAGAACATATTTTGACTTCTGTACAATTAGAAATTTGATTCGTAGTAAAGGGTGGTCAGATTAGTCAAACAGTGAAACAGGGGAAACTTTAAGAAAAATCTGGTATTTATTGGCCAAACTAAAAATTCTGAAAATTTTATGGATAAAATATATATGAGTCTATTTTCAGGAAAATTTTACAGCATTTGATTTTGAGTTTCGTAGCTCCAGTTATAAATAATTTGGTGACAGTTGCTCAGGAAGACAGCTTATTGTGAATTTGTGATATTGTGGTAAACATTGATAAAAATTTGTTAATGAGTTGCTTAATGTTTTCTTATAAACTTACTATGATCTATATGTGTGAAAGTCGAATATATATATTATATTCCTGAAGTAATGCTTGAATAGTCGAATAATGACTAGTTTAAAATTTTTGAATTTAAGCTCAAGAGCAAAGAGGATCGAAGTTGGATAGGGGAAAAGAGAAAGTAATTGAGTAGCCTTTCCGCAACCGTTCAAGTATATCCGAGGTAAGTTTTGAGTAGTCACCTTTAGTATATAATTGATGATGCCTTCATATGTATATATTAGATGAATTGTGACCTTTTGGTTCTACTTGAATTAAGTTGTGTGATAAATAATTTATGTATATGACTTATAGTCGAATGGTCACTATGGGTTAAGTTTGAATGGTGAAATGGATATGTGATATTTATGTACGACTTTTGAACCGAAATGTTATGGAGCTTATATCCGAATGTAGCAATGGCTACTAATGTGATATGTTGAATGAGATGTGTTAATATATGATTAAATATGCATGATATTTGATGTGTATCCGGGCTTAAAGACTCGCAGGCTATATGCTGGAATTATATCCAGGTTAAATCTCGCAGGCTTCGTGCTGGTAATATATCTGGGTTAAATCCCGCAGGCTTCGTGCTGGTATTATATCTGGGTTAAATCTCACAGGCCTAGTGCTGGTATTATATCTGAGCTTAAAGTCCCGCAGTTTTTGTGTTGGTGATTGGATTCGGGTTTTAAACCTAGCAGGCTTAACGCCGGTAATTCGAGTAAGATTATGAATTCGAAAGTTCGGGTAAACTACTATTGATTATGTATGATACACTATGATAGTCAGGTACGTATTATGTACTTCGTATGTGAATTGATTTTTAAAGTGAATTATTAGTATCAAAGAACGATATATGTGTGTGAATGATTATTATATCTACGAATAAGAGCATGACCTATTTGGTCGATGTCTGTCATTACATGAAAGTATGTGACTTAAATTAATTGTATGAGCTATAAAGTTAAGTAAAGTATGTGCTGAAATTTCTTTGTGTATTCATAAATTTATATACATAAATATTCGGCCAATAGGCTTTTTAATTGGTGTACTTGTGTATATTCAGCCAAGTGATTTGTAATTAGAATATTAGTTTTGTGATACTAAATGCTCGATTTAAATGACAAGTTTTAATTGTTTGTATTGCTTAAAACTTACTAAGCTTTGAAAGCTTACCCTGTTCTTTATTTCTCTGTTTTATAGATTATTGATTTTGGCCACCGACTCGGGGATCGTCAGCAGTTCATCACACTATCGATCTTTTTGGGTACAGTTATAGTTTGGACTCGATATGGCACGTGTAGGTTAGGCTGATGATAACGATGTTTTGAAATTGTAAATATGCTGGCCATACGAAAATGGCGTATAACTTAAATATCAGTGTGTATTTCAGCTCGATCTCTGTTTATGTTTATTTACAATGTGAATCAGCTCGATCTCTGATTCAGGTTAGGGGTGTTACAGATATGCCCTACATGCCCGTGTGCCAGGCCATGTGCTAGGTCGTGTAACTCTTTGAGTTGCCACACATGCCCATGTGCCAAGCCGTGTGCTAGGCCATGTAACTCACTAACTTGAAACACTAAGAAACTCTCAAAAGACACATGGCCATGTCGTCAGGCTATGTGAATCCAAAATTTACCTAAAATCAAGCCATTTCAAAACTAATTCCTACCTAACCATTCCTACCATTTGGACACACATTGAAGGGGTTCAAATATCACCCAAACATACATAAACATGGCATATCAACCATTCTAAAGCACATAACCAACATGCCATTCAAAGGCACTATAATTGCATCAAAACATTAATTACCAAGACATACCAACAATGCCATATTCCAAACATACCAACCTAGCTCAATTAACCATTACATGAAACCATAAAAGACATTTCGAAAACATCACTTACATACTAAAAGAGCCATATATACAAGCACTTAAGGATGGTCAAAATGACCTAACTTAAAACAAGCATTAAAGGTTCATCAAGTTCAAACTTAAACTTCACAAATATGATCATACCAATTCACCATTTACACATTCACAAAATATCATAGTCTTAAAGACTCTCCCCATTCCATGCCAGTTTAAACCAACTTCAAACAAGTACAAAATGACTACCAAGGTATAAATGATAGTGCACAGCTTCCAAGCTGATCCAATCGATGCAACGATTCCAAGAGTCCTACAAAATCAAATTAAATGAACAAGCACGAAGAAGCTTAGTACGTTCAATAAGTCAACTCACTTACTATCAATTTCCAAGTTTACAATGAACGTTAACATTTTTTACACTGACACTAAGCCTATTAGGCACTAAACTTGAATAACACCTGCACTAAGCCTGCTAGGCACTAAGCCTGAATAACAATACGATTGAACATTTAAATATCAATACATATCATAATTTAAAGATTAAATCACTAACAAGGAATTGAATTCAACTATACATAAACATAAAACGAACTTACATGACTAGTTTGTAGTAATCGCAAAAGCACAGGAACTACTCTGAAATCTTTTCTTTTCCACGATTGTCAACATGCTTGTGATCTAAAATAGTAGATTCATTCAACTAAGTACTTCTAAACTTCAATTTAATCCATAATTCTTTTTAAAGTAAATTACAAAATTACCCTCAACATTTTAATTTTTCACAATTTAGTCCTTAAGCTCATAACTTGAAATTTAACTAATTCAACAAAAATCCAATTTTACCAATGTTACAAAGAACCTTGAAACAAACCATTATTACCAACATTTCACAACAAAACCCATGGATTTATACTTTTAACAATTTAATCCCTATTCCTAAAATTAATCAAAAATCACTTAACAAAACATATTTATTTTTCAACAAGGATTCATAATTTATCAGCTAACATCAAAACACATTAAAGAACATCCATGGAAAGTGCCTTAACCTTTACCCGTTTTACAAATTAACCCTTGGGCTAGCTAGATTAAGCTAAAATGAACTCAAAAAACATAAAAATCATTAATAATGGGGTTTGAAAACCTACCCAGTAACATCCCGGTTTAGACCCTAGTCGGAACAAGGGTTTTGGGACCACAAATCCGAGTTAGAAAAATATTCTAATATTATTTTCTGTGCTTATAGTATGTGAATTGATAAGTGTGAAAATTTTGTGAATTAATTTTATCGTTTGAGTGTCCAATTTGACAAAAAGACTTAATCGCATAAAATACAAAAGTTGCATTCCACTTGTTAAAAGTGTCTATTTCATATGGCTTATTAAATGTGAAGTCCTTATGTTGTAATTAAACCATTGGTAAGGTTAATGGACATAAATGGGCATGTATTTGATGTTTATTAATGTTTATGAACCAAGGTTAAAATAGTAAATTAAGCATTAAGTATAATAAAACAAAACAAAAGCCATTCATCTTTAATTTTTCTTCATCTCAACCGAATATTTTGCAAGATTCAATTGATCAAGAAAGAAAGAATTCCGATTTAGATCGAGGAAAATCGAAGGTTATTGAGTAATCGATCTGATTTGTCTATTTTGAGTACGAGGTAAGTTCGTACGTGATAAACATTGTTACAATTATGTCTTAAATGCTTTGATAATGCATAAAATGTATATATATGTGACTATGAATGTGTACGACGACAAATCGAGTATATTTGACACTTAGTGTGCGCTTCAAAATAGCTTCAGCTATAAATAACACTTAGTGTGCGAATTAGAACAGCTTCGGCTATATGAGGCATTAAGTGTGTGATACCGAGATAACTTATGTTTAAATGTGATGACACTAAGTGTGCGAAATTGTTATAGCTTCGGCTAATCATTGATGCACTAAGTGTATGAGTTCTTAGAGTATTGAAAGATTTTTGAATGAATCAATGCGTTAAACAAATAGGTGATGATGAAATAAATAAATACGAGAAAGTACAGGTACGTATGATACCTATGTGGTAGTTGATACTACGTGTATGAAGCTTGATGAAATGGTATATACATGATAAACGGTTATAAGTTAGAATTGAATGATAATATGAGAACCACTAAGTGTCTATTAGTTGATGATTTAGATAATATGAACTGTTGAGTATTTTTGGTATGAACTTACTAAGCTATGAAGCTTTCTGTATGTTATTTGTCTATGTTTTATAGATCATCGAAGCTAACTTGGATTCGAGGATCGTCAGGAAACGTCATCATACTATCGATCATCTTGTTGGTACTTTTGAAGCTTGTATATATACTATATGGCATGTATAGGCTAGTGATATTTTAATATGTTTTGAGTGTTGATATTAGCCATGAGATTTGGCTTGTAAATGTGGTATGTATAACCATCTAATTTGGCTTGAATTATGTGTTTGGTAAGTGTTATACGTGATGTATATAATGCTTTATGAATTGGTTTGGTTTGAGATGATGATATGATGAGCTTTGTGATATGAAATGTGATGATTTTGGCATAACGACTTGGTATAATTTCAATATGGAATTGTTTAGTTATGTAACACCCCTAACCTGTATCTATCGTCGGAATAAGGTTAAAGGTGTTACCAGACTTATCGAAACATTTACAATTCATTTCACCATCAATATAGCATCATAATCATACATCAATATAGAGTCCCTTATACAGGTCATCAAGACCATAAGCATGTACTAGAAAGGGGTCGGGACTAAACCGAGCTCATACAAAATATTTCAAAACTTACACATTTTTCAAAGTTGTACAGGTCACATGCACATATGAACAGGCCGTGTGTCTCACATGCTTTAGACATGCCCGTGTGACTAGGCCGTGTCAAAATAGGGCATACATACTGACTTGTCCACATTGCCACAAGAGACACCCATATGCCAGGCCGTGTGAAAATTAGGGAGGCTACTGACTTGGCCACACGGCTGACCACATGCCTGTGTGTCTAGCCTGTGGTCGAAACTGACTTGGCCAGATGGCCTAGCACATGCCTATGTGTGTGACCGTGTGGTCTGCCCAGGCTCATTTCGAAATGGCCCTCGAGCAACACGACAGAGACACACGCCCGTGTCTCTACCTGTGTGGGCAAAAATAGGCCATTTGTAAGGCCAAATTTCCACCTAGTAAGGGTACTCCCTACAAGCATCAAATTGGCATCTAAAGCATCATATTTTCAACCAATTTCAAACCCAAATCATACATCATTCATATCATATATTCATCAACCTATTTCATTCATAATTCACTGATCAAAACATAACATTAATAAGTCAAAGACATACCAAAACATATGATTTGTAACATCAATTTACCTCATTCATTTTCATGCCAAATTCTTACCAAAACTATAATCAAACATATACCAAAAACTTACCAAATAGACCATTTCTTTTGGCCAACCAAAAACACCTCATAATAGCAACATTGCGTCACATATCATATACCAAATTCAAACCATAATATGGCCATATCACATGGCATGATATACACATTACAAAACATATTCACATACTTCTAGCCTATAAATGCAATACTTCAATATTTACACTTTCAAAAGATACCAAAATAGAATTTCATAGTGTGGTGATGATCCTCAACAATCCCTGAGCTTCCGGTAGCTTCGATATCTATAAAACAATTGAAAGACACACAAAGTAAGCTTTCAAAAGCTTAGTAAGCCATATACAAATAAACTTAACAATATAAACATATAAGCATCATAATATACATATACTCCTTAGCCAAATGCAATCACAAACCACATAGCTCAAATACATTTCATATATTCCCCATTCATTTGCACATATAGCATATTTTCTCATACTTTTGTCACATATAATCACTTGATCAAAAAGATACATATACTTACCTTTCAACATCAAATATGATATACAATTTCAAATGTACCTTAACCGGATACACATTTCATATAATCATTTGTTTCTCAGAATGCCCGTTGAACCATTCGGAATCAATAAGGATACTCGAATAGCTCGAAAAACTCATACAATGCCAACGTCCCAGAAGTGGTCTTACATGTAATCAATATCGATGCCACTGTCCCAGACAGGGTCTTACACGAGATCAAATACGATGCCGACGTCCAAGTCATGGTCTTATATGTAAATCATAAGTCAATGCCAACGTCCCAGACTTTGTCTTACACGAAAACCCATATTGGATCTTATGTCATGACATATGTATCTTAACAATTCCTATGGTTCGTATGGGACTTATCGGACGTCAAAACTTTATCGATACTTTCTTAGATATCTTATACTCAACTCATATAATCATTTATCATTGTTCAAAAGCATATAAACAATAATAATTGAATTCAAAACACATTTATATCGACTTACCTCGTACGGAATTGAACAGAAATGAGCAACTATTCAACGACTTTCGTTTCCCCCCGATCTAATTCCATTTACTTTGGTTCTTGATCTAAACACATTCAAATTTAACCCTTTTATTCACAAATCATTCAATTCAATCCAATAACACATATTTAGGGCATTTTACAAGTTAGCCCTTACATTTTCACATTTTGACACTTTAGTCCTTAATTCAAAAAATCACAAAATACACAAAATTTCTATATACCCATGTTAAGCCGAATTATCTTTATATTCATATAAGCCCATATATTTCATTTATTTCACATTTTAGTCCCTCAAAATCTCATTTTTACAATTTAGTCCAAATTACTCAAATTCATAAAAAAATTAAAGAAAAAACTTAGTAATCTAACATATATCTTTCATTTACTACCATCAAACTTCATAAAGCTCACATTATCAACAATGACATAACTCAAAATCATCAACAAAATCAGAAATTCAAACATGGGCTTGATAGAACTCTAAGCAACGATCACAAAAATGTAGAAATTATCAAAAAAGGATCAAAACACATACCTTAATCAAAGAAAGCATTGGCCGAACCCTAGGTATTCTTTTTCCTTTTCTTTTTCTTTGATTTTCGGTTGAAGAACACTTAAAATGAGCTAATTTTAAACATTTCTTTTATTTAACACAAATTAGTTCATCAATTACCAATTTACCCTTACATTATAAACATTTAAAATATTAGCATTAAGTTCATAAATATCCACTCATATTTCCAACGGTTAAATATCAACATAAGGACCTTTCATTTAAAAAGACATAGCAAATAGACACTTTATCAATTAGCAAGCCATTTTTACATTTTATGTGATTAGGTCCTTTTATCAAATTAAACATAGAAAAAAATTAAAATTTCAGACGAAACTTTCACACACGCCAATTCTCATATTATAAGCACGAAAAGTAATATTAAAATATTTTTCTGACTCAAATTTGTGGTCCCGAAACCACTATTCTGGCTAGGGTCTAAACCGGGCTGTTACAACTCTCTCCCTTTAGGGATTTTCGTCCCCGAAAATCTTACCGTTGAACAGATTCAGATATTGCTGTCTCATAGCATCTTCAGACTCCTACCTAGCCTCTTCAACACCATGTCGATGCCACATTACTTTTACTAACGAAATTTTCTTATTTCTCAATTCTTTAATCTCAAAAGCTAAGATACGCATCGGTTCTTCTTCGTAGGTCATATCGGACTGAATCTCAATCTCTGACGGAGAAATCACTTGTGATGGATCAGATCTATACCATCAAAGCATCGATATGTGGAATGCATTATGAATCTTTTCTAGCTCAAGTGGCAACAACAATCTGTAGGCAACAACAATCTGTGTGCAACCGGCTCGATACGCTCTATAATCTCATACGGCCTGATGAACCTCGGACTTAATTTGCATTTTTTCCAAATCAGAGTACTTTCTTCCACGAGGATACTTTCAGAAACACTTTGTCGTCGATCTCAAATTCAATATCTTTTCGTTTCAAGTCTGCGTATGATTTCTGACGATTAGAAGCTGGTTTCAGACTATTTCGGACTGTTTTCACTTTCTGTTCGGACTCTTTAATCAAATCAACCCCGTGTATCTTATTCTCACTGAGCTCAGTCTAATACAAAGGTGTATGACATTTGCAACCATATAAGGTTTCGCACGGTGCCATTTTAATGCTCGATTGAAAACTATTATTGTATGCGAATTCAATCAATGACAAACACTGTTCCCATGAACCTTCAAACTCAACAATGCAACATCTCAACATTTCCTCGAGTATCTGAATAATCCGCTCGGATTGACCATCCGTCTGCGGGTGAAAAGTAGTACTGAAATACAATTCCGTACCTAAAGCCTCTTGTAGTTTCTTCCAAAATCGTGAAGTGAATCTCAGATCTTCCATACATAAGCCTCCCCTTGTAGTAGTGATACAACACATAATAGACTTTCCCGAGGGGTGCATTCTAGTTGTTGCAATACTCTCTTGGTCGACTCCATCCAATTTTCAGCTATGGACAGATCAACTCCTTGCAGACCTGAGAATTCTGTGGCACCATATTTTCTTAATTCCTTAATTGGGCTAGGAACAGATACAGTCGTAGTAGCAGGTATAGACTCCACTGTTCGCTGAAGAGCATTAGTTAATATTTTTATTAATTCAGATTCATTTCTACCTTTTTCATCTCTTTCTACATTAGGGGGTTGATTTCTAACTGGATTTACACTGGGAGTAGCTGACTCTATTTCGTCTAAATCATACGGCTCTTCATCCCCAGTGAACATTTCTTCATTTATATCATCAAGGTGTTCATCAAACATCTTTAATCTATAAAACAAAAACAATTAGATAGGTCAGCATCCAAAAATCCCGACTCAGTTTGACTTGACTGTGGCATGTACTTCTAGACTCACTTACGAGCTCGATTTAGTCTGAGAATTGGCTAAACCTGATAGCTCTAATACTAATAAAATGTAACACCCCTTAACCCTAACCCATCCCTGGAATAGGGTTACGAGGCATTACCGAAAGAAGACGCTAATAACGAACAACACCGAGTCATAAATCTATATTTCAATTTAAAATTTCTCAAATTTCACCTAAAAGTCCCTAATATGGACCTACGAGGCCCAAAATATACTTAGGAAGTGTTTTGGGGTTAACTCGGGAACTTTGGAAACTTTTCCTTGAGAATAGGGCAACACGCCCGTGTGTCTTGGGACATGCCCATGTGGCCTGCCTGTGGGGCTCCCACGGTCGTAGGACTAACCTGTGGGCAAGTCTAACTTTGCCACACGGCCTGGGCACACGTCCATGTGACTTGGCCATGTGAAAACATGATTTTTCATCATTTTTAAGTTATTTTCACATACTCAACACACCTAATTCATGCCCAGAACATTTACTTATAAATCTTGATTAAATAACATTCATCAAACCTTTCAAACTTAGCAAATTTTCATTCATTCATTTCATTACCTCTTAAGGATTATGCACCACATTTACATTCAAAATATAAAACATTTACAAGTGACAAACACCAAACCTAGTAAATGCTACATATCTAAAAGATAGATGCATCACCAAAATAAAGCTGAGGTCGGGATTGACTCGGATGCTTGACTGAACTTTAACTCTACCTAACCTGCGCACGTGAAACAACCGTACTCTGAGTATTGGAAATACTCAGTGGTATTATCATAATTGAAATTATAACAACAATAAGATATCATAACATACATATATAATTAGCAAATCATACAAACAAATCATATGTATAAATTCATACCAAACTATCATATTTCCATTATATCATTTCTAATGATAGATCCAATAAATCATCAATGAGATTTCTAATAACTCATGAACCTTTGATTCATACCTTCAATCTCTTTACAAATTTCATCTCACATTTCATCTTACAATATCACTTTCTCATTTCATTCAATAGCTCAATTAATCAAATTCATTTGATTTTATTATTTCACTTATTTTCCCCTATTAACATGACTTAGACTTTGGCGAATACAGGGATCCAACCAAGAACACTAGAATGGCGACCAACTCCTCATCGGATAGTTCGAAGCAAATAAGTGATGACCAACGTCTCATCGGCTAAGCTAAAGCAAAGTGGCGACTAACACCTCATCGAATCTATCCGAAACAATAATGACACACCAAGTGTCCCATCGACTCGAAGTCGAAGTATCCCTGAACCTTTCCAATCCTATGGCATGCTAACTATATCCACTAAGCCCGACTAGTTAATAGGGTATCAATTTACTTCCTCTATTTCAGTCAATTCACATCAATTGCACTTTGACCACATTTTTTCACATATTTCTCAATTCAAATTCATATGCATACCAACATTACTCAATCCAATCATACAATTCAATTTCACATACATATATTTATTCATCAAATAAATCTAATTCACATTCAACTTAAATATCAATATTTTCCTCACATTCAAATTCCATAAACATATATTAAAATTAAACATTTAATAAGAAATAACTTGAATTATGATAATACAAACCGATATTTTTCTTGAGCTATTCCTCGATCACTTTTTCCTTTCCCTTCTTATTCGACGTCTCGGTTTCCTTGTTTTCTACGAAAATTAGCATAGTACAATTAATTAATAACACACATATTTTATATAAAATAATAACTTTTCATGCAACTTTTACCTAAATCCCAAATTTGTCCTAACCATTTTCATCTTCTTCCTTTTTATAATTCATATTATTTCCTTATTCAATTTCTATCAAAACTTCAATATAACCAGTAAATTTTCATCATTTTACCATAATTTCAAACTTTTGTCAATTTAGCCCATAAACTCAAAACTTATAGCCTAGTTTACAATTTAGTCCTCTAACCAATTCTAATCAATGATTCTATCAATTTAATCCTTAATTTCATCATTTATTCAACATAAACCCTACTCAAAAGTCTATCAACTTTCAATATTTCCACACAAATTCAAGAGTACTTTACTCTAAGACTCCAAAAACATCAAAATAACAAAGAAAGGGACTTAATTGACTTACCAATTTAACTTTCAAGCTTTCAAACCCTAATTTCTCCTTTTTCTTTTCTTTTCTTCTTTCTTTCCCCAATTTTCGTAACTTTCTCTGTAACTTTTCTACTCTCTTTTTTTATGATTTGTTTATTATTATTTTCGTTTACTAAATTAATAATTAATAAAATATCTAATTAATACAAATAAAAATACTACATGTGTATTCATACACACATGTACACATGTATTAATCCCACACCATACATTTGTCATTATCTCAATTAATAGATAAAATATAATAATAATAATAATAAGTAAATATCTTTTACTTAATAAATAAGTAAATATATATTATACATTTGTACTAATAATTTAAATACACAGGTACTCATTCTCTAGCGTACACATGTCACTAATTTGGTTTAATTATTAATTTAATCCTTTATCCTTTCTCTATTCTATGATTAAGTTTTTATGCTCTACTCAATTTAGTCTTTTCTACTAACTACTTCTAATTAAAAATAAATTCACCTAATTAAAATCTAATTCAACCCATAACTAACTTCGTAAATATTTTTAATAAATATTTACGGACTTGTTTTCCTAAGACGGAGGCCCTAAATTCACTTTTTCGGTGCCCGTGAAATATGGGTCGTTACATTTCTGCCCCCTTAATAAATTTCGTCCTCGATATTTACCTGAGAATAGATGGGGATGCTAAGCTCTCATAGTTTCTTCCAGTTCCCAAGTCGCTTCAACCTTATGAGTTTTCCATAGCACTTTCACTAGAGGAACCTTTTTATTTCTTAATTCTTTTATTCCCTGTGCCAGAATCTCAAGTTGTTCTTCTTCATAAGACAAATTCGGTCAAATCTCAATATCTTGAATAGAAATGACATGGGAAGGATCTGATCTATATCTACATAGCATTGAAACATGGAAAACATCGTGTATCTTCTGTAATTCCAGAGGTAAAGCTAATCGATAAGCAACTGGTCCGATTCTTTCTACAATTTCATACGGCCCAATGTAACGAGGGCTCAATTTACCTTTCCGACCAAATCTCAACACTTTCTTCCATGGAGAAACTGTAAGAAATACTTTATCCCCAACTAAATACTTAATGTTTCGTCGTTTCAAATCAATGTAGGACTTTTGTCTATCAAATGTAGCTTTTAATCTCTCTTGTACTTTCTTGACTGTCTCTTCTATTTCTTGAATCAATTTCGGTCCAATCACTTTTCTTTCATTCAGTTCGCTCCAACACACAGGTGATTTACATCTTCGTCCATACAATGCTCCATACGGAGCCATCTGAATACTTGATTGGAAATTGTTATTATACACAAATTTAGCTAAAGGTAAATAACGTTCCCAACCTGATTCAAAATCAATAATGCAAGCCCGAAACATATCTTCTAATATTTGAATTACCCGTTCGGATTGTCCATCAGTCTACGGATGAAATGCTATGCTGAAATTAAGCCGTGTGCCTAGTGGCTCATGTAACTATCTCCAAAATCTTGATGTAAATCGAGGATCTCGATCTGAGATTATAGATATTGGAATACCAAGCAATCTAACAATTTCTCGAATATACACTTCTACAAGCTTCTACAATGACCAATCTGTTCTGACCAATCTAACAATTACCCAAATGGCGTTCTTTTTGTTTGCCCACAATGGCAACCCCGTAACAAAATCCATTATGATGCGATCCCATTTTCACTCAGGAATACTTATTGGCTGAAGCAATCCAGTAGGAACCTGATGTTCTGCCTTTACTCGCTGACATGTAAGACATTTACCAACATATTCAACTATATCTATTTTCATTCCGAGCCACCAATACAAATCTTGTAGATCACGATACATCTTTGTGCCTCCCGGATGTAAAGCAAATGAACCATCATGTGCCTCTCAGAGTATTAACTCTTTCAATTCAGATTTAGCAAGAACACAAACTCGATCTCGGTACCTTAAGCATCCATGTGCATCAATGCTGAAATTTTCTATCGTACCAGTCTGTATCATCTCTCTTTTCTTCAATAATTTCTCATCTTTCAATTGAGCTGATTTAATCTGGTCGAACATCACTAGTTTAACTTTCAATTCAACTATCTTACTCCCATCATCACAGATACTGAGCTGTGCAAACATTGCTCTTAAATCAATTGTGGCTTTTCTACTCAAAGCGTGAGCCACTACATTAGCTTTTCCTGGATGATAATCTATGACACAATCATAATCTTTTAAAAGCTCGATCCACCGTCTCTGCCGCAAATTCAATTCTTTTTGGGAAAGTAGATATTTCAAACTTTTATGATCCATATAAATATAGCATTTCTCACTGTATAAGTAGTGTCTCCAAACCTTCAAGGCAAAAATCACTGCTGCTAGCTCCAAATCATGAGTTGGATAGTTACGCTCATGTGGTTTCAACTGACGAGATGCATAAGCTATTACTTTCCCCTCTTGCATCAGTACACAACCCAAACCACTTAATGAAGCATCACTGTATACAATAAAATCTTTTCTCGATTTTGGTAACGTCAAAATTGGTGTCTCTATGAATATTTGCTTTAACTTTTCAAAACTTTCTTGACACTGATCATCCCACACAAATGGTACATTCTTTTGTAGTAGTTTGGTCATCCGCAAAGCTATCTTCGAAAATCCATTTACAAATCTTCTATAATACCTAGCTAAACCAAGAAAACTACGTACCTCTGATACATTTCTTGGTCGTTTCCACAATACAATCGCTTCAATCTTCTTTGGATCAACAAGAATTCCATCTGCAGATACTATATGACCCAGGAATACAACCTCTAACAACCAAAATTCACATTTGCTGAGCTTTCCATACAATTGTTTTTCCTGTAGTATCTGTAGTACAATCCTGAGATGCTGATTATGCTCTAAATCTGACTTCGAATAAACTAGTATATCATAAATAAAAACTACTACAAACTGGTCTAAATATGGTTGAAAGATATGATTCATGAGATCTATAAAAGTAGCTAGAGCATTTGTCAACCCGAATCGCATTACTAAGAGCTCATAGTGACCATACCTTGTACGGAAAGCTGTCTTTGGAATGTCGCTTCCTTTTACTTTCAACTGGTAGTAGCCTGACCTTAAGTCAATCTTCGAAAATACAGAAAGCTGTCTTTGGAATGTCGCTTCCTTTTAATTTTAACTGGTAGTAGCCTGACCTTAAGTCAATCTTTAAAAATACAGAAGCTCCTTTTAGCTGATCAAACAAATCATCAATTCGAGGAAGTGGATACTTGTTCTTGATTGTCACCTTATTCAACTGTCTATAGTCAATGCAAAGTCGCATCGAGCCATCTTTCTTCTTAAGAAATAATACCGGAGCTTCCCACGGCGATATGCTCAGTCGAATAAAACCACGGCCTAATAAGTCTTGCAACTGTATCTTCAGCTCTTTTAACTCTATAGGTGACATCCGATACGGAGGTATAGAGATTTGAGCTGTGCTCAGGTAAACCTCAATAGCGAACTCGACTTCCCTATCTGGCGGTAAACCCGGTAATTCTTCAGGAAATACATCAAGAAACTCAAAACTGTCCGAATTTTATCACACTGGCTTCCAACTAAATCTGAATTAATAACATATGCCAAATATGCTGAACAACCCTACTGAAGTAATTTACTAGCCTTTATTGCTGAAACAATTCGTGCTGGCTCACTAGTACGAATACCATTTACTTCAACCTGACCTTCACTCGCTGTCTGAATGCTGAATCTCTTTTTATAGCAGTCCAAAATCACTTCATGTTCAGATAGCCAATCCATTCCCAATATTATATCAAAATCCCCAAATGGCATAATTAACAAGTCAACCGGAAAAGTTTTATTCTATATAATCAATGAGCATCTTGGACAGACCTGGTTCACTAACACTGTTTACCCCAACGAACTTGACATCTCAATAGACACTCTAGATATTTCAGACTTTAATTTTCCTGATTCAACTAATTTTGAATTAATATAGGAATACGAAGATCTAGGATCAATTAAAGCATGAACAGGCTCAGAATATAATAGAAATATACCTGTTACCACATCATGAGCATCACCTTCTTCACGGGTTCTAACCACATATGCTCTAGCCGGCACCCTAGCTTTAGACTACTGGGTCACAATGTCATTCCCTCTTCTCGTACCTCCTCCTCTAGATACTGATCCACCTCTGCCTTATCCTCTGCCTTTAGTAGTAGAGACCGATCTCTGTGATGTCACAGGTGTAGCACTATCATTCTTCGGGCAATCTTTAATATATTGGTCGGTAGATCCACATTTAAAACACCCTCTGGTCAATCTCTAGCACTGTGCTTTTTCCTGCAATGCTCACAATCTGAAATATTAAGATCTCAGGACGGACCTCTTACACTACCGATGGATATTGTAGTTTGTTTCCCCTAACTCTTTTCTCTTTTATCTGGTCTAAAACTGGATCTCCATCCACTTCGAGAATCCTTGGATCTTTTAGGTAAAGGGTTCGAACTTGTAGTTCCCATATGTTTCCCAACCAATTTAGAAGTTTCAGACATTTTGTCAAATCCTAAGACTTGCTCTACCATCTTGGCCCACTCAATCAAATCAACAAATTCAGTTATATGTTGAGATACCAACTGTAGTTTGATCTCATCTCGCAGACCCCGTAAAAATCTCTTACAACTGTCAGCTTCAGTTGGAATAAACTCTGAGGCGTATCTGCTGAGTCTCATGAATTCCCTCTCATAATCTATTATGAAATGTCACCATGTTCCAACGTCAAAAACTCTTACTTCTTGTCTTCGATATACATTTCTCTGATATATATTTTTTTGAAACTCTTTCTAAAATTGATCTCAAGTTATCTGATTCTCTGGTAAATGTCGAACCACAGATTCCCACAATACATAAGCCTCCCCTTGCAGTAGTGATACAACACATAACAGACTTTCCCGAGGGGTGCATTCTAGTTGTTGCAATACTCTCTTGGTCGACTCCATCCAATTTTCAGCTATGGACGGATCAACTCCTTTCAGACCTGAGAATTCTGTGGCACCATATTTTCTCAATTCCTTAATTGGGGCTTGTCTAGGAACAGATACAGTCGTAGTGGCAGGTATAGACTCCACTGCTCGCTGAAGAGCATCAGTTAATATTTTTACTAATTCAGATTCATTTCTACCTTTTTCATCTCTTTCTACATTAGGGGGTTGATTTCTAACTAGATTTACACTGGGAGTAATTGACTCTGTTTCGTCTAAACCATACGACTCTTTATCCCCAGTGAACATTTCTTCATTTATATTATCAAGGTGTTCATCAGACATCTTTAATCTATAAAACAAAAACAATTAGATAGGTCAGCATCCAAAAATCTAGTCTCAGTTTTGACTTGACTGTGGCATGTACTTCTAGACTCACTTACGAGCTCGATTTAGTCCGAGAATCGGCTAAACCTAATAGCTTTGATTCCAATAAAATGTAACACCCCTTAACCCCAACTCGTCACTGAAATAGGATTACGAGGCACTACTGAAATAAGACGCTAATAATGAACAACATCGAGTCATAAATCTATATTTCAATTTAAAATTTCTCAAATTCTACCTAAAAGTCCCTAATATGGACCTACGAGGCCCAAAAAATACTTAGGAAGTGTTTTGGGGTTAAACCCAGAACTTTGGAAACTTTTCCTTGAGAATAGGGGCACACGCTCATGTGGCCTGGGACATGTCCGTGTGGCCTGCCCGTGGGGCTCCCATGGCCGTAGGGCCAGCCTGTAGGCATATCTGACTTACTCACACGGCCGTAGGACTAACCTGTGGGCAGGTCTGACCTTTCCACACGGCCTGGGCACACGTCCATGTGACTTGGCCGTGGGAAAACATGATTTTTCACCATTTTTAAGGTATTTTCACATACTAAATACACCTAATTCATACCCAAAACATTTACTTATAAACCTTGATCAAATAACATTCATTAAACCTTTCAAACTTAGCAAATTTTCATTCATTCATTTCATTACCTCTTAAGGATTATGCACCACATTTACATTCAAAATATAAAACATTTACAAGTGACAAACAACAAACCTAGTACATGCCACATATCTAAAAGATAGATGCATCACCAAAATAGAGCTGAGGTCGGGATTGACTCGGATGCTTGACTGAACTTCAACTTTACCTAACCTGCACAAGGGAAACAACTGTACGCTGAGTATTGGACATACTCAGTGGTATTATCATAATTCAAATTATAACAACAATAAAATATCATAACATACATTGATAATTAGCAAATCATACATACAAATCATATATATAAATTCATACCAAACTATCATAATTCCATTATATCATTTCCAATGTTAGATCCCATAAATCATCAATGAGATTTCCAATAACTCATGAACCTTTGATTCAGACCATCAATCTCTTTACAAATTTCATCTCACATTTCATCTTACAATATCACTTTCTCATTTCATTCAATAACTCAATTAATCAAATTTATTTGATTTTATTATTTCACTTATTTTCCCCTATTAACATGATTCGGACTTTGGCGGATACACGGATCCAACTAAACACACCAGAATGGCGACCAATGCCTCAACGGATACTTTGAAGCAAATAAGTGACCACCAACGTCTCATCGGCTAAGCAGAAGCAAAGTGGCGACCAACGTCTCATCAAATCTATCCGAAGCAATAATGACACACCAAATGTCACATCGACTCGAAGTCGAAGTGTAACACCCCGAACCCGAGACCGACACCGGAGTCGGACACGAGATGTCAACAAGCTTTGAAAAATTTTTCCAGACACTGCCCAGTCTGAGTACTAGTCGCTTCAAAAATCATATCTTGAGTTTCACAACTCGAAAATCAGTTTTGTGATTTTTCCCTGAAACTAGACTCATGTCCCCACCTATGTATTTTTTTCTAGAATTTTTGGTCGGGCCAATTAGTACAGTTTATTAGTCAAAGTCTCCCATGTTACAGGGGTCGACTACACTGAACTTTTCCCATTACGACTGGGATATCTCTCTGCACAGAGCTTCAATGCTGATGCCGTTTGTTTCTATGGAAACTAGACCCAGAGAGGAATCCATACATATATGGTATGACCCCTAATTATCTCTGGTCAATTTATAGTGAATTTCCAAAGTCGGAACAGGGAATCCAGAAACTGTTCTGGCCCTGTTCCACAAGAACCCGAATATCTCTTACTGTACTGTTCCTATGATTGTTTCGTTACTTCCATATGAAAGTAGACTCATCAAGGTTCGATTACATAATTTATTCACTATTTAATTCCACTCCTACGAATTCTTGTGATTTTTCCAATCCACACCACTGCTGCTATCAGCTTCTGTTTTCAAAGTAAACCTTACCTAATTTGGGGTTTCATGGACCAACTAGGGCCTTGTCATACATAAGCCCACATATGATCATACTTAGCCATTCTAGTGGCTGGTCATTTGCTCAACACTTCCATTCCAACTATAGTTACATCATGAAACCATCTATACATTCATAAATACGAATGGTCTAATGCCATACTCCACTTCTACAAGCCATTTTCGCATGGCTGTACACTTATACATTTCATTAAGTACTCGAAAGACAACGATGGGTAGTCCTATACATGCCATAACAAAATTCAACCAAAATAGTACCCAAAAGAGCCTTTGATAGTGTGGGCGACTTCGACTTCAAGATCCCGAGTCCGATAGCTGGAGAACCAAAAATCTATAAAACAGAGGAGCAATGTAACGAGTAAGCAATTTATGCTTAGTAAGTTTGAGCAAGGAATTCCAGCATAAACAAAGAATATCACACATTTAGCTAAACGGAGTATTTCATAATACGCAATTTATCGATATTAAACTTGCTTCACAACATTAACAACCCTTATGCACATACACAATAGACTAACTTAGCCGAAGGCCGATAGCTCGTTTATCAACTGAGCGAACATTTATTTGTAAGGGCTCTATTTAATTCAACACATACGTAACATATCCCCATATTGGGATGTTTTTCGAGTATTCGCTGGAATTTTACAGCAAGCTCATTCGTTACCAATTCACGTACCTTCGGGATTTAACCGGATATAGCTCCTCGTTCAAATGCCTTCGGGACATAGCCCGGTTTTAGTAACTCACACCATGCCTTCGGGACGTAACCCGGATTTAACAACTCGCACGAATGCCTTCGGGACTTAACCCGGCTTTAATAACTCGCACGAATGCCCTCGGGACTTAACCCGGATTTAGTATCTCGCACAAAGGCCTTCGGATCTTAGTCCGGATATATTCGCTTAGCACAAAGCCTTCGGGACTTAGCCCGGACAGCATTCAATTAATCATGCACATCTAACAATAATTCATGGTACATTCATATCTCATTTTCGTTTACGAAACTCAAACATAAGGCACATATTGTCCTTGCACATTCGGCTCAATAGCCACACATAGAGCATGATTTAATCACATCGAAATTTAAGCTCTCTTACTCAAGAACTTACCTCGGGTGTTGTCGAACGATTCCGCTAGCTATTCAACCACTTTTTCCTTCCCTTTATCGGTTTTATTTCCCCTTTGCTCTTGAGCTTAATCAAACAAATAAATTGATTTCATCGTTTAGGCATCAAAAGATGAACACAAGGCACTTAGCCCATATTTATACATTAGACATTAAAGTCTCATACATGCAAAAATCATGCATCAACACAACATATTAGCTAATTTCTTTCCCCTTGGCCGAATATGCATGTCCATTTTTGGGATCGATTTCAACACTTAATACACACATATACACACTAGTAAAGCATCCTCCCCCTTTTCATCAATTTAACACATGCATTGCTCATTAACATGCAAAGTTACATTCGGCCTTAGCACACATCTTGCTAGCCGATTCTTCTCCATTTAGCAACCAATGCACATATGTGCTCACACAAAAATGCTAAAAAGGAGGTTCAAGAATCATCAAGCCATCATCACATGCATCATTAACAAGCTTCATATTTTGCATGCAATGGCATTAACACAACCTCCACCTAGGCCGAATCTTAACTCATCCTCATGCCTCATCACCACAACATCAAACATCAACCAAGAATGATGCATCCATGGTCAAGTGCCATTTCCATCACATAGCAAGATTTAGACCATGGGTTAGGTAGAACTCAAGCTAACAACTAAAACATGCATGCCTCTCATGGAACATCATCAAACATACCTTAGCCTAGCTACATGCATGGCCGAATCTCTTCACCTTTCTTCTTCTTTCCTCCTTAAAATTTTTTTTGGCCAAGGATGAACCAAAGGATGAGAAAATTTTTCTTTGTTTTTCTTTCTAGTTTTGGCAAGCATGAAGATGAGAAAAGGATGAACAAAATTCCCCCTTTCTCTTCTTTAGCTCACGGCAATGGGGGGGGGACAAACACTACACACACATTTTTTTTCTTTTGTTTCCATTTCTTTATTACCCATACTCCTTATTTTATTCTTCCACTAACAAAACATGTTTCATGACATGTTTTGCCCATCATTCTTTGTCATGGCCGGCCACTACTCATTAGGGGGGGAATTTGACATGCAAGTCCCCCCTTTGTCCACATGCACTAATAGGTCCTCACACATTGACCTATCACATTTTAGAATTTTCTCACATAAGTCCTATTGACTAAATTCACATGAAATCAACCAAATTGAAGCTTGAAATTTTCACACATTCATAATTACATATTCTAGACAATAAGTATCACATTCAAACGTTTCGGTGACTCGGTTTAGCGGTCCCGAAACCACTTCCCGACTAGGGTCAACTTTGGGCTGTCACAACTCTCCCCCACTTAAGAAATTTTCGTCCCCGAAAATCTTACCGGTAAATAGGTTTGGGTATCGTTCTTTCATCGAGCTCTCGGTCTCCCAAGTAGCTTCCTCGATCCCGTGTTTGAGCCATAACACCTTTACTAGCGGAACTCTGTTGTTTCGCAACTCCTTCACTTCACGAGCTAGGATACGCATCGGTTCTTCTTCATAGCTCATGTCGACTTGAATTTCAACCTCCGATGGGCTAATTATGTGCGATGGATCAGATCGATAGCGTCGAAGCATCGAAACATGAAAGACGTCATGAATCTTTTCAAGCTCCGGGGGCAAAATCAATCTATACGCAACCGGACCAACTCGTTTGGAGATTTTGTACGGCCCAATGAATCTTGGGCTCAACTTGCCCTTACGGCCGAACCTGAGTATCTTTTTCCAAGGTGAAACCTTAAGGAACACTTTGTCTCCCACCTGATACTCGATGTCTTTTCGTTTCAAATCTGCGTACGATTTCTGACGATCCGTGGCTACCTTCAGACTTTCACGGATTACCTTTACTTTCTGTTCAGCATCTCTAATCAAATCAACTCCGAAAATTTTGCTTTCACCGAGCTCGGTCCAAAACAATGGTGTACGGCATTTACGACCGTACAAAGCCTCGTAAGGTGCCATCTTAATACTTGATTGAAAACTATTGTTGTAAGCGAATTCAATCAAAGGTAAATACCGTTCCCATGAACTACTGAACTCGAGGATGCAACATCTCAACATATCCTCAAGTATCTGGATTATCCTCTCGGATTGACCATCGGTTTGGGGGTGAAAAGCAGTGCTAAAATGCAGCTTGGTACCCAGAGCTTCTTGCAATTTCTTCCAAAATCGTGAGGTGAATCTCGGATCTCTATCCGACACGATAGAAACAGGTACCCCGTGTAATCTCACAATTTGATAAACGTACAATTCAGCTAGTTTCTCCAATGAAAAATCCGTACGTACGGGGATGAAATGAGCCGACTTAGTCAGTCTATCCACAATAACCCATATCGCATCCTTCTTACTTGCTGACAAGGGCAGTCCGGACACAAAGTCCATTGTGACTCGATCCCATTTCCACTCGGGTATCATGATCGGCTGAAGTAATCTTGAAGGCACTTGATGTTCCGCTTTCACTTGTTGACATATTAAACATCTCGAAACAAAGTCAGAGATGTCCCGTTTCATACCATGCCACCAAAATTGACATTTCAAATCATTGTACATTTTCGTACTCCCCGGGTGAATTGACATTCGGCTACAATGGGCTTCGTTCAGAATCATCGAAATGAGTTCCGAATTCCTTGGAACACACAAACGATTTCTGAACCTCAAACAATCATCATCATCAATTTGAAACTCCGATTCCTCGTTCGGAAAACACTTAGCCCGTTTTGCAACCAATTCATCATCGACTTTCTGAGCTTCACGAATTTGGTGAGTCAACAATGGTTTAGCTTTTAATTCAGCTACTAACACACTGTCTGGTAGAATAGACAAATGCACGTTCATCGCTCGTAAAGCAAACAATGACTTCCGGCTTAAGGCGTCCGCAACCACGTTAGCCTTTCCCGGGTGGTAATCAATGACAAGCTCGTAATCTTTCAACAACTCAAGCCAACGTCTTTGTCGCAGATTCAAGTCTCGTTGAGTCATCAAATATTTGAGACTTTTGTGATCCGAAAATACATGGCACTTCTCACCAAATAGATAATGTCGCCATATTTTTAAAGCAAACACGATGGCAGCTAGTTCGAGATCATGGGTCGGATAATTCCTCTCGTGTGGCTTCAATTGTCTCGACGCATAGGCCACGACTCGACCTTCTTGCATCAATACGCAACCCAACCCAAGTAGGGATGCGTCACTATAAATGACAAACTCTTTACCTGATTCGGGTTGCACCAAAATTGGAGCTTCAGTCAAATGAGTTTTCAGTTGGTCGAAACTTTTCTGACATTTCTCCGTCCACTCGAACTTAACATCCTTTTGAAGTAGCTTCGTCATTGGTGTGGCTATCATCGAGAAACCTTTCACAAATCGTCGGTAATAACCGGCGAGCCCCAAAAAGCTCCGAACTTCAGTAACATTTCTCGGAGGTTTCCAGTCAAGTATGGCTGAAATTTTATTCGGGTCAACTCGAATACCCGACGCGGATACCACATGACCCAAGAAGCTAACCTCTCTTAACCAGAACTCACACTTACTGAACTTAGCATATAACTGCTTATCCCGCAAAATTCGCAGCACTAGCCTCAGATGCTCAGCATGTTCGGTCTCGTCTCTTGAATAGACCAAAATGTCATCAATGAACACCACTACGAACCGATCCAAATACGGTCTGAAGATCCGATTCATCAAATCCATAAATACTGCAGGGGCATTAGTGAGCCCAAACGGCATCACTAAGAATTCGTAGTGACCATATCTCGTTCTGAAGGCAGTTTTGGGAATATCTGAATCTCGGATTCGCAACTGATAATAGCCCGATCTCAAATCTATTTTTGAGAACACTGAGGCTCCCTTCAGTTGGTCGAACAAATCATCGATGCGCGGCAATGGATATTTTTTCTTTATCGTCACTTTATTCAGCTGACGATAGTCAATGCACAACCTCATGGTTCCGTCCTTCTTTTTCACGAACAATACTGGTGCACCCCAAGGTGAGAAACTTGGTCGAGCGAAACCTCTATCCGTCAGTTCTTGCAACTGAGCTTTCAACTCCTTTAACTCGATTGGTGCCATACGATACGGAGCTATCGAAATCGGCGTAGTCCCAGGTACAAGCTCAATACCAAACTCTACCTCCCGAACAGGTGGTAAACCCGGTAATTCTTCCGGAAAAACATCCGGGTATTCACAAACCACCGGCACAGATTCGGGTTTCCTTTCTAATTCTTTGTCATCAAGCACATATGCAAGGTATGCTTCGCACCCTTTTCTTACATATTTCTGTGCCAACATTGCTGATATTACAGCTGGCATCCCCTCCAAGTCCTCAGACTCAATTCGGACTACTTCGTTATTTGCGCACCTCAAATCAATAGTCTTGCTCTTGCAATTCACAATCGCATCATGCGCGGTCAACCAATCCAACCCAAGGATAACATCAAATTCATCAAACGGCAAAAGCATCAAGTCCGCTGGAAAACAGGAACCTCGAATTTCCAGGGGACATTTCTTACACACTTTGTCGACAAGCACGTAACGACCCAAGGGATTTGACACCCGAATTACGAACTCAGTAGACTCAATAGGTAAAGTCTTACTGGATGCTAAGGTTTCACATATGTAAGAATGAGTAGAACTGGGGTCAATCAAAGCAATTACATTAGTATCAAAGAGGGTGAATGTACCGGTAATAACATCAGGCGAAGAAGCATCCTCGCGGGCACGTATAGCATAAGCTCTAGCAGGCGCACGGGCTTCGGATCTGGTTATATCATCTCTAGATCCTCTCTGACCACCACCAGCATTGCCCATATTTCCAGATGGTCTACCTCGAGCAGTGGTAGCACCCGGTCTCCCACTCTGATTTGCATTCTGTCCCGACAACCTCGGGCAATCTTTAATGAAGTGGTCCACTGATCCGCATTTGTAACAGGAGCGGTCAGGAAATCTACAACTCCCCGAATGCCATTTACCGCAATATCGGCATTTCGTCCTGTCTCGACGTTCATTCCCAACACTGGCGACCGAAGTGCCTCGTGTACCCACAGGGGGTCGATCACGATCTCGTCCAAAAAGGCCCGAAGTGCCTCTAAACTGGCCCGCATCATCTCGAAATCTCTTCGATGTCTGTTGAAGAGACCTTCCCGAGGATCTTTTACGAAACTCTCCAGTTCCCTCATCAACTCTTTGCTTTTCTTTTCTAAGCTCTTCGGCTTTACAAGCTCGTTCAACAAGTACCACGAACTCTCGTATTTCAAGAACGCCAACGAACATCTTTATATCTTCATTCAGCCCATCCTCGAAGCGTTTACACATAATAGCTTCGGACGAAACACATTCCCGAGCGTATTTGCTAAGTCTAACAAATTTTCGCTCGTAATCAGTAACCGACATGGAGCCTTGCTTAAGCTCAAGAAATTCCTTCCGTTTTTTGATCAACAAATCTCTGACTGATATACTTTTTCCGAAACTCAGTTTGGAAAAACTCCCAAGTTACTTGCTCTCGGGGCACAATAGAAGTCAGAGTACTCCACCAATAGTAGGCAGAATCACGTAGCAAGGAGATAGCACACTTTAGGCATTCATCGGGTGTACAAGATAGCTCATCGAGTACCCGGATAGTGTTGTCCAGCCAAAATTCAGCTTGCTCGGCATCATCGCTATCCATAGCCTTAAATTCAGTAGCCCCATGTTTTCGGATTCTGTCAACTGGGGGCTTATTTGACCTTATTTGGTCCGTTACCGGTGGTATTGTAGGTGCGGGGGTAGTATTTGTCGGGAATGGAGGTTGTGGAACAGCCATATTAGTTCGAATGTATTGGTTAAACCAATCATTCATCACGCTATAGAATGCTTGTCTAGCTTCATCATTCGGATTACTAGCATTAGGTTGAGAGTCTGCCGGCACTGTCCCTTGTGCGGGAGCAGGTGCTACACTCTCAAGATCATCAGCTACCTCTCGGTCACGATCGGGATCCATTACTATAAACACATTTACAATTGTCGGAAATCACCACACTATCAAGTAATCACATAAAATGGCATGTATAGCTAGACCCAAAACATTACGGTAGTCCTAGAATCGACTAAACCGTAGCTCTGATACCAATAAAATGTAACACCCCGAACCCGAGACCGACACCGGAGTCGGACACGAGATGTCAACAAGCTTTGAAAAATTTTTCCAGACACTGCCCAGTCTGAGTACTAGTCGCTTCAAAAATCATATCTTGAGTTTCACAACTCGAAAATCAGTTTTGTGATTTTTTCCTGAAACTAGACTCATGTCCCCACCTATTTATTTTTTTCTAGAATTTTTGGTCGGGCCAATTAGTACAGTTTATTAGTCAAAGTCTCCCATGTTACAGGGGTCGACTACACTGAACTTTTCCCATTACGACTGGGATATCTCTCTGCACAGAGCTTCAATGCTGATGCCGTTTGTTTCTATGGAAACTAGACTCAGAGAGGAATCCATACATATATGGTATGACCCCTAATTATCTCTGGTCAATTTATAGTGAATTTCCAAAGTCGGAACAGGGAATCCAGAAACTGTTCTGGCCCTGTTCCACAAGAACCCGAATATCTCTTACTGTACTGTTCCTATGATTGTTTCGTTACTTCCATATGAAAGTAGACTCATCAAGGTTCGATTACATAATTTATTCACTATTTAATTCCACTCCTACGAATTCTTGTGATTTTTCCAATCCACACCACTGCTGCTATCAGCTTCTGTTTTCAAAGTAAACCTTACCTAATTTGGGGTTTCATGGACCAACTAGGGCCTTGTCATACATAAGCCCACATATGATCATACTTAGCCATTCTAGTGGCTGGTCATTTGCTCAACACTTCCATTCCAACTATAGTTACATCATGAAACCATCTATACATTCATAAATACGAATGGTCTAATGCCATACTCCACTTCTACAAGCCATTTTCGCATGGCTGTACACTTATACATTTCATTAAGTACTCGAAAGACAACGATGGGTAGTCCTATACATGCCATAACAAAATTCAACCAAAATAGTACCCAAAAGAGCCTTTGATAGTGTGGGCGACTTCGACTTCAAGATCCCGAGTCCGATAGCTGGAGAACCAAAAATCTATAAAACAGAGGAGCAATGTAACGAGTAAGCAATTTATGCTTAGTAAGTTTGAGCAAGGAATTCCAGCATAAACAAAGAATATCACACATTTAGCTAAACGGAGTATTTCATAATACGCAATTTATCGATATTAAACTTGCTTCACAACATTAACAACCCTTATGCACATACACAATAGACTAACTTAGCCGAAGGCCGATAGCTCGTTTATCAACTGAGCGAACATTTATTTGTAAGGGCTCGATTTAATTCAACACATACGTAACATATCCCCATATTGGGATGTTTTTCGAGTATTCGCTGGAATTTTACAGCAAGCTCATTCGTTACCAATTCACGTACCTTCGGGATTTAACCGGATATAGCTCCTCGTTCAAATGCCTTCGGGACATAGCCCGGTTTTAGTAACTCACACCATGCCTTCGGGACGTAACCCGGATTTAACAACTCGCACGAATGCCTTCGGGACTTAACCCGGCTTTAATAACTCGCACGAATGCCCTCGGGACTTAACCCGGATTTAGTATCTCGCACAAAGGCCTTCGGATCTTAGTCCGGATATATTCGCTTAGCACAAAGCCTTCGGGACTTAGCCCGGACAGCATTCAATTAATCATGCACATCTAACAATAATTCATGGTACATTCATATCTCATTTTCGTTTACGAAACTCAAACATAAGGCACATATTGTCCTTGCACATTCGGCTCAATAGCCACACATAGAGCATGATTTAATCACATCGAAATTTAAGCTCTCTTACTCAAGAACTTACCTCGGGTGTTGTCGAACGATTCCGCTAGCTATTCAACCACTTTTTCCTTCCCTTTATCGGTTTTATTTCCCCTTTGCTCTTGAGCTTAATCAAACAAATAAATTGATTTCATCGTTTAGGCATCAAAAGATGAACACAAGGCACTTAGCCCATATTTATACATTAGACATTAAAGTCTCATACATGCAAAAAGCATGCATCAACACAACATATTAGCTAATTTCTTTCCCCTTGGCCGAATATGCATGTCCATTTTTGGGATCGATTTCAACACTTAATACACACATATACACACTAGTAAAGCATCCTCCCCCTTTTCATCAATTTAACACATGCATTGCTCATTAACATGCAAAGTTACATTCGGCCTTAGCACACATCTTGCTAGCCGATTCTTCTCCATTTAGCAACCAATGCACATATGTGCTCACACAAAAAAAATGCTAAAAAGGAGGTTCAAGAATCATCAAGCCATCATCACATGCATCATTAACAAGCTTCATATTTTGCATGCAATGGCATTAACACAACCTCCACCTAGGCCGAATCTTAACTCATCCTCATGCCTCATCACCACAACATCAAACATCAACCAAGAATGATGCATCCATGGTCAAGTGCCATTTCCATCACATAGCAAGATTTAGACCATGGGTTAGGTAGAACTCAAGCTAACAACTAAAACATGCGTGCCTCTCATGGAACATCATCAAACATACCTTAGCCTAGCTACATGCATGGCCGAATCTCTTCACCTTTCTTCTTCTTTCCTCCTTAAAATTTTTTTGGCCAAGGATGAACCAAAGGATGAGAAAATTTTTCTTTGTTTTTCTTTCTAGTTTTGGCAAGCATGAAGATGAGAAAAGGATGAACAAAATTCCCCCTTTCTCTTCTTTAGCTCACGGCAATGGGGGGGGACAAACACTACACACACATTTTTTTTTCTTTTGTTTCCATTTCTTTATTACCCATACTCCTTATTTTATTCTTCCACTAACAAAACATGTTTCATGACATGTTTTGCCCATCATTCTTTGTCATGGCCGGCCACTACTCATTAGGGGGGGAATTTGACATGCAAGTCCCCCCTTTGTCCACATGCACTAATAGGTCCTCACACATTGACCTATCACATTTTAGAATTTTCTCACATAAGTCCTATTGACTAAATTCACATGAAATCAACCAAATTGAAGCTTAAATTTTCACACAATCATAATTACATATTCTAGACAATAAGTATCACATTCAAACGTTTCGGTGACTCGGTTTAGCGGTCCCGAAACCACTTCCCGACTAGGGTCAACTTTGGGCTGTCACACGAAGTATCCCTGAACGTTTCCAATCCTATGGCATGCCAACTATATCCACTAAGCCCGACTAGTTAATATGGTATCAGATTACTTCCTCTATTTCAGTCAATTCACATCAATTGCACTTTGACCACATTTTCTCACATATTTCTCAATTCAAATTCATATGCATACCAACATTACTCAATTCAATCATACGAATCAATTTCACATACATATATTTATTCATCAAATAAATCTAATTCACATTCAACTTAAATATCAATATTTACCTCATATTCAAATTCCGTACACATTTATTAAAATTAAACATTTAATAAGAAATAACTTGAATTATGATAATACAAACCGATATTTTTCTCGAGCTATTCCTCGATTACTTTTTCCTTTCCCTTTGTATTCGATGTCTCGGTTTCCTTGTTTGCTACGAAAATTAGCATAAGTAGAATTAATTAATAACACACATATTTTATATAAAATAATAACTTTTCATGCAACTTTTACCTAAATCCCAAATTTGTCCTAACCATTTTCATCTTCTTCCTTTTTATAATTCATATTATTTCCTTATTCAATTTCCATCAAAACTTCAATATAACCATTAAATTTTTATCATTTTACCATAATTTCAAACATCTTTCAATTTAGCCCGTAAACTCAAAACTTATAGCCTAGTTTACAAGTTAGTCTTCTAATCAATTCTAATCAATGATTCTATCAATTTATTCCCTAATTTTATCATTTATTCAACATAAACCCTACTCAAAAGTCTATCAACTTTCAATATTTCCACACAAATTCAAGAGTGCTTTGCTCTAAGACTCCAAAAACATCAAAATCACAAAGAAAGAGACTTAATTGACTTACCAATTTAACTTTCAAGCTTTCAAACCCTAATTTCTCCTTTTTCTTTTCTTTTCTTCTTTCTTTCCCCAATTTTAGTAACTTTCTCTGTAACTTTTCTATTCTCTTTTTTTTTATGATTTGTTTGTTATTACTTTCATTTACTAAATTAATAATTAATAAAATATCTAATTAATACAAATAAAAATATTACATGTGTATTCATACACACATGTACACATGTATTAATTCCACACCATACATTTGTCATTATCTCAATTAATAGATAAAATATAATAATAATAATAATAATAATAAGTAAATATCTTTTACTTAATAAATAAGTAAATATATATTATACATTTGTACTAATAATTTAAATACACATGTACTCATTCTCTAGCATACACATGTTACTAATTTGGTTTAATTACTAATTTAATCCCTTATCCTTTCTCTATTCTATGATTAAGCTTTTATGCTCTACTCAATTTAGTCCTTTCTACTAATTACTTCTAATTAAAAATAAATTCACCTAATTAAAATCTAATTCAACCCATAACTAACTTTGTAAATATTTTTAATAAATAGTTACAGACTCGTTTTCCTAAGATGGAGGCCCTAAATTCACTTTTTCGGTGCCCGTGAAATATAGGTCATTACAACGACAGCTAAAGACACATGAAAAAAACTAATTGACACACGATCTTGAATTGGCAACCATAGTGTTTGCATTGAAAATCTGGCATTATGACTTGTTTGGTGAAAAATGTCACATATTCACCAATCATAAAAGTCTAAAATACTTAATGTCATAGAAAGATTTGAATTTGAGACAGCGTAGATGGCTTGAATTATTAAAAGATTATGATATTCTCTTTAACTATCATCCGGGAAAAGCCAACATAGTGGTAGATGCTTTGAGTAGAAAATCCCTGTTTTCCTTGTGGGTTATGAATACTCGATTGTCATTGTCTGATGATTGTTCAATCATAGCTGAGTTAAAAGCTAGACCAATGTTTTTGCAAAAGATTTCTGAAGCTCAAAAAAATGATAGTAAGTTGCAAACAAAACGGGTACAGAGTAAATCGACTCATGACTTAGAATTTCAGATTGGGACTGGTGGTTGTTTGTTATTCAAAGCCAAAATATGCGTACCAAAAAGTTCAGAACTAGTACAGAAGATTTTGAATGAAGCTCACAATGGTAACATGTCTATTCATCTTGGTAGTAATAAAATGCATAATGATCTGAAAAAGATGTACTGGTCGCCGGGAATAAAACGAGATATTTCTGAGTTAGTATCTAAGTGTTTGATATGTCAGCAAGTAATAGCTAAACATAGTTGTCTTCTGGACTATTACAGCCAGTTACGATACCAAAATGGAAATGGGAAGAATTACCATGGACTTTGTAACGGGATTACCCCTGTCTCCAAAGAAGAAAGATGCCATTTGGGTAATTGTTGACCGGTTGACAAAGTCTGCACACTTTATTCCAATATGTATGGATTATTCCTTGGACAAATTGGCTGAATTATACATTTCTGAGATTGTCAGATTGCATGGAGTGCCTGGTTCCATTATTTTAGATAGAGATCCTCGGTTTACATCTTGATTTTGGAGCAAATTGTAAGAAGCTCTGGGTACTCAGTTTCAATTTAGCATTAAATTTCATCCCCAGACAGATGGCCAATCTAAACGGGTAATACAGATCTTGGAACATATTCTTCGGTGTTGTATACTTGAGTTTGAAGGTAACTGGGAAAGGTATTTACCTTTGGTTGAATTTGTTTATAATAACATTTATTAGTTTAGTATTAAAATGGCACCGAATGAAGCCTTGTATGGTCACAAATGTAGAACTCCGTTGTATTGGATAGAACTCAGTGAGAAAAAGTTACATGGAGTTGACTTGGTCCGAGAGACAGAGGAAAAAGTGAAGGTAATTCGAGACAGCTTGAAAGCAACCTCTAATTGTCAAAAGTTCTATGCTGATTTGAAATAAAAAGAAATAGAATTTCAAGTCAGTGACAAAGTAATCTTGAAAGTGTCACCTTGGAAGACAGTTCTCCGATTTGGTCATAAAGGAAAATTAAGTCCACTGTTCATTGGACCATATGAGATTACAAAAAGAATTGGATCGATTGCATATCGGTTAGGTTTACCACCAGAACTTGATTGGATTCATAATGTTTTTCATGTGTTTATGTTACGACGGTACTGATCTGATCCTTCACATGTTATTTCTCCGACAGGGGTAAAGATTCATCCAGATATGACATATGGTGAAAAACCAATCAAAATCTTAGCTTGGAAAACAAAAGAGTTAAGAAATAAAAAGTAGCATTAGTAAAAGTTCTTTGGCAACAACATGGTATTGAAGAGGCTACCTGGGAGCTAGAGGATACTATGATGAAGCAATACCCGAACTTTTTACTGATAAGATTTTCGAGGACGAAAATATCTAAAGGGGGAGAGTTGTAACAACCCATTTTTTAGTGAAATCGGAACAGTGGTTTCAGGACCACAAATTTGACCCAAAAAATAAGGTTTATTTTTATTTCATTATATGGTCCGTATTATAATAGACATGTCGTGTGAAAATTTTGAAATGAAAATTTTATTGATTAAGCTATAAGGATTAAATAGCTATGGAATTGAAATTTAGAGGTCCTTATATGATAATTAGAAAATCAAGAAAAGTATGTAGATTTTCGTGGTGACCCGTCCATGGAAATATAGAAAAAAGGCAAGGACAAAAATGGAAATAGCAAAATACTTATTAATTAAAAGATGAAAAGAAAATATATCATCTTATTTTCATCATCTTCAACCTAAAAACACAGGAAACCCTAGGTGAGAGAAAAGAAACTTTCAAGGCCTAATTGGGTAAGTTTCCTTGTCCCGTTTTTAGTAATTTAGGTATTTTTAAAATCGGGATAGCTTAATCTCTCTATTTGAGTGATTAATTTGAAAAGTTATCAAGGTATGAAAAATGGGTCATGGATGTATATGCTGGAAATTAGAAATTTATGGTAGAAGATAAAAGATTATTGATAGATAAACAACTTTTACAAAGTGATTTTTGATGAAAACATGATTTAGGGATTAAAATGAAAAGTTGTAAAATTTGATGAAAATTTCTGAAATTTTATGAACACATATGCTGTAAAATTTGTAATGGGGCCTTGGTTAGGCTTGGAATAGGGAGTAATTTGCATAAGTTTCATTTTCCGAGCCTAGGGACAAAATCAGAATTTATGGAAAAGTTAGGGGCAAAATGATAATTTTGCCTAGGACATAAATTAAGACCATTTAAGTATGAAATGTGTGAAATTGATGGTTAAATTCATTTATATAGATCCAGACAATACTAATTTGAGGTTAGATAGAAAAGGTTTCGGATTAGTAGACTTTTTACGTGAATAAGTGTTGAGGCAAGTTCGTGTAACTTAATCGAGCATGTAATTATGTTAATGGAATGTTGTATTTGTATGTAATATGAGTTATGTTGATGTGCTTTACTTGTATGTTATGACGGAGAATTTGACACATGCTTGAAATGGTGACAAAGGGTTAAGTTCCGATTGAATATTGAATTACGATGATTATATGTGCTTTTCTGAAACTAATAGCGTCATGCATTTGTTGCGGACTGGATTTAGCTTGGACAAGTAATCTTAATGACCTTCTTATAGAAAGGATTTAGCCTGGATGGGTAATCCCTATATAATACCCCTCGAGCATACGTTATGATTAGGGTTTAGCTTGGACTTGTAATCTTAATCGAGCTCTTTTGAGCTTACGTTATATAAAGGATTTAACCTGGACTGGTAATCCTGTTATACAAAATGTGGCTTGAGAGAGTGTTTCTTAGTTAAGTTCCCTAATGGGCACCCTTGAATAAGAAATTGATGGATTATTGAATCGTACACTTTGAGTGTACTACTTAAGCATCCATCGGAATTCAATGATTCAATGAACTTATAACTCTAGACATGGCATAAGAATTATGAGATGAAATGATAATGTCTTGAAAGAGTATTGCATGATGAGCTCATCTATTCTTACTTGATGTATATGTAAACTTTGTGACTAACATGTTTGATTGGGTACATGTGTTTAGGAAATTTAGCCAAATGGATGAAAAACTTATTATTGTATGCTTAGATTTAATAAACGTGATTGGTAAGTTTAGTTTCTGTTATATAAACTTACTAAGCATATAATGCTTACTCTATTTTATTTTTTCCCTATTTTATAGTGCCCAGAAGCTCACGAGGGTTGGAGATCACTAGAGCATCGTTACACTATCAACAAGCTATTTTGGGTATATTTAGTAAAATCATTATGGTATAATGGCATGTATAGGACAACTTGGCCAATAGTGGCTTGAAATGTTATTTTGTAACCTAGCCATTGGAATGGCTAGTAATGGTTCATTTTTGTAAGACTAAGTAGATTATTATGATAAACATATATACACATGTGTTATGTTAAGAATATGTGATCAATGTTGTTAATTCCTAGGTTAAACTAAGGAAAGGTTGTGAGCATGTATGCTTGTAGCAATATGCCTTGTGAATGATGAAATTTGCTTAAGTTGAATGCTTGTATTGCTTGGTATTAGATGTGTGTTTCAAGTGCAGTCTTGGGTGAAATTTTGGGTGAGAAATTAAGCTAGAAATGGCTTCATTTAGTCCACACGGGTAGACACACGGGTGTGTGTCTAGACCGTGTGGTAACATGGGCATGTGGTTAGGTCGTGTGTCCCTTACACCTTAATTTTGAGAAACAAAATGCTCAAAATTAAGCACACGGACTTGTGTCTCAGCTGTGTGTGCTACACAGCCTAGAACATAGGCGTGTGTCTTGGCCTGTGTGAAACCAGCACCTAATTTTGAATTGAATTAATTAACCACAAGGCGTAGCGTACGGGCATGTGGCATGGCCCTGTGTGCAAGTCAGAAAGTTACATGGGGTCGAACACGGCCTCTAGCACGAGCGTGTCCCAGGGTCACATGGACATGTCCCTTAGACCACATGGGCGTGTGAGCCCTCCACATTGGAAAAATTTTGAAAAATCACGAAAAATTCTTAAAGTTCCCGATTAAGTCTCGACTCGATTCTAATGCCTGTATTGGGCCTCGAGGGCCCAATCAAGGGATGTTTTGAATGGTCTCAATAAATGAATAGTAATTTGCATAAGTTGTTTGTAAATGTTTCTAAATGTTCCGGTAATACTCCTAGAACCTATTTTGACGATGGGCACTGGTTAGGGGTGTTACAGATAGTGTGATCCGAAGGTTCAATCCATCCAAAAGTCAGTAACAACGATATACAATACAATCCACAAAAACGAATAAGCTTATAGAGCTTAGAAAGAACATAATATATCATTTAATTTAAAAAAAATTGAATATAACTCATATTTTACTCGACTCAAAGTTACTGGAGTGTAAATAAGGCCACGTATGTGCAATTCAAGGGTATTAAAGTACAAACATAGGCACGTATGTGTAATTAAGGGTTATTTAAGTACAAATAGAGGCACGTGTGTGCAATTCAGGGGTATTGAAGTACACTTACATTGACAACTAGAGCGTAGAATTACGATCAAGCTAATCTAAGATTTTTGCCTTCCCTCGATTTAGATTCGGTTGATATTTATCTTGATCTAAATAAATAATTATATTAAATTAAGTATTTCAATCAATCTCAACATTCAAATCAATCCATAATTCACATTTATGCATTATTACAATTTTTCCCCTAACATTTTAACTTTTCACAATTTTGTCCTTAAGCTCATAATTTAAAATCTAAGCATTTTCATCCCTATTCCATTCTAGACGAATTCATTAGGACCCATGTCAGCCCATATAAACCATTGTTTCACAAATTTACCATGAATTTTACCACTTTTACAAATAAGTCCCTAAATGACATTTTCATCAAAAGTCACTTTACAAAACTTGTTTATTTATCCATAAAGACTTATAATCTACCATCCAACATCAAGAATCATGCAAGAAAATTCATGGCAAAACCCTATATCTTTAATAGTTTTGCAAATTAGTTCTTGGGCTAGCTAGATTAAGCTGCAACAATCCCGAAAACATAAATATCATTAAAAACAAGACAAAATAACACTTACATGCAATGGGAGAGCTTGGCCGAATATCAACCCCTCTCTAATGGTGATTTTTGTTTAGGTTTTCAAATGAAGAAGATGATACCATCTTTTTCTTTACTTTTATTTTATGTTTTAATTACCATTTTCCTATTTTGCCCTTTAAAAAATTAATAATTTTAATAAAACTTTTCCCTAAACATCCACTAACAACATAAATGGTCTAATTACCATATAAGTACTCTTGCTTTAAAATTCTATAGCCATTTGAAACCTTTAACTAATAGAACTCTATTTTTTTACTTTTTATGATTTAGTCCTTTTTACTTAATTAAGCATGCAAACGTCAACATTTCTTAACGAAATTTTAATATGACCCTACTAACATTCCACAAACATTAAAATAATAATAAAATAATAATTTACTCATTGAATTTTTTGTTCTAAAGCCACTGTTTTGATTTCATTGAAAATGGGATGTTACAAAGCAACAAGGCCCGATACAGTACAATACATAGTCATAAATCCTGCTAGGCTGAAGGCCTGAATTCAATACACTCAATACATTTCAATTTCACTATTGACCTTCGTTAAATCAAACGTTCAATAATCACGAAAGACTACAATTACTGAAGTAAAATCAAGTAATAAAGAAATTATCTATAACATGCTTACATAAACGAACTTACTAGACTGATTTGCAGTAATGGTTCAAATGCAGGGATTACTCAGCAACATTTTTTTCCACGATCGTCAACATGTTCTTGATATAAAATAATAGTTTTATTCAATTAACTAAATCAAAAGCAAAATTATGTCATTTTATACAATTAAGTCCTTTTAAACATTTTTTTATAAATTTACCCTTAATATTTCACTTTTATTCAATTTAGTCCCCATGCCCAAAATTTACAATTAAACCAATTTTATTCAAAACCCATCCAAGCCAAATGTCAAAACCCCCAATTCAACCTATATTTGTGATTAATTCACAACAAGTCCTTGAAAGTTTATCACTTTAACAATTTAATCCTTAAACGTTAAAATCATCAAAAATTACTTTACAAAATAGTCTTAACTAACAACCAAACTCGATAATCTTCCATCAAACTTTAAAAAAAAACCTAAACACATCAATGACATATCTAAAATGTTTGACAATTTTACAAATTAGTCCCCGAGATAGCTAGATTAAGCTAGTACGAGCTTAGAAACATAAAAAAAAAATACTAAAAGCGAACAATGTTTACTTACCTATTTGATGAACCCTAGCTAACTAAAGCTTTTTCCACTCCTAAAATGGCTATTAGGTTTTTGTTGAAGAAGAAACAAAAAGAAAATGTTTAATTTAACCTTTAATTTGATTTAGTCTTTGCTTATTTACAAAATTGCCATTATCTTTTAATTTTCAATTAAAATTTCATTTATTTAATCATGTAAACCGTCCACTCTTATTCCCCAATGATATAATTACAATATTGGTCCCTTTAATTATCTTTTTATAACTATTTGATAACTATTACTAATAGAGATCAACTTTCTCGACTATTACAATTTAATCCTTTTACTTAATTAACTAACTAAATGTTAAAATTTTATAACTAAATTTAAATACCACACTAAAGACCTCGTAAATATTAATTAATTAATATTTATGAATTGATACGTCGAAGTTGTGGTCCTGAAACCACAGTTTTTGACACTACTGAAAAATGAGTTGTTACATTATTTTCAGGCTTAGAAGGCAAGAGACAAATGCAACATTGTGATTTCAGGAAGTGGTGTCACAACACTGAACTTTGAAGCCAAAATACCCAGATTTTGAAGGTAGTGTCGCGATATCGAGTGACGAACATGGAAATTAGTAAAAGGTATTTTAGTCCACACAATGTATCTTAATTACAATTTTGGGCTGTTTAGTAACCCTAATTAGGTTTGAGCGTAAACTCTATAAATATGCATGTTACGTCTCATTTGAGGAGGCTTGGCCAAGTGAGCGTAAACTCTATATTACAATTTGACCCGTATATTTGCGGATATAGCTGCTTAATTTTATATCTTTTTGTTTGACCACCTCCAGATGTACTAATGTCCAGAGTGTGAATACTGCAACTAAATAGAGAGTTATGAGGCAGTATCCACAAGTATAATGGTCGAGTTGTAATATAGATTTTACTATGAAGTAGGTGAGTACTCTTAGGATCATTCCATAGGGAGGCGAGTACTAAATCAATCGTAACCTAAACAATGATCTAATTAATACTTTAAGTTAGTTATAGTACGAGAGTAAAATAAGAAATATGTTTAGGGTTTGTAAAATAACATAAAAAATTAAAATTGCAAGAGATAAAGATAGATAAAGTGAATCAGATCTGAGGATGATGATTAGCTTGCTTCTGCAATCCCAATTTATTGTCGTCTCGAGTTTATCATCAACTAACTAATCACTGCACTAACAAGATCTTTCGATCTTCCACTAACATAACGAGTCAGCAAGAACTACTCATCTTCTGACCTCATAGTCCATACTGGCTTGGGTTAAAGGTGTTCATGAATCGGAAATACAAATTTTGGGTTAGTTCTCACATTGATAACTTTCTAGGGTTGTCAGGCCCAGGGTTTGTTTCACATTTTTCCTTTTCCAAACAGTTGATCCATTAAGTACCCCTACAAAATAGTTAAGAGATCATGCCTCCACTAGTTAATCTCCCATAAAAGGATTAGTTCCTCATAGCTTTCATAAAAAAGATGGAAAGAATAAAAGAATTAATCATAGGGAATAAATTGAAATAGAGAGTTTAAGAAAGCCTGATTGATATTGATGAATAGAGTGACTCCATAGAAATTGATCTCCTTTACAATAAGATCTCTTGAAGAAAGCAAATAAACCAAAATTATAAAAACCTAAGAAAGCAAGAGAACAAATCTAAACCTAAAGAAAAAATATAAGATAACGGAATGGTGTCCATAATGTGTGCCAGGGAGGTCAATTTATAGACTTCTGGTAGCCGTCGTCTTTAGCCTTAGGGAGCTTTAGGTTCGATCAGACCGAAACACCCTAGGGTAATTTTAATCTCATCACAAAGTCGATGTCATGACACACCAGGTCTTCTGTCACGTTATAGCAATCAGTATGCTCCTTTATAGCCATCTTCAGGGGTATGTCGCGAAACCCTCAGCCTGTGTTGTGATATTGAAGGCAGATTCCCACTTTCTCTATTTTGCTCTCTATGTTGTGGCATTGGCTCCCCCATGTCCAAGATAGCATCTAGTATTGACCCAAAATGCCCTATAATGGTCTCCTACACACTAACAAAGCACGTTATCTTTCCCTTAGGCCTCATTTGGCCCTTAAGGTTAATAAAAGACTCAATGTGCACATTTTATTGAATGTAAACAAAACTAAAGAAACTGAACTAAAACATAACGAAATGCTTGTATTAAATACATAACGAAATGTTTGTATTCAATCTCCTTAAATCTGAAAACTAGTTTAATCTGCTAGACCGAATTACGACAGATCAAACTTCCCCACACTTAAGTTATTGCCTATCCTTAAGTAACATTGTAACACCCCTCACTCGTATTCATTGTCAGAATAGGGTTACGAAGCATTACCGAACTTATAACACAAATAACCATACATTTCCCAAACATTTTCGAATTTCAAATAAACTTCATTCAAATCATTCATATTGTCCCTAATACGAGCCTACAAGGCCCTAAACATGCATTCGAGGTGATTCGAGACTAAACCGATAACTTATGAAATTTCTAGAAAACACAAAAATTTTACAAATTACAGGGACACAAGCCCGTGTGTCCAGGCCGTGTGTCTCACACTGCTAAAGACACACCTGTGTCACAGGCCGTGTGGACATCTGAAATGGGATCACATGGCCATGTCCAACCTGTCTGACCCCGTGTAACGTTCTGACTTGGGTCACACGGCCAATCACACGCCCGTGTGCCAAGCTGTGTGCTAGGCCGTGCCAAACCTGTAGGGTATACAGACTTATGCCACACGGCCAAGTCACACGCCTGTGTGCTGGGCTGTGTGGAGCATACTGACTTGATTTCTAATTTCACACCAGGGGACACATGGTCGAGTAATCTGACCGTATGTCACACATGGCTGAGACACACGCTCATGTCTCTGCCCGTGTGGACAAATATAGGCTATTTACCAAGCCATCTTGCCACCCAAATTTGCACACACCTATACCAACCCAATTGGCGCAAAAACATGGCATATATAAACATTCAAATAAATCTAAACCAAGCTTAATTCATGCCAATTCTATACCATCATCCATAATTCACACAAGTATCATTATTTGCCATTCAATTTCATATCAAGTGCATATTCACAAAACATCCATATGGTCACTTTCAAACATATATTACTTGGTTATTACCACAAACATGCCATATCTCACAATTCAACCTTTCATCACAAGCATTTATATAGCAAATACCAATCACATAACCAAGGCCATTAGTACATATATATAAATTACCAAACATGACAAAATAAACCAATTCACATGGCTATAAACAAAACCCAACACATATCATTTACAAGCCAATTCAAATAGTTAAATTAATTAACAAAATGACCAAAGATCCTATACATGCCATATATTCCAAAAACATAGATTCAAAACTACCAAAATGATAGCTTGATAGTGTGATGAGGTCTCCTACGATTCCCTAATCCAAGCTAGCTTTGATTTCACTAGAAAACACAGAAAACAAACAGAGTAAGCTATAAAGCTTAGTAAGCTCATATGAAAATAACTCAGCTTACCAAAAATATACAATTTAAACATTTGGTCATATGAATATACAACTTATATAAATACACAAACCGATCAAATAATCAATCACAAGGTTAGATGTGAACTTCTCAAGTTTCTTCGATTCAAAGCTTATATGGTTCATGTACATACCTGTACCAACTTGTATCAGCCTCATACACATCCATATCTTTCATATACCCATTGAACCATTCAGAATACTATCGGATACCCGGGAATCTCGCATCCTAAGTGCCACATATATAGCCAAATCTATCTCAATCTCATATCACATATAATGCTCACTCTCGAGCTATCAACAGGTTTGCTCACACAAGCTGACGGTCATGATGAAGCTACACAGTGCTACTCACAGAAGCTAACTAGTATTTGCAACACATGCCGGATAACTCAGCCACAAGTTGAATGTATGAACCAGCACCCAAATCACATAATCCCTAATGACATGTCATTTGTATCCTAATCTATTCCTAAGGTTTAATCAGGATTTATCATTTTTGAATCGTCGTCGAATACGTCTGCGAGGTCATATTCACAATTTATGCAATATTAAAGCATTTAAAACACAAATATAATAATGCTTATTATATACGAACTTGCCTTGATCGTTAAAATGACGGAACGGATCGACTAGTCCAAAACCTTATTCTTTCCCCGATCTAAATCTAAATTTCGCTTTTCTTGATCTAAATGTAATCAAAACAAACTTATTTAATTATCATTCTATTCCATTTGGTCCAAAATACACATTAAGGCAGCTTTACACTTTTTCCCCTAATATTTCACATTTTTATAATTTAGTCCTTTTTTCATAAAAGTACAAAATCATGGAATTCAACCTATACTCATGCTAGCCGAATTTCAATTAAGTTCCTAGCCGTCCATATTTTTCATTTATTTCACAATTTAACGACAAAAGTTCAATATTTCTCAATTAAATCCCTAAATTGAAATTTTACCAAAAATCCCTTTTCAAATTTTGTTTATCTAACAACAAAAATACATTTTCTATCATCAAACATTAAAATACTCTTATATTCATCAATGGCAAAACCCTAAACCTTTAACAGTTTTGCAAAATAGTCCCTGGGCTAGCTAGATTAAGTTGCAATGATCTCAAAAACATAGAAATCATTAAAATGGGACAAAAACCATACCTAATTGAGCAAGGATAGCATGGCCGAATGAAGGAGATGAAAAATGGCTTCTATTCTTGTTAAATTAAACTAAGGAAGATGATAAACATAAAATATGGTTTTTGTTTTATTTATTTTAACCTTTAATTATTAAATACCAAAATTAACCTTTTAATTAAACAACAAAAATCTCTTAAAAGATGTCCATAATTGTCCAATTAAGCAACCAATGGTCTAATTACCACATAAGGACCTTTACTTTAAGGTTCTATAGCTATTTGACATTTTTATCTAATAGAACACAAGTTTTACACTTTACACGATTTAGTCATTTTTATCAAATTAAACACTCAAACAATAAAATTTCTTAACGAAATTTTCACACAATCATATTATCATTCTCTAAACATTAAAATAATAATAAAATAATTATTTCAACCTCAGATTTGTGGTCTCAAAACCACTATTCTGATTTGACTAAAAATAACTATTACAACTCCCCCTATTAGGAATTTCCGTCCTTGAAAATCTTAGCAGAAAAAAGGTTAGGGTACTGTTTCCTCATAGCTTCCTCGAGTTCCCACGCAGCTTCTTCAACCCCGTGACTTTGCCATAAAACCTTTACTAAAGCTATGCTCTTATTTCTCAACTCTTTAACCTCTCGAGCTAAAATTCTGATCGGTTCTTTGTTATATGTCATATCAAGTTGAATTTCAATCTCTGCCAGAGAAATGCTATGCGATGGATCTGATCGATACCGTCGTAACATCAACACATGAAACACATTGTGGATCTTTTCTAACTCTAACAGTAAAACTAGCCGATAAGCCACTGGTCCTATTCTTTCGATAATCTCATACGACTCGATAAATCACAGACTCAATTTGCCTTTGCAACCAAATCGAAGAATCTTCTTCCACGGAGACACTTTCAAGAATAATCTATCACTGATATGAAGTTCAATGTCTTTACGTTTTAAATTCGCATAAGATTTCTATCGATCTGAAGCTGCTTTCAAACTATCGCAAATTACTTTCACTTTCTCTTTGGTGTCTCTGATCAAATCAATCATGTGAATCTCTTTCTCAGTAAGCTCGATCTAGTACAGAGGAGTTCAGCATTTACGACCATATAAAGCTTCGTACAGTTCCATTTTTATGCTCGATTGAAAACTATTGTTATACGCAAATTCAACCAATGACAAATATTTCTTCCAGTTTCCTTCAAATTCTAAAACACAGCAACGAAGCATATCTTCGAGAATTTGAATTATGCTCTCAGACTGAATGTGGTTTGTAGATGAAATGCAATACAAAAGTGCAATCGCATACCTAAATCTTCTTGCAATTTCTTCCAAAATCGCGATGTAACCTCGAGTCTCTATATGAAATAATAGAAACTGGCACTCCGTGCAATCTAACGATCTCAAAGATGTACAATTCAACTAATCTATCAAGCAAAGAGTCTATACGTACCAGAATGAAATGTGTAGACTTCGTCAATTGATCAATGACAACCCAAACAAGGTCTTTCTTTTTCGTAGATAGGGGTAATCCCAATACGAAATCCATCATAACTCTATCCCACTTCGACTTTAATATCATCACAGGCTGTAGTAATCCCGAAGGCACTTGATGTTCGACTTTAACTTGTTGACAAACCAAACATCTCGACACAAACTCTGAAATGTCTTATTTCATGCCTAACCACCAGTACAACTGTTTCAAATCATTCTACATTTTAGTACTCCCCGGGTGAATAAATAAACAACCACTATGTGCTTCGTGTAGAATTTTCTGAATAAGCTCGAAACTTTTTGATACGCAAATTCTACTTCGAAACATTAAACAATCATCGGATCTGATTTGATAGTCTAAATCAGTAGTCGACTCGTATTGCACTCTTTTAGCTTATAATTCATTATCACACTTCTGAGCTTTATAAATTTGCTGAAGAAACAACAGTTTAGCTTTTAACTCAACTAAAATCGAACCATCATCAGACAGGGTTAGCGTATTTATTGCTTGCAAAGCAAATAAAGATTTTCTACTCAGAGCATTTGCGACTACATTCACTTTCCCTGTATCAATCACTAACTCATAGTCTTTCAGCAGCTTGAGCCATCTTCTTTGTTGCAAATTTAAATCTTTCTGAGTCATTATATGCTTCAAACTCTTGTGATCGGTAAAGATATGACACTTTTCACTGTATAAATGATGTCGCCAAATTTTCAATGCAAATACAATAGTAGCCAACTCTAAATTGTGCGTTGGATAATTCTTTTCATGTGGTTTCAATAGTCTGGAGGCATAAGCTATCACTTTACCCTCTTGCATCAAAACACAACCCAAACCGTTCAATGACGCATCACTAAAAATCACATTCTTTACCCGATTCAGGTTGAACCAAAACTGGTGACTTAGTTAACAATGCTTTCAACTGTTCAAAACTCTATTGACATTTCTTGAACCACTTGAATTTCATATCTTTCTATAGCAATCTAGTCATCAGTGTTGCAATCATCGAGAATCCATTAACAAAATGCTGATAATAGCTAGCTAGTCCCAGAAAGCTTTCGACTTCTGACACATTTCTTGGTGGTTTCCAGTTAACAACTATGGAAATCTTTCTCGGATCAACATGGATACCTTCCGCTGAAACAATATGTCCCCAAAATCCAACCTCGCGAAGCCAAAACTCACATTTGCTGAATTTAGCGAATAGTTTCTTGTCTTTCAAGGTTTGTAGCACAATTCTCAAATGCTTGGCATGTTCAGACTCATCTTAGGAATAGATTAGAATGTCATCAATGAATACAACAAAAATCAGTCTAAATACGGTCTAAAGATCTGATCATCAAATCCATAAAAACTGCTAGAGCATTATTTAATCCAAAAGGCATAATAAGAAATTCATAATGCTCGTACCTTGTTCTGAATGCAATATTCGGCAGGTCTAAATCTTTAACTCACAACTGATAATAGCCAGATCTTAGATTGATCTTTGAAAACACTGTTTCTCCTTTTAACTGATCGAACAAATCATCAATTCTCGACAAAGGATACTTATTCTTTATCATAACCTTATTGAGCTGACGATAATCGATACACAATTTCATTAGCCCATCTTTCATCTTTACAAACAACACTGGTGTACCCCAGGGCAAAAAACTAGGTCGTGCAAAACCTCTATCTATTAACTCTTTCAACTGAGCTTTCAATTCTTTCAATTTTGATGGAGCCATTCTGTACGAAGCTATAGATATCGGTGATGTTCCCGGTACTAATTCAATGGCAAACTCAACTTTTCTGATCGGTGCTAACCTAGGCAACTCTTCTGAAAATACATCTGAATATTCACAGACTACTGACCCAGATTCAATCTTTGATTTAGACACTTTTTTATCTAGTACATAAGCAAGATAAGCTTTGCAACCTTTCCTCACATATCTCTGAGCTAAAATTGACGATATCACAACTAGTAATCCACTCGACTCATCTAATTCAATTCGAAGGATTTCACTATTCTGACATTTCAATTCAACAATCTTTCATCTACAATTCACAGTAGCATTATGCAGTATCAACCAATCCATACCTAGAATTACATTGAATTCATCAAATGGTAATAACATCAGATTTGCTGAAAAACAGTAACCTCGAGTCATTAAAGGACAATTCTTGCAAACTTTATAAACTAGGATGTATTTGCCTAAGTGGTTTGATACTTTTATCACAAACTCAATAGACTCACAGGAAAACTCTTACCAGACACTAAGTTCATACAGATATATGAATGAGTCGATCCAGGATCAATCAAAGCAACTACATTAGTGTCATAGAGAGAAAATGTACTGGTGATAACATCTGGTAATGACACATCTTCGCGAGCGCAAATAGCGTAAGCTCTAACTGTTGCTCTAGCCTCGGATCTCACAACGGAGTCCTTTGTCGCTCCTTTTCTACTAGTCACATTACCCGCATTTCTAGGTGGCCACCCTCTATCAATTGTCTTGCTCGGTCTTGTGTTCTAAAATTTATCTTTCTCTGCTAATTAAGTTAAATCTCGGATAAAGTGATCCAAAGAACCACATTTAAAACAAGCATTATTATTCATCCAGCAATCTCCAAAATGTCGTCGCCCACACTATTGACACTTGGGTTTAATGTTTTTCACACTACCGACACTTGATACTGATGTAAATTGAGCTTTAGGACTTAAGTATTGCTTCCCGCGATCTCTATTTGAATATCCCACTGAAGTATTTGATCGGCTTTATGAATTCCGTGATTTCTTTGACGAAGATTGATATGGTTTACTTATCGATCTTTTTCTAGAATCTCTACCCTCAAAATCATCTTTTCTCTGTTTTTTTCCAAGTTCCTCGGCTTTACAAGCTCTGTCAACTACCACAACAAATTCTTTCAGCTCTAGAATTTAGACTAGCAATCTGATGTCTTCATTTAACTCATATTCAAATCTTTTACACATAATTGCTTCAGCTAAAACACATTCCTAAGCATACTTACTGAGTCCCACAAACTCTTTTCATACTCACTTACAGAAATTCGACCCTGTTTTAGCTCTAGAAACTCTTTGCGCTTTTGATCAATAAGCTGTTGGCTGATTTATTGCTTTCTGAATTTGACTTGAAAGAATTCTCAGGTGACTCTTTCTCTCGGTACCATAGATACTAAATTATTCCACCATTGATACACAGTGTCTCTCAGAAGTAAAACGACACATTTTACACATCCGGCTGGTGTGCACGAGAGTTCATCAAATTCTCTGATCGTATGCTTAAGCCAAAATTTAGCTCTCTCAGGATCTTCGTTAACAATATCTTTGAATTCTTTAGCCCCATATTTTCAGATTTTACCAACAGACGGCTTATTCAAGCGTAGAGGTTCCAAACCTTGAGGAATTACGAAAACCGATTGGGAATTAAGTGGGGATGGAGGTTGTTGAGCAGCCAGATTTGTTCGAACATACTCAGTAAACCACTCGCTCATCATCTGGAAGAAAGCGTCTTGGCCTTTCCTCCCTGACTACCCGATACGAGTCTCGACTCAGATTGTGCTACCCCGTGAACAAAGGCTGGCGCATTACTTTCAACATCATCAGCTATAGACTGATTGGGATCCATTTACTATATAAAAACACATTTTAAACTGTCAGGAGATATCACACTATCACAGGTTATATATGGCATGTATAACTAGACTCTCGCATACACTATGTTAGTTCAAGAACCGACTAAATCGTAACTTTCATACCAATAAATGTAACACCCCTCACCTGTATTCATTGTTAGAATAGGGTTACAGAGCATTACCGAACTTATAACACAAATAACTATACATTTCACATGCATTTTTGAATTTCAAATAAACTTTATTCAAAATCATTCATATCGACCCTAATACGAGGCTCTAAACATGCATTCGGAGTGATTCGGGACTAAACTGATAACTTATAAATTTTTTGGAAAACTTAGAAAATTTTACAAATTACAAGGGACACACGATTGTGTGGCCCGACCGTGTGAGAGACACGCCTTTGTCACAAGCCTTGTGGACATTCGAAATGAGATCACATGGTTTTGTTCCTGCTCGTATCTATCCCCGTGTAACTCTCTGACTTGGGTGACAGGGCCAACCACACGTCCGTGTGACCAGCCCATGTGCTAGGCTGTGCCAAACCGGTAGGGTATACAAACTTATGCCACACGGCCAAGTCACACGTCGTGTGCTGGGCCGTGTGGAGCATACTGACTTGATTTCTAATTTCACACCAGGGGACACATGACCGTATAATCTGATCATGTGTCACACATGGCTGAGACCCATGCTCGTGTCTCTGCCCGTGTGGACAAATATAGGCTATTTACCAAGCCATCTCATCACCCAAATTTGCACACACCTATACCAACCTAATTGGCACAAAAACATGACATACATAAACATTCAAATCAATCTCAACCAAGCTTAATTCATGCCAATTCTATACCATCTGTAACACCCCAAACCTGGCCCAAATGTTATGGCCGAATCGAGCGTGTCACATTAAACTGTTTTAGCGAAAACCGTGTTTTCATTGAAAACCCTTCTTAAAATAGAAGAAAATCCTAATTAACAAAAAAAACTCATTTCAATCACTTGTTCAAAACATAGGATTTGATAACAATATGTCACTTTTTAAAATTTAGTTGCGAAAACGTAGAAAATACATACTCTAGTTTAAGAAACCATGTTCAACTACTTATAATTACATCACATAAAAATAATAACCCAAATAATAATAAAATGGAAGCCCTATTTGTGGCACCCCTAATTTGACCCTAGTCGGAAAGTGGTTTCAGGACCACAAAACCGAGTCACAAAAATAATTAATTGTTATATTTTATGCTTATTATTATTTATGAATAAGTATGTGTGAAAATTTCATGCTTTAAATTTGGTCATTTGGATGTGAAATAAATAAAAAGGGGCTTATGTGAAAAATCTTGAAAATGTCATAGGTTAATTGGAAGTGGCTAAAAATTGCATGGTTTGAAGCATGAGGGACTTGCATGTCAAACATTCCTTTTTCTTGGTAGTGGACGGCAAGGATGGGCATGAATGACACATTTTGGCATTTTGTGCTTTGTATGTTAGTAAATAATGCTAATAATATATTTGTTTATATTAAAGAAAATGGTTTCATAAAATAGAAATAATAAAAGTTAATGAAATAAATGAATAAAACATGTTTGAGGTGAAAATAACAAGGCCATTTCTTCTTCTTCTTGCCGTGAGTTGAGAAAGAAAATAGAAACCTTTGAGCTTAGGGCATTCGGCAAAAGAAGGCTTCAAATAAGGTAAGGTTCATGTTATTTTCTTTGAAAAGTTGTGAATTTTGGTTGGTTTTGAAGCTTGCAACAAGACCCATGTGAAATTTTTTGTGTTCATGAAGCATGTAGCAATCGGTCATGAGCTTAATGGGGTATATTTTGTATGTTTGATGATTTTGGGAGGATAATTGATTCTAGTTGAGTATGAACAAACTAAATGTGCTTGATGGCTCAAATAAGCTTGGAAAGTTGGCCAATGTTGTTTAAGTTCATGAATTAGGGCATAATTTCATTCGGCCATGGAAATTGAGCATGAAAAAAAAATCTGGTGTGGGATATATGAAGCTGAAAATTTAGTTTGAAGTGTGGTAATTGTGTTAAAGATGAACATTAAACCTTTATGTTTTACGGTCTTGTAAGTTAGGTGTAAAACCCATGGCCTTTTTATGCTTGGCATGGAATTAATGGTTAAATGAGTTATGAACCTATTATAATTTGAAAATTTGATGGTTTTATGGAGAAGGGGGCATTCGAAAATAGAGGTTAAATTATAATAACCTCACCTTAGTGAATTGAAGTAAAATTTGACTCTTTATAGGATTAAATTACCAATGACCGAATGTGATGAAATTGTCAAGAAATAAATTTGATTAAATGAGATTCGGTTAATGGTGGGTGTATAGAATAATTGAATGCTAATTTGATTAGCTCTCTAATGGTTAAATGTGTTAAACCTTAAAGCATGATTTAGTTTAACCAAGGGAGAACTTGTATATTTGTAGGAGGGCATGTTTGAACGTGTATTGATAATTGATTTTGAAGGTTCGGCTTTATGCCTTGATAGTTGGTTTTGAAGTATATGATGTCTTGGTATAAATATATGTGCATTCGGTTACTTTCATAACATGCATTTAAAGTGTCCTTTGGATGCAATTGCTTATGCACTTGAGGGTATATGAGTTAATTTTCTTTATGGCAAATTTGGATAAGAAGCTAACTAATAATATGTTAAGGTAGTCATGTGGATAATCGGCTTTGTGAATATTATTAAAGGTGTAATTAGTTATATGCATAGGTCATCGGTAAAATTGACCACATAACTAGTATATGTATATAAGGCGACATGGTGATACCTAGGTAAATGTATTTGGGATGGTTTTTATGAAATACCGAATGTGTGCAGATGTATCGAGGTGTTGCCTTATGTATGAGTTTCATTGAGAAGATTTACCTTGCTGTTTTTAATGATATAACAAGGTGATTAAAATAGTTTAAATTTTGTTAATTAGACTCAAGAGCATAGAGGGGCAATTTTGGATAAGGAGAAAGTAAACGAATAGCCGTGGATATCTAGTCGTCGACCACCTCCGAGGTAAGTTTTAAGTGATTAAACGTTGAGTAAATTCGATCATAATAGGACATGATGAGTTGATTTAATAAGATATGATGTGGCCATGTTATGTTCTAAGCTCAAATGGTAGGTTCTTAAGTGTTTGAGCTTGGGAAGTTAAGTGTAATTTGAAATAGTCTGCTTAGGACAGCAGCAGTAACGTGACTTTAGAAAATCACCATAAATTTATGGACTTGAATTAGTGGCTGAATGAAACATGAAATTAAATCTTAATGAGTCTAGTTTCTTATAAAAGAAACCGTGTAAGCAAAGGAATTTCCGATAATGAGATATTTAAAGTTGTGTGAGACAGTGCAGAATGACACTGTAATCCTCTATTCTGTTTTTAGAAAATCATTATAAATTGTACAAAAATTTTTAAAAGACAAAATTTATATTCTAGATGCCTTAGTGAGTCTAGTTTCAAATGAAATAAACTAGAACATATTTTGAATTTTGTACAATGAGAAATTTGATTCGTAGTGAAGAGTGGTCAGCATAGTCAAACAGTGAAATAGTGGAAACTTGAAGAAAAATCTGGCATTGATTGGCCAAACCAAAAATTCTGAAAATTTGTTGGATAAAATATGTATGAGTCTATTTTCAGGGAAAATTAACGGCACTTCATTTGGAGTTTCGTAGCTCCATTTACGAATAATTTAATGACTGTTGCTCAGGGAAAACAACTTGTGATGAATTTGTGATTATGTTGTAAACCTTAATAAAACTATTTGAGTTGCTTATAAGCTATCGATTAAATATTGGTAATCAAAGTACCAAATCCGTATTAAAGTGAAGCTATAAGTCGTAAATGACCAGTATACCTAGTCAATTTTCTTATGATGAAATTGATGTACAAGGTGTGTATATGTGATAAGGCCTAATGGCCGATGTGATGAATGTAAAAGTGTATATATGTGATAAGGCCGAATGGCCAATGTGATGAATGTGAAAGTGTGTATATGTGATAAGGCCTAATGGCCAATGTGATGAATGTGAAAGTGTGTATATGTGATAAGGCCTAATGGCCGATGTGATGAATGTAAAAGTGTATATATGTGATAAGGCCGAATGGCCAATGTGATGAATGTGAAAGTGTATATATGTGATAAGGCCGAGAGGCCAATGTGATGAATGTGAAAGTGTTGTATATGTGATAAGGCCTAATGGCCAATGTGATGGATGTGAAAGTGTTTAAATGTGATAAGTCCCGAAGGGCATTTGTGTCAATACTATATCTGGGTTAAAACCCCACAGGCTTTATGCGAGAATATCATCCTGATTAATGTTCGTAGGCTTCTTGCTCGTACTATATCCGAGCTTTAAAGACCCGACGACTAAATGCTAGGATTCAAGTAAGACTTTGGTATTGAGTATCTGCAATAAGTTACCATCAAATAAGTATTATGTATTTAAGATGTTCAGGTACGTATTACTTACTCATCGGTAGAGTGATTTCAAGGTGAATTATCAGTATCAAAGAGGTAAGTAAATGTGATTAATATTATAACTCCAAATATGAGAATGATCTAATTGGTAATGGTATGCTTGTATAATGAAGTATGTGATGAAATATTCTTATGTATTAGTGCATATTCTGCCCAAAAGCCTTATGATTTGAGTATGGGTTGGGTTCAGCTAGATGTGCCAGTACAAGGTAAGGATTATGTTTTGTAAGCTTACGTATATGTGATAAGGAATATGTTTGGTTCTTTATGTGCCTACGGTAATTTAGTCCTTATCATGTTGAAATACTTAAAAATATGGATGTGATTATGAACAAGTGGAAAGGATTATTGAAAGTTGAAAATTGATGAAGAAGGCGCTTTGGAAATATTTGACCATCTAGGTCATTATCATTCGAAAGTATATATGTGACAGCCAAGTGATGCGTTTATTGATATTATAGTTTGAGATGAAGCTCTAGATTAACTTCATCGAACAGTTGAAATGAATGACCAATGATAGTGAATGAGAACACTTTGTTTTGCTTAAAACTTACTAAGCTTACAAAAGCTTACTCTGTTCGATCATGTTTTGGTTTATAGGTTGTGGATTCTGACTACCAGTTCGGGGATCATCAGCACTTCGTCATACTATCTACCATTACGGCAACTATGTAATTAGACTTAGCTTATGGCATGTATAGGATAGACAATATAGTAGAATGATATTTTGACTATTGTATATAAGCCATATGAAAATGGCATCTTTTGGATGTTTACTTATAGAAGTTTACATTTTATCCCTGGCTGTGTTTAGTGTTTATCCAAATGAATGATCTTAAAATAAAAAATTTTTACCGTTCTGTCATGAGTTACAAGTCCGGTAATGCCCCTTACTTATTCCGGCGATGGTTACGGGATAGGGGTGTTACATTTTATTGGTATCAGAGCTACGGTTTAGTCGATTCTAGGACTAACGTAACACGTGTGGGTCTAGCTATACATGCCATAAAGTGATAAAATGATAGTGTGATGATTTCTGGCAGTTAAAAAGTGTTTTTCGTATAACAATAAATTTTGATCCTGAACAAGCTGTGGCAGATGGTATTGAGGGCATTGGAACATGCTTATGATGTGTCAAAATTGGGAAAAGAGTGAATTACGAATATGATATGCTATGTGAAATGTACTTGTTGATTTTTCTATGTGCCTTTTTCGAATGATGCAATGAATTTTATGATATGCATATATCATGTGCGAACTAGAAGTATAAGCCCTAAGGTATGTGATAAATTTAGTAAGTTTTGAGTAATTAAGTTTAGTATAAAAGTTAGAATGGCATATTATAAAGGTATGATATATGAATCATGGCCCATTGATTGTTTACGAGATAGTTGTATATAAAGCATGTATCCGAATGATCATTAGAAAATAAATTGTGAGAATTAGGTGGATATGTGATCCTTGTATATATAGATTGAATATCAAATGAAAGTTATACATTATGTGCTTGTATACGAATAAAGCAAATGAAATGCCAATGTGATAAATTAGTGAAATGTATACTTGATGGATAAATATGCATAAAAGTTCAGTATGTTATATCCGGGCTAAGTCTCGAAGAGCATTCGTGCTGGTGATGTATCCGGGCTAAGTCCCGAAGAGCATTCGTGCTGGTGATATATCCGGGCTAGGTTCTGAAGAGCATTCGTACTGGTGATGTATCCGGGCTAAGTCCCGAAGAGCATTCGTGCTGGTGATATATCCGGACTAGGTTCCGAAGAGCATTCGTGCTGGTGATGTATCCGGGCTAAGTCCCGAAGAGCATTCGTGCTGGTGATATATCCGGACTAGGTTTCGAAGAGCATTCGTGCTGGTGATGTATCTGGGCTAAGTTCCGAAGAGCATTCGTGCTGGTGATGTATCCGGGCTAAGCCCCGAAGGCATTCGTGCTTGGACAAAATCCGGATTTGAGGTCCGAAGGCCTTTGTGCTGAAATTATTTATGGGTTAAAGTTCTGCAGGTCTTGTACTGGTGATGTGTATTCGGGTCTTCGGGCCTAGCAGGCTTAATGCCAGTGATTCGAGCCAAGTTTAATGTTCTTCATTATATGAATTCAAAGTTAAATGAAAAGATATGTTTAAAAGTGTACATACTTGATGTTTATAGACTTGGTTAAGTCATTTTAATGTGTGACAACAAATGAATAAGGGGCACTATGTGTGCAAATGATTAGAGGCACTGAGAGTGCGAGTTCTTCAACCGAGCACTATGTGTGTGAGATCGGTCAGTAGACATTAAGTGAGTAAAACGAGATTAATGTAAGACCTCATAGGGAACGAAGGCATTGAGTTAAGATGGTGGATATGTTGTTAAGAAATGAATTCATGTTATAAATGTGTTACGGATTTAGTCTATGGGATGCTTGGTATATAAATTGCTAAATAACCCCAATTTTTGTTAATCATGTTCAAGAAATTATTTCGATTAAGCTCAACATTTGGAAGTCTATAAGAATTTTTGATGAATGCTGATAATTTTGGATATATGGGTTATGTACTAAAATAAATCCCATGCCGGTATACTATATGAGGATTTATGCCTAATCGACTGTATACGGATAGCGTTAACGGTGATTGAATGTGCTGAACGAATTAAATGTTCAGGTATGTAGAAGTTGATTTTCTGTCGGAAACAGGTTAAGTTGAATATTGAGATATGATGGAGTTATAAAGGATATTTATTGAGATGTTTGAGTATATGTGTATTTTCGGTCAGGTTACAGCTTATACATGAATAAAAATGTGAGTTACGAATATGTGGGTTGATGATATGAATTATACATGTTAATATGTGATTTATATGTGTTTGAAATGCATTTGTGAATTAAATTAAGTGATTATTGCTTATGAAATCAAGGAAATGAGATATATGTGCATACTTGTAGAAATGTTTATGTATTTGTTTTAAGATAAGAAAATGATTTTATAGACCGATGCGAAATCAATAATGAATTACAATTGCTATCAATGAGCTAATGTCTTTGTGGATATAATTCAATAAGAGAACGTTATCCTAACCTATGCATCGGTGGAAATTTTCGGGGACGAAAATCCCTAAAGGGGGGGAGAATTGTAACACCCCTAATTTGACCCTAGTCGGAAAGTGGTTTCGGGACCACAAAACCGAGTCACAAAAATAATTAATTGTTATATTTTATGCTTATTATTATTTATGAATAAGTATGTGTGAAAATTTCATGCTTTAAATTTGGTCATTTGGATGTGAAATAAATAAAAAGGGGCTTATGTGAAAAATCTTGAAAATGTCATAGGTTAATTGGAAGTGGCTAAAAATTGCATGGTTTGAAGCATGAGGGACTTGCATGTCAAACATTCCTTTTTCTTGGTAGTGGACGGCAAGGATGGGCATGAATGACACATTTTGGCATTTTGTGCTTTGTATGTTAGTAAATAATGCTAATAATATATTTGTTTATATTAAAGAAAATGGTTTCATAAAATAGAAATAATAAAAGTTAATGAAATAAATGAATAAAACATGTTTGAGGTGAAAATAACAAGGCCATTTCTTCTTCTTCTTGCCGTGAGTTGAGAAAGAAAATAGAAACCTTTGAGCTTAGGGCATTCGGCAAAAGAAGGCTTCAAATAAGGTAAGGTTCATGTTATTTTCTTTGAAAAGTTGTGAATTTTGGTTGGTTTTGAAGCTTGCAACAAGACCCATGTGAAATGTTTTGTGTTCATGAAGCATGTAGCAATCGGTCATAAGCTTAATGGGGTATATTTTGTATGTTTGATGATTTTGGGAGGATAATTGATTCTAGTTGAGTATGAACAAACTAAATGTGCTTGATGGCTCAAATAAGCTTGGAAAGTTGGCCAATGTTGTTTAAGTTCATGAATTAGGGCATAATTTCATTCGGCCATGGAAATTGAGCATGAAAAAAAAAATCTGGTGTGGGATATATGAAGCTGAAAATTTAGTTTGAAGTGTGGTAATTGTGTTAAAGATGAACATTAAACCTTTATGTTTTATGGTCTTGTAAGTTAGGTGTAAAACCCATGGCCTTTTTCTGCTTGGCATGGAATTAGTGGTTAAATGAGTTATGAACCTATTATAATTTGAAAATTTGATGGTTTTATGGAGAAGGGGGCATTCGGAAATAGAGGTTAAATTATAATAACCTCACCTTAGTGAATTGAAGTAAAATTTGACTCTTTATAGGATTAAATTACCAATGACCGAATGTGATGAAATTGTCAAGAAATAAATTTGATTAAATGAGATTCGGTTAATGGTGGGTGTATAGAATAATTGAATGCTAATTTGATTAACTCTCTAATGGTTAAATGTGTTAAACCTTAAAGCATGATTTAGTTTAACCAAGGGAGAACTTGTATATTTGTAGGAGGGCATGTTTGAACGTGTATTGATAATTGATTTTGAAGGTTCGGCTTTATGCCTTGGTAGTTGGTTTTGAAGTATATGATGTCTTGGTATAAATATATGTGCATTCGGTTACTTTCATAACATGCATTTAAAGTGTCCTTTGGATGCAATTGCTTATGCACTTGAGGGTATATGAGTTAATTTTCTTTATGGCAAATTTGGATAAGAAGCTAACTAATAATATGTTAAGGTAGTCATGTGGATAATCGGCTTTGTGAATATTATTAAAGGTGTAATTAGTTATATGCATAGGTCATCGGTAAAATTGACCACATAACTAGTATATGTATATAAGGCGACATGGTGATACCTAGGTAAATGTATTTGGGATGGTTTTTATGAAATACCGAATGTGTGCAGATGTATCGAGGTGTTGCCTTATGTATGAGTTTCATTGAGAAGATTTACCTTTCTGTTTTTAATGATATAACAAGGTGATTAAAATAGTTTAAATTTTGTTAATTAGACTCAAGAGCATAAAGGGGCAATTTTGGATAAAGAGAAAGTAAACGAGTAGCCGTGGATATCTAGTCGTCGACCACCTCCGAGGTAAGTTTTAAGTGATTAAACGTTGAGTAAATTCGACCATAATAGGACATGATGAGTTGATTTAATAATATATGATGTGGCCATGTTATGTTCTAAGCTCAAATGGTAAGTTCTTAAGTGTTTGAGCTTGGGAAGTTAAGTGTAATTTGAAATAGTCTACTTAGGACAGCAGCAGTAACGTGACTTTAGAAAATCACCATAAATTTATGGACTTGAATTAGAGGCTGAATGAAACATGAAATTAAATCTTAATGGGTCTAGTTTCTTATAAAAGAAACCGTGTAAGCAAAGGAATTTCCGATAATGAGATATTTAAAGTTGTGTGAGACAGTGCAGAATGATACTGTAATCCTCTGTTCTGTTTTTAGAAAATCATTATAAATTTTACAAAAATTTTTAAAAGACAAAATTTATATTCTAGATGCCTTGGTGAGTCTAGTTTCAAATGAAATAAACTAGAACATATTTTGAATTTTGTACAATGAGAAATTTGATTTGTAGTGAAGAGTGGTCAGCATAGTCAAACAGTGAAATAGTGGAAACTTGAAGAAAAGTCTGGCATTGATTGGCCAAACCAAAAATTCTGAAAATTTTTTGGATAAAATATGTATGAGTCTATTTTCAGGGAAAATTAACGGCACTTCATTTGGAGTTTCGTAGCTCCATTTACGAATAATTTAATGACTGTTGCTCAGGAAAAACAGCTTGTGCTGAATTTGTGATTATGTTGTAAACCTTAATAAAACTATTTGAGTTGCTTATAAGCTATCGATTAAATATTGGTAATCAAAGTACCAAATCCGTATTAAAGTGAAGCTATAAGCCGTAAATGACTAGTATACCTAGTCAATTTTGTTATGATTAAATTGATGTACAAGGTGTGTATATGTGATAAGGCCTAATGGCCGATGTGATGAATGTGAAAGCGTATATATGTGATAAGGCCGAATGGCCAATGTGATGAATGTGAAAGTGTGTATATGTGATAAGGCCTAATGGCCAATGTGATGAATGTGAAAGTGTGTATATGTGATAAGGCCTAATGGCCGATGTGATGAATGTGAAAGTGTATATATGTGATAAGGCCGAATGGCCAATGTGATGAATGTGAAAGTGTATATATGTGATAAGGCCGAGAGGCCAATGTGATGAATGTGAAAGTGTGTATATGTGATAAGGCCTAATGGCCAATGTGATGGATGTGAAAGGGTATAAATGTGATAAGTCCCGAAGGGCATTTGTGTCAATACTATATCTGGGTTAAAACCCCGCAGGCTTTATGCGAGAATATTATCCTGATTAATGTCCGTAGGCTTCGTGCTCGTACTATATCCGAGCTTTAAAGACTCGACGGCTAAATGCTAGGATTCAAGTAAGACTTTGGTATTGAGTATCTGCAATAAGTTACCATCAAATAAGTATTATGTATTTAAGATGTTCAGGTACGTATTACTTACTCATCGGTAGAGTGATTTCAAGGTGAATTATCAGTATCAAAGAGGTAAGTAAATGTGATTAATATTATAACTCCAAATATGAGAATGATCTAATTGGTAATGGTATGCTTGTATAATGAAGTATGTGATGAAATATTCTTATGTATTAGTGCATATTCTGCCCAAAAGCCTTATGATTTGAGTATGGGTTGGGTTCAGCTAGATGTGCCAGTACAAGGTAAGGATTATGTTTTGTAAGCTTACGTATATGTGATAAGGAATATGTTTGGTTCTTTATGTGCCTACGGTAATTTAGTACTTGTCATGTTGAAATACTTAAAAATATGGATGTGATTATGAACAAGTGGAAAGGATTATTGAAAGTTGAAAATTGATGAAGAAGGCGCTTTGGAAATATTTGACCATCTAGGTCATTATCATTCGAAAGTATATATGTGACAGCCAAGTGATGCGTTTATTGATATTATAGTTCGAGATGAAGCTCTAGATTAACTTCATCGAACAGTTGAAATGAATGACCAATGATAGTGAATGAGAACACTTTGTTTTGCTTAAAACTTACTAAGCTTACAAAAGCTTACTCTGTTCGATCATGTTTTGGTTTATAGGTTGTGGATTCTGACTACCAGTTCGGGGATCATCAGCACTTCGTCACACTATCTACCATTACGGCAACTATGTAATTAGACTTAGCTTATGGCATGTATAGGATAGACAATATAGTAGAATGATATTTTGACTATTGTATATAAGCCATATGAAAATGGCATCTTTTGGATGTTTACTTATAGAAGTTTACATTTTATCCCTGGCTGTGTTTAGTGTTTATCCAAATGAATGATCTTAAAAAAAAAAAGTTTTACCGTTCTGTCATGAGTTACAAGTCCGGTAATGCCCCTTACTTATTCCGGCGATGGTTACGGGATAGGGGTGTTACATTTTATTGGAAAATGACTTGAAAAGTACTTAATAACATAGAAACTTATATGCTTTAGAAAGAAAACAAGTTCAAATTATCTTGCTAGTGGGCCATCCAGAGTTTCTCCTAATATCGAATCTTCTACTGAGCATCACCTGAAAATAAAATAAAAGAGCGGGTGAGTTTTCGTAAACTCAATGTATACAACCATCGATGACAAACAAGCATTCAAAGAAAATTATCAAACATGCAATGCAATCCCATCCAAATTATCCATCCTCTACAAACTAGCTCCGTCCCCCGTCACACCATGTGGGGATATAATATCGACCCACCCAGCACACACACCAATGGTAGCCCAGTTACGGAACTACCTTCATTTACATATTGGGCTTTAAAAGCCATCGGTTAATCCATGATTGTCAAGCAACCATGCGATCCTCATATACTTCCTCCGTTCCATAACCCCATCCCTTATGCAACCTAAGCAGAATATCATATGTATGTAGCAAACATGCATGTCACATTCATAAAACTTACATTAACACCTAGGGGTAATTTGGTCATTTTCGCCCTTAGGGGCATTTCGATAATTTTCCCTAGATATAGATTTCACTTACCTTGGCCCGTAAACAAATCCCGAGAGCTAAGATGAACGAATACTATGCACCAGGTAGGATTCTAGAGAAGAGGAGGTGAGTCATTAAGACCGCTTGAGTACCAAGCTCTCCCTAGATCCAATCCTAGACATGCATATACTCATTGCCACACCTTAACCCTTTGACCTGTCCACGGTCGCAAAATATTAATTAAGTCTTATGTAGTTATCATATACTAGGCTCGAAACCCCTTACAAAGCCCAAATAAATTCACATACCTGTATTTGGCCCATTAAAGCCCAATCATATTCATATGGCTCATTAAGCCCAAATCACCTATATATGGCCCATTAGGCCCAAATCACATTTATATGGCCCGTTAGGCCCAGTCACATTCATATTCATGCTCACATACAAATTCTTATCACATAGCATCAATATTCAGTTTTTGCCTATTGTGGGCCCAACAACCCATCAAGCCCATTTAGCCCATTCCAGCCCGTATGGCCAAATCACAACCCAAGTCCATGGAATCGCCCGTGGGTCTCAGGCAACCTATCAGTCTCTCTCTTACGAGTGTTCGCGCACTCGTAAGACAACTGTAGCCAAACTTTCAGCTTTTCGGCATTTCGACTTTTGTCGATTCATAGTGTGCGTGCAGTGTATGTACACACCTGGTAAGCAAGCGTGCAACGATTCCTTTAGTCACCAACCTACAAATGATATCACCCTTCCATTAATCACATGCTTAATACATATCCTTACTAAAACCGAAACCTTACCTTAACCTTACCTTGCACGATCAACCCTTTCTTAAATCACTAACCACGATCAACTCCTAGATCTGTACCAATCTTAACTCTTAAAACCAAAATAATAGGTGACTCGTATCCAACACAAGTCCCCTTACCTTAACTATGAACATTTGGCCACCTTAGCCAATGGGAGTGGAATACTTACCAAAACCGCAAACACCTAATGAGCAATTCGGTAGAGAGCTAAGATCCGAGATCCGATACTAATTCCCTACCAAAGTTGATTGAAGGAGTGAGGGAAAATAATCGATACCTAGCAAATAAAACCGATTGGAAGAGCAACACTTACACTAGATTCGGTCAAAGAGTATTCAGCCTTTGGAAGATTCAGCTTTTCGGCTTTTCCTACTTAGTATGGTGAATAAGGTTTATTTGGTACAAATTAAAGAAGAAGAGTAGAAGAAGAAATAGGCTAAGTGAAACAAATAAAATTGTGTAGAGAAGAATAGAAATCGGCAGGAAGAAAAGAAAGAAAAACAAAAGGGTTTTTGGCTTTTTGGATATTGAAAAGAAAAGGGTTTTCGGCTTTTGGAGAAAGGGGTCTTTGGCAATAAGGTGAAGAAGAATTTCGGCAATAGTCTAGCAACCTTGTATTCGGCCCCTATTTATAGCCCTTATAGCTGAATTTTCCATGCCCAATTCCCAATTCGGCTCCACCACTTCTCCCTTCTCATCTCCTCGTTTTTCTCCCTGATGACCCCTTGATCTTTTCATTAATTTTCTCTTCTGAACACTCCACTTGGAGTCCATCTTTACGCCATTTCCATCCTTCTAGAAGGACAAAATTAAACTTCTAAAAATACTAAGCTAGGATTCAAACCTTGGATCTCCTTGCTAGCTACTAACGCCACCTCCCTACTCCATAAGTGGCGTCACTTAGCCACTCCTTCACAAAGCTTTTTGATGCTATTTTCCCCTATTTTTATTTAAAAGCCCACCTACTTGACAACCCTGATTCTTTTAATAATTAAATTAAAATTCCTCCACCATAAAACTCAAACCCAGAACTTCTCCAACATACCTAGACACTTCAAATTCCTTAAACCCTTAAAGCCAACATGTCATTTGTCATTTTCTTGCTCACTTAAAAATTTTATGAGACCCATAGCCCAAAGCCTAATTCATCTAGGCCCAAAATTCGAGGCGTTACAACTCTACCCCTTAAAAGAAAATTTCCTCGAAATTTCCAACTACCCAATAGTCGCACCACTTAGGTTACACCATTACGCTTATGCTACTCACTCTATTTCTAATTCCAAAATAGATAGATCACACACTATGGATAAAGTACGTACCAGTATTCACTTTTGGAGCGTCTTTGTCTTCTCGGCGATGAGCAGCATAAACCAAAGCAGGCTGCCTCGCCTCAGCATGGCCTGTATTTCTGCCTAGTGCTCCACGTCCACGTCCATTACCGTTACCGCCCCTGGCCTGGCCATGACCCCTTGGTGGCTGAGTACCACCTTGGCCCACTATTGGCTCTCGACCTAGCATTCGTAGGCAATCCTTGATCCTATGCTCCATAGACCCACAAGCTAAACAGGCTCCCATCCGCTTCCAACACTCGCCTCCATAGCTTTTCCCACAATCAGCACAAGGTGGCACTCTAGATTAATAGCAGGGGGCCTTGCTCTATTTGGCCCGCTAACTCTGGCCCTAGCCCTAGGCATTTTTCCAACACCCGGAGTCTCAGCCTCCCTCTTATTCTTACCCTTTTCATTCTCCCGATTTAAGCGCTCAGTGCATTTTACCTCTTCCGCTATCTTTGCCTTCTCCACCAATTCTGAAAAAACTCGCTCCCTTTGTAGAGCCATCAATACCCTAAGGCTATCTCTCAGCCCATCCTCAAACCTAACGCAACGCTCATAGTCCGTTGCCACCATTACTCTTGCATACCTACTAAGGCGTACAAACTTCGCCTTATACTCCGCCACCGATTTGTTTCCTTGGGTTAAGTTTAGGAACTCCTTCCTTCTAGCATCTACATAGCTTGCACCCACATACTTCCCTTGGAATGCAGCTTTGAAAAACTCCCAAGTGACCTGCTCCGGTTGGGTGCCCTTTTTCACTATCAACCACCACTATAGGCTTCTTCCTTAAGCAATGACACTGCTCCTTTTAACTTTTGTTCCAGTGAACAGTCCAGGTCCTCCATTATTCTTTCAATAGCCTCCAACCAATATTCTGCCATGTTAGGAGACACGCTAGCCACGCCCTTAAAGATCTCAGCCCCGTTCGAACGAAGTTGATCCAGAATGGACCCTAGATTTTCGCTGCCATTATTAGGCCCAGCGACCCTTTCCAAAATTCTCAGCATTGCTTGCAACAATGCATCTTCTTCCGCGGTCCGATCATACTATCCATTCCTAGCCACAGGTGAGGCCGGAGCCTCTTCTACTCCAACATCAGGCTTATGGCCCGATGCCGACGATTCAGCCCTAACACCTCTGTGGCCTCGGCCGCGGCCTCTCAGACCTCTTCTAGCACTCATCGTCGATTTTCGTATTATCTAGATTAGAAATTTTATGAAGTCTTAGTTAGTTTCAATAATTAACCCGATGTTTTATGGAAGTACTTAAAGAGAAGATTGTTTTCAAAAATCCTCTACAGTTTCAAGTTCCTACAGGCTTCAGTTCCATTCTAACATAATCATCTAAAGTAGCCCTCTAACTATCTACTGTATAATAATTTACATAGGCTTAAGATCTAAAAAACTTACTTAGTTCGACGTCGGAGACTCGGTGTGCCACTCAGCAAGACTTCCCCTTTTCCAAAACATTTTAATTCAATCAAAATATATATTTTTTAAAACATAAAAAGAAACCAGGTAATAAGGCCCACTTTACAGCCCATGTTTTGCAACCTAGGCTCTGATACCACTAAATGTAACTCCCCAAACCTGGCCCAGACGTATGGCCGAATCTGGCGTGTCACATTGAAGTTTTTTAGCAAAAACCGTGTTTTCATTGAAAACCCTTCTTAAAATAGAAGAAAATCCTAATTAAAAAAAACTCCTTTCAATCACTTGTTCAAAACATAGGATTTGATAACAATATGTCACTTTTTAAAATTTAGTTGCGGAAACGTAGAAAATACATACTATAGTTTAAGAAACCATGTTCAACTACTTATAATTACATCACATAAAAATAATAATCCAAATAATAATAAAATGGAAGCCCTATTACAATCTGATTTGAAAATTACTTAATAACATAGAAACTTATATGCTTTAGAAAGAAAACAAGTCCAAATTATCTTGCTAGCGGGCCACCCAGAGTTTCTCCGAACATCGAACCTTCTATTGAGCATCACATGAAAATAAAATAAAAGAGGGGGTGAGTTTTCAAAAACTCAGTGTGTACAACCCTCAATGGAAAACAATCATTCAAAAAAAATCAAACATGCAATGCAATCCCATCCAAATTATCTATCCGCTACACACCAGCTCCGTCCCCCGTCACACCATGTGGGGATATAATATTGACCCACCCATCCCATACACCAATGGTAGCTCGGTAACGAAACCACCTTCATTTAGATATTGGGCTTTAAAAGCCGTCGTGTAATAGCCCAAAATTGGGTCTAGTTGGAACAAAGGTTTCGGGACCACAAAATCTGAGATAGAAATAATTATTTTATGATTATTTTGAGATCTATGATATGATTGCATGATTGTGTGAAAATTTCGTGCAGAAATTCCATGCATAAAGTGCTCAATTTGAAGTTAGGGACTAAATTGAATAAGTTACAAAACTTTCATTCTAGAAGTTTCAAGTATGAAATTGCTTTGAAATATTAATTAGGAGGTCTTAAATAGCAATTTGACCAATTTCTAAGTGATGGACAAAAATTGGACATGGATGGAATTTTTGAAAGTTTAGTAAGGAAGGGCATTTTGGTCATTTGGTAATTAAAAGGAATAAAATGGGAAAATAAAGCCAAAATTGACTCATCTTTTTCATGGAGGCTGAAATTAGGATGGGGGAAGCCATGGCTAGGGTTTTCAATCTTTCCAAGCTCAATAGTAAGTTCGTTCTAACCCCATTTTTCAAGTTATTTACGTTTTTGAAATCCCGATAATTTGATTAAGCTTATTCTAGCAATAATTTAAGCTAGGGTTCATATTTGGAAAAATACCCATAGGTGAAATGTGTTTATTTCGATGTTTTATGATAGAATATGAGGTTTTAAATTATGTTAGACAACTTGTGCTACTCGGTTTTGAGTGAAAACAAGTAAAAGGGCTTAATTAGTAAAAATACCTAATAGTCATAAGTATATGTTAGAGTGAGAATTTGATGTTGCCATAGAAGGGAAAATTGATCAGCATGTCATAAAACATAAGAATAAGGGATGAAGTTTAATTCCCGAGCCTAGGGGCAAAAGTGTAAATATGCAAAAGTTTAGGGGCAAAATTGTAATTCTGCCAAATTTTGAGTTAAGGAATGTTTTAAATAGTACATTAATTAAATAAGTAAAATATGATGTTTTGGATCCCGGAAAACGAGATTTGAACCTAGAATGATAGAAAAATCGAAAATTGGGAAAGTTGGTAAAATGGCCGTTTTAGTATCGAGGTAAGTTCATATGTATAATAAGCATTAATTTATGCATGTTTCAATGTAAAATTGATATATTTATTATAATTTTTGAGGTGTTGAAAGTATGTAAGTTGGTTTGATAATAATACAACAGTAATGCTGTAATTTATATTTGAAAGTTAAATTTAGTGAATTAATTGAATTATGTTAAATTAAATGATTATGGTGCCAAGTTTATGAATTGGTTTAAAAATATGTCTATGGTACATGAAGTGCATTGAATTATCATACATAAATATGATTTCTATGATTATGGATATTATGGAAATTGTAAGTTCATATGATTTTTAATAAGGCAATGTATAATTTAATGTTATTGCCTTGATATTAAATGAGATGTATGTTTATATGTAAGTAATACATCAATATTACTTGTATTATGATATTTTATAATAATATTGGAAATATGTTTGTAGATAATTACTTGATTGGTGAAATTGTTGGGAAAGAGAGAGAAATCCCGGTTGAACATTCGGAAAGATTGAATAATATAGATGGAACGTAGCTAGGTCACATGTATGGTGCTGAGTGCACATCATGTGTACAAGAGAGCTACAAGACATTATGATGTTGCTAGGTCGCATGGGTGATACTATGTGTACACCATGTAGACAAGAGAGCTACGGGATATATGTAGCTAGGTCGCATGGGTGATACTATGTGTACACCATGTAGACAAGAGAGCTACGGGATATATGTAGCTAGGTCGCATGCGTGGCTCCAGGTGAAGGATACCATGTAGACAAGAGAGCTACGAGATAAATTGGCTAGGTCACATGGGTGGTACTGAGTGTTCACCATGTGTAAACGAGAGCCGAACTATATGATGGGTGGAGCTATGTGCTGAAACCACCAAGTATCGAGGATTGATCCGAAGTGTTCAACAGGAGACTCTCTATGTATTGCTTTGTGAGTTTTGTGATGAATAAGTGCAGGAACTTGGTTATGTGAATGATGTGTTCATTAAGTGACCAGGATGTGGTAAGGTTATAAACAAGTAAGTTATACATGAGGATGATTTTATGGTGACCTTGTGATCATGGGCCTATACTTGTGATGTATGAAATGTGGTGAAAATGACTTGTGATATGTATGTAAAAATGAGGTTAATACAAAGAAAGTGTGAAAGAGTGAATTAGCAATAAAACTGTTTTGGACAGTAGCAGTGACGTGATTTTGAAAAATCACCAAAAATAGTAGAAATTGAATCAGAGACTTAATGAGATATAAAATTAAAGCTTAATGAGTCTATTTTCATATAAAAGAAACAGATTAGTAAAAAGATTTCTATATTTTGAGATATATATGTTTTTGTGAGACTGGTTTAGAATGATTACGTGATCCCCTGTTCTGAATTTGGAAAATCACAAAAATTTGGATAAAAATAATTAGAGGTTTAAACTTATATTTTTAAAATCCCTAATAAGTCTATTTTCAAGATAAATCAACAAGAACATTATCCGAGTTCTGTACTGTGAGATAATTAATTTTTAGTGAAGAGAGGTCAGAACTATCAGAAAGTGAAATAGGGGAAATTTTAATCAATAAACTGTACTAATTGGCTAAACCAAAAATTATGAAAATTTTATGGTGGAAAGATATTTGAGTCTAGTTTCAGATGAAATTTACGGATCTTAATTTGGAGCTCTGTAGCTCGAATTATAAATAAGTAAGTGACTATGACTCGTGTGGACAGTTTGATGTGAGCATTTATTAGTAAATTGTGAATTCGTACTTACAAGAATGCTATATACATTAAGGATGTGGAATGAAGAGGAGGAGGAGGAAAATAAATATATGTGGAATACATGGAAACTATGGTATATGAAATATTGATATAATGAAATAAATGATATGTGTTTATAAGAAAACAGAAAGAAAATGATATGTATCATGACATGTATATATATATATGACTAGTCTCAATGTAATGCTTGTTGGGTATAGAGTTGAATTGAAATGTTTCAGGCAAACATGTTATTTTGCGCATCTGAATTGTGGTATTTTATAAAGATATGATCTAGTTTTAAATATGAATGCTTGATGATTAAGCTGAAGATATTTGGTAAGATGATAATCTTGGTATAAATGTATAAGTGGTTCTATAATAAACAAGGTAAAATGAGTATGAGAGACACATGTATGATGACATACAAATGCTATGTTTATGGTTTAATTGAGAATATTTAATCATTAAATGAATACCATGTTATATGCTTTTGATTTTGTATAAGTGTGTAAGAGATTAAGGTTGACCAAAGCTTGGAAAACAGCCTAGGTATATTCCACACAGGCAGAGACACGACTTTGGGACACGTGCATGTGGAGCCTTAAAGCATAAAATTTCCAAGATTTTTGTAAGTTATCGGTTTAGTCCCAAACCCTTTCTAAAGTATGTTTTAGGCTTCGTAGACTCAAATAAGGGACTATGTATAAGTGAATGAATGTTTTGAAATATGAATGAAATTTTATGGCCCGTATTTTAGTTTAATGTTTGTATGTTTATCCGGTAACGCCTCGTACCTTATCCCGGCCTTGGGTACGGGTAAGGGGTGTTACACGTCGGTGGATCCATGATTGTCAAGCAACCATGTGATCCTCATATACTTCATTCATTCCATAACCCCAACCCTTATGCAACCTAAGCAGAATATCATATGTATGCAGCAAACATGCATGTCACATTCATAAAACTTACATTTAACACCTAGGGGTAATTTGGTCATTTTCGCCCTTAGGGGCTTTTTGGTAATTTTCCCTAGATATGGATTTCACTTACCCTGGCCCGTAAATAAATCCCGAGAGCTAAGATGAACGGATACTATGCACCAAGTAGGATTCCAAAGAAGAGGTGAGTCATTAAGACTGCTTAAGTACCAAGCTCTCCTTAGATCCAATCCTGGACATGTATATACCCGTTGCCACACCTTAACCCTTTGACCTGTCCACGATCACAAAATATTAATTAAGTCTTATGTAGTTATCATATACTAGGCCTGAAACCCCTTATAAAGCCCAAACAAATTCACATACCTGTATCTGGCCCATTAAGCCCAATCATATTCATATGGCTCATTAGGCCCAAATCACCTGCATATGGCCCATTAGGCCCAAATCACATTTATATGGCCCGTTAGGCCCAGTCACATTCATATTCATGCTCACATACATCCTATCACATAGCATCAATATTCAGATTTTGCCTATTATGGGCCCAACAGCCCATCAGGCCCATTTAGTCCATTCCGGCCCGTATGGCCAAATCACAACCCAAGTCCACGGAATTGCCCGTGGGTCTCAGGCAACCTATCGGTCTCTCCCTTACGAGTGTTCGCGCACTCGTAAGACTACCGTAGCCAAACCTTCAGCTTTTTGGCATTTTGGCTTTTGCCGATTCATAGTGTGCGTGCAGTGTATGTACACACCTGGTAAGCAAGCGTGCAGCGATTCCTTTAGTCACCAACCTACAAACGATATCACTCTTCTGTTAATCGCATGCTTAATACATATCCTTACTAAAACTGAAACCTCACCTTAACCTTACCTTGCGCAATCAGCCCTTTCTTAAATCATTAACCACGATCAACTCCTAGATCTGCACCAATCTTAACTCTTAAAACCAAAATAATAGGTGACTCGTATCCAACACAAGTCCCCTTACCTTAACTATGAACATTCGACCACCTTAGCCAATGAGAGTGAAATACTTACCAAAACCGTAAACACCTAAGGAGCAATTCGGTAGAGAGCTAAGATCCGAGATCCGATACTAATTCCCTACCAAAGTTGATTGAAAGAGTGAGGGACAATAATCGATACCTAGCAAATAAAATCGATTGGAAGAGCTACACTTACACTAGATTCAGTCAAAGAGTATTTAGCCCTTGGGAGATTTAGCTTTTCGGGTTTTCAAACTTAGTATGGTGAATAAGGTTTATTTGGTACAGATTAAAGAAGAAGAGTAGAAGAAGAAATCGGCTAAGTGAAATAAAGAAAATTGTGTAGAGAGGAATAGAAATCGGCAGGAAGAAAAGAAAGAAAAACAAAAGGGTTTTCGGCTTTTTGGATATTGAAAAGAAAAAGGTTTTCGACTTTTGGAGAAAGGGGTCTCTGGCAATAAGGTGAAGAAGAATTTTGGCACTTGCCTGGCAACCCTGTATTCAGCCCCTATTTAAAGCCCTTATAGCTGAATTTTGCATGCCCAATTCCCAATTCGGCTCCATCACTTCTCCCTTCTCATCTCCTCGTTTTTCTCCCTGATAACCCCTTAATATTTTCCTTAATTTTCTCTTCTAAACACTCCCCTTGGAGTCCATCTTCACGCCACTTCCATCCTTCTAGAAGGCCAAAATTAAACTTCTAAAAATACTAAGCTCGGATTCGAACCTTGGATCTCCTTACTAGCTACTAACACTACCTCCCTACTCCCTAAGTGGCGTCACTTAGCCACTTCTCCACGAGGCTTTTTGATTCTATTTTTCCCTTATTTTTATTTAAAAGCCCACCTACTTGCCAACCCTGATTCTTTTAATAATTAAATTAAAATTCCTCCACCATAAAACTCGAAACCAGAACTTCTCCGACAAACCTAGACACTTCAAATTCCTTAAACCCTTAAAGCCAACATGTCATTTGTCATTTTCTTACTCACTTAAAAATTTTGTGAGACCCATAGCCCAAAACCTAATTCATCTAGGCCTAAAATTCGAGGCGTTACACTATCATCCACAAGTCACACAAGTGTCATTATCTGTCATTCAATTTCATATCAAGTGCATATTCACAAAACATCTATATGGTCACTTTCAAACATATATTACATAATACCGATCACAATTCAACCTTTCATCACAAGCATTTAATAGTAAATACCAATCACATAACCAAGGCCATTAGTACATATATATACATCACCAAGCATGACAAAATAAGCCAATTCACATGGTTATAAACAAAACTCAGCACATATCATTTACCAGCCAATTCAAATAGTTAAATTCATTACCAAAATATATACCAAAATGACTAAAGATCCTATACATGCCATATATCCCAAAAACATAGATTCAAAAGTACCAAAATGATAGCTTGATAGTGTGATGAGGTCTCTGACGATTCCCTAATCTAAGCTAGCTTTGATTTCACTATAAAATAAAAAAATAAATAGAGTAAGCTATAAAGCTTAGTAAGCTCGTATGAAAATAACTCAACTTACCAAAAATATACAATTCAAACATTTGGTCTTATGAATATACAACTTATATAAATACACAAACCTATCAAATATTCAATCACAAGGTTAGATGTGAACTTCTCAAATTTCTTCAATTCAATGCTTATATGGTTCATTTACATACCTGTACCAACTCGCATTAGCCTCATCCACATCCATATCTTTCATATACCCGTTGAACCATTTGGAATACTATTGGATACCTGGGAATCTCGCACCCGAAGTGCCACATATATAGCCAAAGCTATCTCAATCTCATATCACATAGAATGCTCACTCTCGAGCTATCAACGGGTCTGCTCACACAAGCTGACGGTCATGACGAAGCTACAAAGTGCTGCGTACACAAGCTGACGAGTATCTGTAACACATTCTAGATAACTCAGCCACCAGTAGGACGTACGGACCAGCATCCAAATCACATAATCCCTAATGACATGTCATTTGTATTCTAATCATTCCTAAGGTTCAATTAGGATTTACCATTTTTTGTATTGTCGTCGAATATGTCCGCAAGGTCGTAGTCACAATTCATACAATATTAAAGCTTTTAAAACGCAAATATAATAATGCTTATTACATACGAACTTACCTCGATCATTAAAAAGACAGAACGGACCGACTAGTCCAAAACCTTGTTCTTTCATCGATCTCAATCCGAATTTTACTTTTCTTGATCTTAATGTAATCAAAATTAACTTATTTAATTATCATTCTATTCAATTTGGTCCAAAATACATATTAAGGAAACTTTACACTTTTGCCCCTAATATTTCACATTTTTATAATTTAGTCTTTATCTCATAAAAATACAAATTCATGCAATTCAACCTATACCCATGCTAGCCGAATTTCAATTAAGTCCCTAGCAGACCATATTTTTCATTTATTTCACAATTTAACAACAAAATTTCAATATTTCTCAATTAAATCCCTAAATTGAAATTTTACCAAAAATCCTTGTCCAAATGTTGTTTATCTAACAACAAGCATGCATTTTCTATCATCAAACATCAAAATACTCTTATATTCATCAATGGAAAAACCCTAAACCTTTAACAATTTTACAAAATAGTCTTTCGGCTAGCTAGATTTGTAACACCCCTTACCCGAGACCGTCTCCAGAGTCGAGCATGAGGTGTTACTAGACTTATTTTACCTATTCGCGGCAAAAAAATTACTTTTTTTAAAAAAATATTAATTCGCTCACATTCATCAAATAAATCCCTAAAAAGGGCCCTCGAGGTCCTAAAATATGCAATTGGAATGGTTCGGGACCAAACTGGGAACATTAAAAAAAATTTCGATTACTTACACAAATCAAAACAATTTATTTCACTATTCATAATAAAACTGTGCATTTGCGTAACAGTCACTAAATTAATTATAACTCGAGTGAGCAATCTCGAAATTTAAATCTGTAAATTTTCCCTGAAACTAGACTCATATATCTTCTTACTATAATTTTTCCAGAATTTTGGGCTTGGCCAATTAGTACAGGTTATTCATTAAAGTTTCCCCTATTTCACAGTTTAGCGGACCTGACATCTCTTCACTAAAAATCGATTATCTCATTATACAGAAATCGGATAACATTTCCATTTATTTCTAATGAAAATAGACTCACACACATAAACTATGACTTTTAATTCTTTTTGTAAAATTTCTAGTGATTTTCCAAAGTTTGAATAGGGGATCATGAAGTCACTTTGAACCAGTCTTGTAGAAATTTAAATATCTCAGAATATAGACTTCCTTTGCTTGCTCTATTTCTTTCCTATGAAAATAGACTCAATAAGCTTTAATTCTATATCTCATTCACCATTAAATTCCATTTCTACAATTTTTAGTGATTTCTGAAAACTACATTACTGCAGCTATTTCCTAACTGTTCCATGGCCAACTCTTACTCTTTCACAGTTTCTTTGCATCAAACCTCATTTAGGCATACATAATACCAAAACATGTTCTTATTTAGCTATATCATATGTTAATCATTACCAGGTATTCACATGCCATTCTTTAATCATATCATAAGGACATACACACAAAATAGCCAAGTCCCTATACATGCCATAACTTAAAGTATTTCTAGTCGCAAAATACCAAGATAACTCATTGATAGTGTGAGGCGATCTCCGACGTCCTTATGATTTTCTGAGTTGGCTTTGTGATACTATAAAAAAGAGAGAAAATAAAGGGAGTAAGCATAAAGCTTAGTAAGTTTGCATGTAAATAAATAACAACGTTCTAAATAAATTATCAAGATAACCTGAACCTTTCGAACATAGACTTATCTTACCTTCCCTTTGGTACACTCTTTAAATTTTCCGTTGAACCATTTGAAATACTAAGGATACATGGGTACCTTTCCTTTTTAAACTTACCATTTCCATGTCTTGACATGGTCTTACGTGGTATCCTTGCCTTATGAACTCAACATCTCCATGCCTTGGCATGGTCTTACATGGGATCTTTGCCTTATAGTAGTTTATCAATGCCATGTCTTGACATCGTCTTACATGATTTCCTTGCCTTGTAAAACTTACCAATGCCATGCCTTGGCTTGGTCTTACTTGGTATCCTTAAACCCTAATGTCATGACATTTGTATCCTACACATTCCTAAGGTTCAACCGAAACTTTTAAGTATCATTTCTCTGTCAATTCTTACATGAATCATCAAGGAATAAATTTACAAAATAAATATATAGGTGCTGAACAATAACATCATTAATTATAAATAATAAAAAATTGCATTTATTTACCGCAAACTTACCTCGATGCAAAATACGATCAAATATTTTGATTTAGTCCTCAACCTTTTTCTTTCCTCAGTCTAACCTCGAATTTCATTCTTCTTGATCTATAATAGCAAATTTAACTTATTTCATATTCACATTTATCAAAACAGTCATTAACTCTAACTTTGACAAAATTACGATTTTGCCTTAAACTTTTACATATTTATACTTTTGCCCTAAGGCTCGGAAATGAAACTTTATCCCTAATTCTTATGTTTAATGACATGTTGATCATTTATTTACCTACGACAACATCAAATTACAACTCTAACATGTACTTATGACCATTAGGTATTTTTACCAATTATATCGTTTTATTCGTTTTCGCTTAAAATCGTTTAGCTCAAGTCGTTTAACATAACTTCAAACTTCATATTCTACCATAAAACATAAAAATAAACACAATTCACCTATGGCTATTTTTCCAAATATGAACCATAGGTTAATTTATTGCTAGAATAAGCTAAATCAAGTTACCAGGACTTTAAAAATGGGGCTTGGAATCACTTACTATGAAGCTTGGACGCTTGAAAAAACCCTAGCTATGAAGAACCCTTGAAATTTCGTCCTAATGAAGAAGATGGGCACATTTTGCCATCTTTTTCCCTTTTTTAATCTTTTAATTATGAAATGACTAAAATACCCTTCACTAAAACTTTAGTTATTTTTATCTATGTATGTCCATTTTTTTCCATGAAAACCTAATGGTCTAATTACCATTTAAGGACCTCTAATTCAATTATACTCTTCAATTTAATCCTTTAGCATCTAAAACTCATATTTATCAACTTTTGCAATTAGGCCCTAGTAGGTAAATTAAGCATGCTATCTATAAAATTTTCCATCGATACTCTAACACATGCATCTAATCACTCGGTAAATTATAAAAATTAATCAGAATAAACCTTTCTATCTCAAATTCGTGGTTTCACAACCCCTATTCCATTTAGGCCATATTTTGGGATGTTACATTTCTCCCCCTTTTAGGGATTTTCGTCCTCGAAAATCTTACTTGTGAAAAGATTTGGATACTATTTTTGCATATCCTCTTTAGGCCCCCATGTAGCCTCGTCTACCCCATGCCTATTCCATAATACTTTCATAAGTACAATAGTTTTGTTCCTTAGTTGCTTGACCTCTTGAGCTAAAATCTTTACCGATTTTTCACCATAAGTCATATCTTGCTGAATCTCAACCTCTGTCTGTGAAATCACATGTGAAGGATCAGAATGGTAACGACTTAACATAGACACATGGAACACATTATGAATCTTCTTTAACTCTGGCGGCAAAGCTATCCAATATGCTAATGGTCCAACTCTTTTAGTCACCTCAAACAGTCCAATAAAACGTGGACTTAGTTTTCCTTTCTTGCCAAATCTAAAGACTTTCTTCCACGGGGATACTTTCAAGAACACTTTGTCACCAACTTGATACTCAATCTCTTTTATTTTCAAGTATACATAAGACTTCTATCTATCTGAAGCTGCTTTCAAGCAATCTTTGATAACTTTCACTTTCTCTTCAGTTTCTTGAACTAAATCAACCCCGTAAATCTGATTTTCTTTAAGCTCTGTCTAATACAAAGGTATGAGACATTTACATCCATACAAAGCTTTATAAGGTGTCATTTTCAAACTCGACTAGTAACTATTATTATAAGCAAACTCTACCAATGACAAATATTTGTCCCAACTATATTGAAATCCTAAGACACAACATCTGAGCATATCCTCAAGTATCTGAATAACTCTCCCTGACTGACCATCGGTCTGAGGATGGAAAGCTGTACTAAAACTCAATTTTGTGCCCAAAGCTTCCTGTACCTTCTTCCAAAATCGCGAAGTGAATCTTGGGTCTCTATCTGAAATAATCGATAACGGTACTCCATGTAGTCTGACTATCTCTGAAATATACAACTTGGCCAACTTGTCAAGTGAATAATTCATACGAACTGGAATAAAATGAGCCAACTTCATTAGCTTATCAATCACAACCCACACTATATCTTTCTTTCTCAGTGTCAACGGCAATCCTGTCACAAAATCCATGGCAACTCGGTCCCATTTCTACTCAGGAACTAACACAGGCTGTAATAAACCTGAAGGTACCTGATGTTCGGCTTTCACCTGCTGACAGATCAAGCATCTAGAAACAAAAGCATCTAGAAACAAACTCTGAGATATCTCTCTTCATTCCTACCCACCAATACATTTTCTTCAAATCATTATACATCTTTGTACTACCTAGATGAATAGACAAAGAACTGCTATGTGCTTCCTCTAAAATCTTCCAAATATGCTCATTATTCTTTTGTACACATATCTGATTTCTAAAAATTAAACAACCGTCAAAACTGATATGAAAATCTGACTTTATACCCGACTCACACTGAGCTCTTTTGGCTTGCAACTCACTGTCATCTTTCTGAACTTCACAAATTTTTTCAAGAAACATTGGCTTAGCTCTTAATTTGGCTAAGATATAACCATCATCCGATAAGGTTAAACTAGTGCTCAAAGCTCTTAATGCAAATAAAGATTTTCTACTCAAAGCATCAGCAACTACGTTTGCTTTGCCCGGGTGATAATCGTTCACTAGTTCATAATCTTTAATCAACTCTAGCCATTTTCTTTGCCTCAAGTTCAAATCTTTCTGAGTCATCAAGTATTTCAAACTTTTATGATCAGTAAATATTCGACACTTCTCACCATACAAGTGATGTATCCAGATTTTCAATGCAAATACAATGACAGCTAGTTCTAAATCATGTATCGGATAATTTTTCTCATGTGCCTTTAGCTGTATAGAGGCATAGGCAATTACCTTTCCTTCCTGCATAAGTACACAGCCTAGTCCATTTAAGGACGCGTCACTGTAAATTACAAACTTTTACCCAGTTCTGGTTGTACTAAGACAGGAGCTTTAGTCAACAATGCCTTTAACTTATCAAAACTCTGCTGACACTTTTCAGTCCATTCAAACTTGACATCTTTCTGTAGCAATCTTGTCAATAGATTAGCTATCATGGAAAATCCCTCTAGAAATCGTCTATAATAACTGGTGAGAACAAGAAAACTTCTGACCACTGATACATTCCTGGGAGACTTCCAATCAACAATGGCTGAAATCTTGCTCGGATCAACTCTAATACCTTTACTTGTGACTATATGTCTAAGAAAACAAACTTACCATAACCAAAACTCACTTTTACTAAACTTGGCATAAAGCTGATAATCTCTCAAAGTCTATAAAACTGTTCTCAAATGATCTGAATGCTCAGTCTTATCATGAGAATAAATTAAGATATCATCAATAAACACAACTACAAATTTATCCAAGTAAGGTCTGAAAATTCAATTCATTAGTCCATGAAAATGGAAGGAACTCATAATGGCATCACAAGGAACTCATAATGGCCATACCTAGTCCGGAAAGCAGTCTTCGGAACACCTGACTCTTTAACTCGCAACTAATAATATTCGGATCTCAAATCTATCTTGGAGAACACAGTAGCTCCTTTCAATTGATCAAACAAATATTCAATTCTAGGTAGTGGATACTTGTTCTTAATAGTCACCTTGTTAAGCTGTTGATAATCTATACACAATCTCATCGAACCATCTTTCTTTTTCACAAAGAGCATTGGTGCACCCCATGGTGAACAACTAGTTCTTGCAAAGCCTTTCTCTGTTAGTTCCTGCAATTGAACTTTCAATTCTCTCAATTACATTGGAGCCATTCTATAAGGAAAAATAGAAATGGGTGTTGTACCCGGAACCAATTCAATACCAAACTCAACTTCTCTGATAGGAGGCAAACCTGGTAGTTCTTCCGGAAACACATCAGGAAACCCACATACCACAAGCACTGATTCAATTTTCAACTTTGGATCTTTAGTATTCAACACAAAAGCAAGATAAAATTCATATCCTTTTCTCAAGCATTTTTAGCAGACATAACAGAAATCATGGCAATTGAACTATCTGACTCATCTAAATTAAACCGAAGAATTTCACCATTTTCGCATTTCAACTCAATAAATTTCTTTCCACAATTCACTATCACGTCATGCGCAGTCAACTAATCCATACCAAGAATCACATCAAACACACTAAGTGTTAAAAGCATGAGATCGGCCAGAAAACCGTAACCTCTAATCATCAAAGGGAAATTTTTACATACTTTGTCTACTAATACATACTGACCCAATAGATTCGATAATTTAATCTCAAATCCCGTAGACTCTATGGACATGTTCATACTAGGCATCAATTTCATGCAAACATAGGAATGGGTCAAACCCAGATCAATCAAAGAAATAACATTAACATCATGAAGAGAAAATATACCGGTAATTATATCGGGGGAGGATGCCTCTTTACGAGCACAGATAGCATAGGTCCTTACAGGTGCTCTAACATCGAGTCTCACTGCTGAATCTCTAGATGCACCTCTACCTGCCCCTATTACTGAACTTCTCTGAGGTCTACCTCTAACAAGGGCATTGCTTGATCTTACACTCGGTATTACTTCTCTTTTAACCATCTCAGGACACTCCCGAATGAAATGATCCGATGCACCATATCGGAAACAACCAGTCTCAGTTGCTCGACATTGACCTGGATGACGTCGACCACATTGAGGACACTCGGGCTATCAGCTTGAATACTGCCAACACTCGCAATTGAAGTGGTCTTAGCTTTTTGACCCATAAAACTTCTACCTCTATTTCGGCTAGAATACCCTGCTAAAAAATTAGATCTCGTAGAGAACTCTCTAAGGATGTAGACTGAAACTACTTGCTCATCTATCTTTTCTTCATGTCTTGTATCTCAATTTCAGCTTTACCCTTTCCTTTTAGCAACTCCTCTGCCTTACAAGCTCTTTCAACTAAAATAACTAATTCTTTTATTTCTAAAACACCAACTGACAGTTGAATATCATCATTGAGCCCATATTCAAATCTCTTGCACATCACTGAGTCTGACAAATTCACGTTCATATTCATTCACTGTCATCTTACCCTACTTTAGTTCAAGGAATTCTTTTCTTTTCTAGTCGATGAATCTTTGACTAATGTATTTCTTACGAAATTCCTTCTAAAAGAAATCCTAAGTAACCATCTCTTTTGGTACTACTGACACAAGTGTCTTCCACCAAGGGTAGGCCAAGTCTCGTAAAAGTGATACAACACACTTCATGGACTCTTCAGGTGTGCAGGATAACTCATCAAAGACCCTGATAGTATTCTCGAGCCAAAATTCAGCTTCCTCTGCATCGTCATCTTTAGTAGCCCAAAACTCTTCGGCCCCTTGTTTTCTAATTTTATCAACTGGTGGCTTCTCTCTTCTGACTGTATTTGTGAATGGGGAAGCTACATGGGTAGTCTGAGGATCATGAGGGGGTGGAGGTGTAACGGCCAGATTTGTATGAATGAACTCGGCAAACCATTCATTCATAGCTTAGAAGAAGGCTTCTCGAGCCTCTCCTCTCTGACTAACTGTAACGGGCCATTCACTACTATCTGGTGGCACTGTCCCTTCTACGGAAGCGAGCACGTTACTTTCTACATCATCTGCACCAACTCGTTCGGGATCCATAACTATAAAAGAAAAACATTTTAAAATTGTCAGAAGTCGTCACACTATCAAAATATAAGTATGGCATGTATAGCTAGACTCTTACTCATACTGAATATTCTGAGAACCGACTAAACTCTTGCTCTAATACCAATAAATGTAACACCACTTACTCGAGACCATCGCCAGAGTCGAGCACGAGGCGTTACTAGACTTATCTTACTTGTTCGGGGCATAAAAAAAATTACTTTTTAAAAAAAATATTAATTCGCTCACATTCTTCCAATAAATCCCTAAAAAGGGCCCTCGAAGCCCTAAAACATGCAATTGGAACGATTCGAGACCGAACCGGGAACTTTAAAAAAATTTCGATTACTTAAACAAATCAAAACAATTTATTTCACTATTCATAATAAATTTGTCCATCTGCATAACAGTCACTAAATTAATTATAACTTGAGTTAGAAACTCGAAATTTAAATTCGTAAATTTTCCCTGAAACTAGGCTCATATATCTTATTACCATAATTTTTCCAGAATTTTTGGTTTGGCCAATTAGTACAGTTTATTCATTAAATGTTCCCATGTTTCATAGTTCAGCGGACCTGACCTCTCTTCACTAAAAATCGATTATCTCATTATAAAGAAATCGGATAACGTTTCCATTTGTTTCTAATGAAAATAGACTCACACATATAAACTATGACTTTTAATTCTTTTTGTACAATTTCTAGTGATTTTCCAAAATTGGAACAGTCATTCTAAACCAGTCTTACAGAAATTTAAATATCTTAGAATATAGATTTCCTTTTCTTGCTCTGTTTCTTTCCTATGAAAATAAACTCAATAAGCTTTAATTCTATATCTCATCCACCATTTAATTCCATTTCTACAATTTTTAGTGATTTCTCAAAACTATGTCACTGCTGTTGTTTCCTAACTGTTCCATGGCCATCTCTTACTATTTCATAGTTTATTTGCATCAAACCTCATTTAGGCATACATAATACCAAAACATGTTCTTATTTATCTATATCATAAGCTAATCATTACCAAGTATTCACATGCCATTCTTTAATCATATCATAAGGACATACACATAAAATAGCCAAGTCCCTATACATGCCATAACTTAAAGTATTTCTAGTCACAAAATCCTGAGATAACTCGTTGATAGTGTGAGGCGATCTCCGACGTCCTTACGATTTTTCGAGTTGGCTTTGCGATACTATAAAAAAGAGAGAAAAGAAAGGGAGTAAGCATAAAGCTTAGTAAGTTTGCATGTAAATAAATAACAACATTCTAAATGAATTATCAAAATAACCTGAACCTTTCGAACACAGACTTATCTTACCTTCCCTTTGGTACACTCTTTAAAATTTTCGTTGAACCATTTGGAATACTAAGGATACACAAGTACCTTTCCTTTTTAAACTTACCATTGCCTTGTCTTGACATGGTCTTACGTGGTATCTTTGCCTTATGAACTTACCATTGCCATGCCTTGGCATGGTCTTACATGGGATCTTTGCCTTATAGTAGTTTATCAATGCCATGTCTTGACATCGTCTTACATGATTTCCTTGCCTTGTAAAACTTACCAATGCCATGCCTTGGCTTGGTCTTACTTGGTATCCTTAAACCCTAATGTCATGACATTTGTATCCTACACATTTCTAAGGTTCAACCGGAACTTTTAAGTATCATTTCTCCGTCAATTCTTACTTGAATCATCAAGGAATAAATCTAAAAAATAAATATATAGATGCTGAAAAATAACATCATTAATTATAAATAATAAAAAATTGCATTTATTTACCGCAAACTTACCTCGATGCAAAATACGATCAAATATTTTGATTTAGTCCTCAACATTTTTCTTTCCTCGGTCTAACCCCGAATTTCGTTCTTCTTGATCAATAATAGCAAATTTAACTTATTTAATATTCACATTTATCAAAACAGTCCTTAACTCTAACTTTGGAAAAATTACAATTTTGCCCCTAAACTTTTGCATATTTACACTTTTTCCCCAAGGCTCGGAAATGAAACTTTATCCCTAATTCTCATGTTTTATGACATGATCATCATTTATTTACCTACAGGAACATCAAATTCCCAGTCTAACATGTACTTATGACCATTAGGTATTTTTACCGATTATGTCGTTTTACTCGTTTTCGCTTAAAATCGCTTAGCTCAAGTCGTTTACCAGAATTTCAAACTCCATATTCTACCATAAAAAATCAAAATAAACATATTAAACCTATGGGTATTTTTCCAAATATGAACCCTAGGTTAAATTATTGCTAGAATAAGCTAAATTAAGTTACCAGGACTTCAAAAATATAAAGAACATTAAAAACGGGGCTCGGAATCACTTACTATGGAACTTGGAAGCTTGACAAAACCCTAGCTATGAAGAACCCTTGAAATTTCGACCTAATGAAGAAGATGGGCACATTTTGCCATCTTTTTCCCTTTTTTAATCTTTTAATTACCAAATGACTAAAATACCCTTCATTAAACCTTTAGTTATTTTTATTTATATATGTCCATTTTCGTCCATGAAAACGTAATGGTCTAATTACCATTTAAGGACCTATACTTCAATTATACTCTTCAATTTAATCCTTTAGCATCTAAAACTCACATTTATCAACTTTTGCAATTAAGCCCTAGTAGGTAAATTAAGCATGCTATCTATAAAATTTTCCATTGATACTCTAACACATGCATCTAGTCACTCGATAAATTATAAAAATTAATTGGAATAAACTTTTCTATCTCAGATTCATGGTTTCGCAACCACTGTTCTGTTTAGGCCCTATTTTGGGATGTTACAAGATTAAGTTGTAGCGATCACAAAAACATAGAAAACATTAAAAACGGGACAAAACCCATACCTAATTGAGTAAGGATAGCATGGTCGAATGAAGGAGATGAAAAATGGCTTCTATTCTTGTTAAATTCGGCTAAGGAAGATGATAAACATAAAATATGGTTTTTGTTTTATTTATTTTAACCTTTAATTATTAAATACCAAAATTAACCTTTTAATTAAACAACAAAAATCACTTAAAAGATGTCCATAATTAAAACACGAAATTTTCACACAATCATATTATCATGTTGTAAACATTAAAATAATAATAAAATAATTATTTCAACCTCAAATTTGTGGTCTTGAAACCATTATTCTGATTTGACTAAAAACGGGCTGTTACAAACATAAATAAAGATTACAAAATGAAACTGACGACCCTTGAGCAAGTATGGTACAAGTATTGATTTAAGAGGATATGACTTAGGCATTTCACATTTACTAGCAATTTCAACATGGTGAGTAGTTGACTTACCACTTTTGATCATAAACATCTAAGTTCAATTTGTTACAAAATATACAAGTATTAAGGTTCTCACCTATAGGAATCCATCAAAAAATCATACAATTACTTTAATTATCCGATCAGAATCTAAATAGTCATCTACGTGAATGTTCAATATGATGTCCATTCATGTATAAGGATATTTTGGTCACATAGGGCTTTTCGACTTGTGACATTCTGAGGCTTGAGACAGGTATGAAATTCAAAAATAGTAAGCATCAAATGGTTACAAACATGAAAATAGTTTGGCACATTGTATTGATCCCTATTCTTCCCCCTTTAGTGGCCCTTACCCGCTCACCGCCTTAATTCTCCTTTTATCACCTTGTCTCTCCAAATATAGGAAAGCATAGTATGGCATAGTAACCACGGCTAGCCTACAAGTTTCGGTGCACTAATGAACTAGTTTTTTCAATGTTGTGACTATATGACTGTTATTTTTCAAATATTTTTTCTCACTCAAGAACTTTTTTGGCTTTTCAGGTGATTTTTGTACTTATATAGATTTTCATTTTGGATTTTTATTATTTTTCACTTTCAGGCGAACCTATAATTCCCATATCACACTAATCTTTCCTATTTCACTCTATTTTTTATAGCCTCCGCCATGATGTATCTACTTAACCCTTAATATGTATGGCCAAACATCTATAATCATTCGGTACAGGACCAAAGAAAAAGGGCATATATAAATTAACGTTTTTAGGCTCAGGGTTTGTACAATGGTTCATCAAGAAGTGTCAAAAGGGTCAAAATTGGTACTAAAGGTGAAGTATAAATAGGATAGCTTTTTAGCTCTTAGATGTGTTCCAAACAATGTCTTAGGTCATCCCTAAATATCTCAACATGCATAAATCTAATCAACCAAAAAAACACAAATTCAACCATTTATCATTCATACTAGCATGCTCGTTTCCTTGTACTTTCTATATCACTTGGTACAAATGATAACTTAATACCTATTTACAGTGTAACAAATAGAACTTTAGTAATATAATAATATAAAAATTAAAATCACCTATCATCATGTCAAACTTATTCATAGATACAAGCCACCTATGTACATGCTCCTAACCAATCACTTGTATTTCTACAAGCTCAAGCACACCAACAGACAAGATATGGAAAGAAGTTACTCGATTGATCGTGATTTCTTGAACTCTTATTGGTGGGTGTTTCCTCCTTTGTAAAGCTCGAATTATTTGTCTCTCATTTGTGTTGGGTGTTTTTTTAAGAAAATAAAAAAATTATAAGAAAGATAATAAAAATCATTAATTCCTAATTGTTACAAGCCCTTTAATTTTTCCTAAATTCATCTACTCCAAAAACTAAGATCCTACTAAGTTTATTCTTGAAATCTAGTCTTAATCTTCCTGAAATCCTTTTTTTCTTCTTTCCTCATTCAGCTTTATTTGTAAATCACAAATTGTTTGAACAAATCATCACTTAGTAACTTCCTTGGTGGACTTATAGTTTTGTCCATTCGTTTGATGGGTACTCTTGCCCTTCTACACAATTCCATAATTAAATGAGGGAAAAATATTCTCTTTCCTAAATTCCCCGTAAAGTTAACTATGTTCTTGTATATCCATGTTCTGATACATATTTTCTTCTTTTAGAGCATCTCATATGTTATGATGGCTTGAATTAGGCTAATCTCAGACATCTCGGTTATAGGACATATTCTTGAAAAAACAAATTTCATCCACATCTTGGCTTTTGACGTCATTAGTTCCTGGTTGAATGTGTTAGGTATTGCCATTCCCGTTCGATATGTCCACATCTCTTTCCCTTCTGTTAGGAATCTCAATATTTCTTCTGTATCGATACTTTTGAATTCCGAAGGAACTGTTTTATAGAGATAGTTATGATAATAATATGACACATCACAAAATTGGCAAATACCCATCTCAATTACCGGGACATTAACCCTTTTGACCTTTACGAAAGAGCGCATCTAGTAAACAGATCTTGTTTGCTTCCTTTTGTTTTAATGCTAAATAGAATTCTTGCACTACAGGGATTATCAAAGGTTCTACGAATAGCTGGCAAAATTTTTTCCATTCTCTTTCAGTTGCATTCTCCTATATTCCTTTGCAATTCCTCATAAGCAGATCAAATCCTTGCTCTTAAATGAAGGTATACGGTTGTAATTGTTGAAAGTATTTATCAATATTGCCTTCTTGGAACTTAATGGTTGGGATTGAAGCACTTGCACTAAAACTTGTCATAAGGTAATCTGTCTTTTATTGTTCTTGCACTTTAATATTTGTTAATAACGAAAGAAAGTAAACTACAATTTACTCTTTTGATAATAAAATAGAGTGTCTATTTACCCTATTTACAGTTTAAAAAGGAAGGATAATGCATTCAAGAGTTATAGTATAGATCTACTAAATAAACAGTCAAAGAATCAGTCCTAATATAATCAGACTACAAAAATGTTAGTAGTTAGGTTAATTCAGAAAATAAAGTTTACGTAGTGTTTTCGCGACATCACCAAGGATGTCTTTTGATAATCTTACAAACTAGGGGTATTTTGGTAATTTTACAAACTAGGGGTATTTTGGTAATCATATCCTATAGGGGTATTTTAATAATTTCATAATCGAGGGTAAAACGATAATTTTGTAAACTGAGGGTAAAATGGTAATTTTGTAAATCGAGGGTAAAACAGTAATTCTGTAAATCGAGGGTAAAATGGTAATTCTATAAATCGAAGGTAAAATGGTAATTTTGTAAATCGAGGGTGAAACGATAATTCTATAAATCGAGGGTAAAATGGTAATTCTTCAAATCGAGGGCATTTCAGTAATTTGGTAAACTAAAGTATTCTAAACAGGGATAACAATACGAATGGGCCTAAAGCCTATTCTAGGCCCAAATGGCCCCACACGCTCGTGTGGCCCTTTTAGCCCAAATCTAGCCACAAATATGAGATTCACCTAGCCTAGTCCAATATTTACTACACAATCAAACAACTTATCCAATTGGACCCGTAGGCCCATTAGGCTCACATGACCCCTTTCAGCCCATCGCGGCCCGAACTAGCCATCCTACAGCTAGAGTAGCGAGAAAATACACACCTGATAGGAGACTAGAGTTAATCCACGCTCCGAGCACTCTTAGCCGACACCTAACACAAACGAGCACGCCATACAGCGAAAGGGATCAGCCAAGAAAAGGTACCTTTACTCTCCTCATGGTTCCCTCTATTTAAAGCCAGCTTCGCAACCAATCTTATGTTAGCTTCCCGATGTGGGATCCCTCCAACATCAGAGTTTAAATTCAACACCAACTCTTGCCGCCCCCTGTTAGCAAAATAAATGCTCCTTGCTTGCCATGGGATTTGAACCCATGCCTCCCCTCAGATGCTTCACACGCTACTTGCCACTAAGCCACAAGGATTTTTGTGTCATATTTGATCCCCAATTAATTATAAGGTCTAAAGGCCAAAGTCCAGGTTCCCTTAAAAAAAGCCAAAATAAATTGCAAGATCCAAGGCTTGAACCCAGGCTCCCATACAACCTTAATGATGCTACAACCACTAGACTACAAGCTTCCTTGTGTCATTTATTTAACACAATAATTTAAAAACCCTCATCCAAGCATCCAGTTTTTTTTTCACTTAATACCAAATTTTTTGCTAAAGCCCAAGTTTGAACCCAAGATTTCTCTAACACTTCTCAGGGCCATTAACCACCAAAGCAGACATTTAATTGTGTTATTTCGTTGCACAATTAAATACCTATAAACAACCTCCTTACGGACCCACACTCAAGGCCCAATACTTCTAGGCCCAAATTTGGGGTGCTACAGATAATGACTTGAAAGAATATTGCATGATGATCTCATCTATGCTTACTTGATTGTTATGAAGATTTTGGTGACTAACATGTTTGATTGAATGCATGTGATTAGGTAATATTGCTAATGGATGGTAAACATGATATTGTATGCTTAGATTTAATAACAGAATTGGTAAGTTTAGTTTCCGTTATATGAACTTACTAAGCATGTAATGCTTACTCTATTTTAACTTCCCTATTTTATAGTGCTCAAAAGCTTACGAAAGTTGGAGGATCATTGGAGCATCGTCACACTATCGACTTGTTTATTTTGGCAATACATAGTAAAATCATTTTGGTATAATGGCATGTATAGGGCAACTTGGCCATTAGTGGCATGTTAATGATGCTTGTAATCTAGCCATTGGAATGGCTAGTAATGGTTATTTTGATATGATTAAGTAGGTTATTATGATATAATCATATGTGATATGTTTAGTATATGTGATTAAATGATGTTAATGCCTAAGTTAGTCCAAGGTAAGTTTATAAACACATATGCATGTGATGGTAATGATAGAATTGTTTAATTTGAATGCTTGGAATAGTTGGTATTAGTTGTGTGTTTCAACTGCAGGTCTTGGGTGAAATTTTGGGTAAGAGATGAAGCTAGAAATTGCTTTATTTTGTCCACACGGGCAGATACACGAGTGTGTGTCTAGATCGTGTGTGACATATGACCAAGTACATGGGCGTGTAGTTAGGTCATGTGTCCCCTGCACCTTAATTTTGAGAAATAGAATGCTCAGAATTGAGCACACGGGCAGAGACACAGCGTGTGTCTCAGCCGTGTGTGCTATATGGCCTAGAACATTATCATGTATCTTGGCCATGTGAAACCTGCTGTGACATCCCTAATGTGACCCTAGTCGGGAAGTGGTTTCAGGACCACAAAACCGAGTCATAAAAATAATTAGCTGTCATATTTGATGCTTATTATATGTATATATGCATGTGTGAAAATTTCATATTTGAATTTTGTTAATTGTAGGTGAATTTTAGTAAATAGGACTTATGTGAGAAAATTTAGAAATGTGCTAGGCAAATGTAAAGTGGCCTATTAATGCATGTTATAGAAATGATGGGTTTGCATGTCAAATTGCCCAGAAATTTAAGCTAGTGGCCGGCCATGCTATGGGTCATAGCATATTTTAAGCATGGTGTGTTAATGTTTCATGTTGGAAAGAATAAAATAAAAGAGTTAGTAATAAAATAAGGGGATGAAGGGTGAAGAAAAGAAAAAAAAGGTATCACCTTGTTCTTCTTAGCCGTACAAGAAGAAGAAAAAGAGGGGGCATTCGGCCTTTTGAATGAAGAGAAGGTTAGTAAATTTTGTTAATCTTTCTTTTGAAATCTTAGTTTGTTCAGGTTAATCATCATGTTTTTCTTACCTAGCCATACTAAAATTTTGAATTTAGAGGGTTGGATGGAACTTTCGGTTATGGTATGTGTGAGAAGAACTTGATTTTTTTTTCTTTCTTACCCTTAAGTTTTGATGGATAAAGAAACAAAAAGATTGTTGATGAAAGAAATTAATCTTGTTAAAACTTTAAACTAATAACACCCATGTGTGTGATAGCCGAACATAGACTTTGTTTAAAGTCTTGATCAAAGGCCGGTTAAATGTTTTCAAATGGATATCTAAGGTGTTAAATAATAAAACTCTTGATGACTTGGGTTAAATAGCATTCGGTCATCTTAGGTTAATATTAAGGTAAGGAGCTTATACTAGTGATAGCCGAATTAAAGAATGCTTGATGTTATGAGTAAATGTTGTTCATGTTATTTGGATGAGAAATGGTAGTTAGGTGAAGTAGAGTCTAGCAAATGAGCACATATGTGCATTAGTTGCTAAATGGAGAAAAATCGGCTAACAAGTGTGTACTAAGGCCGAATATGACTTGGAATATTATTGAGTGATGTATGTGTTTTGAATTGATGGAATGGAGAGGATGCTTTAATTGTGTTATGAACAATTATATGTTAAACTAAGGTTTGCTAAGCTAGCTATTAAGGTGAAGTGCAAGTGTTAGTATTTGATTACTAGTGTATATATATGTGTATTCGCCGAGTTTTGAACTTGAAACAAAATGGTATTTAGTCAATACAAGTAACCATATTTGTGGAATGTATTAAGTAAATAATCAGCCTCAACATAGACATGCATATTCGGCCACATGAATGAATACATAGATTGATGTTGTACGTTCGGCTATAGGTAAGCATATTGATGGCCTTATCTTGACTTAGAAAATCGGCTAAAGGAGAATATTGGCTAAAATGTTGAATTTGATTCATGATTTCATACATATATGACTCTAATGCCTAATATATATATGTGGGCTAAGTACCTTAAATTCCTCCTTGATGTTCAAAATGATTAAATCAATTTATTTGTTAAATTAAGCTAAAGAGCAAAAGGGGACTAAATCCGATAAAGGAAAGGAAAATGTGATCGAATAGCCGTTGAAATCGTTCGACAGCATCCGAGGTAAGTTTTCGAGTAAAGGAACTTAGATTATGACTCGATTAGATCATGTTATATAGCGAATCAAAACCATGCTCTTTGTATGTGGCTATTGAGCCGAAAATGGTAATGGTAGATAAGTACCTTGTGTCTGAGTTCTTGTAATGATAACGAAATAAAAATGTGTTATGATTTGTGGACATATGTGCATGATTATTCGGATGATAACTGGGCTAAGACCCGAAGGCATTTGTGCGAGTAGCTATATCCGGGCTAAGACCTGAAGGCATTTGTGCGAGTTGCTATATCCGGGCTAAGACCAGAAGGCATTTGTGCAAGTTGCTGTAACCGGGCTAAGACCTGAAGGCATTTGTGCAAGTTGTTATATCCGGCTAAATCCTGAAGATACTTGGGTTTGGAAGTGAGCGATCGTGCTGTAATAATTTCAATTAATACGCTCATAAAATCCAAACGATAAGGTATATTTCGTACATGCATCGGAAAAGTCGATTCGTTTTAAATAGTATCCGTTAAATTGATCAACGAATTTTCGGCCTTTAGATAGGTTTGATACCTTGTGTATGAATATGTTGGTTGAAGTGTAAAGTAAGTATGATTATGAAAATGTGCATATATGAATGTTATACCTTAGCCGAAACTAATTTCATTATTCAAAACTTACTAAGCATTAAATGCTTATTCCGTTTCTTTGATTCTCTGTTTCATAGATTTTGGTTCGTCAGCTATCGAACTCGGGATTGTCGAAGTCGAAGTCGTCCACACTATCAAAGCCCTTTTGGTACACTTTTGGTTGAACTCTGAAAATGGCATGTATAGGACTACCCTTTTAGTTGTTGGTCATGTACCCTTTGGTTTTGTATAAATTTGGATAGCCATGCGAAAATGGCTTATATATACTTTGAGCATAGCATTATAATCGTTTTGTATGTTGTTCATTGAGAGGTATGGAAATGTTTGGTAACGATTAGCCATTGGAATGGTTAACCATGATCATTTTGGTGCTTTGTATGACAAATTCTAGTTGATTCATGGAAAACCATGAAATAGGTAAAGTTTACCTTAAAAACAGATGCTGATAGCAGCAGTGGTGTGGATTTAAAAAATCACTAAAAATAGTAGGAATGGAATTAAATAGTGAATAAATTATGTAATCGAACCTTGATGAATCTAATTTCGTATGGAAGAAACGAAATGATCATATGAGTCGTATTTTAAGAGATATTTAAGTTTTTGTGGAACAGGGCAGAGCGACTTTTGGATACCCTGATCTGACTTTGGAAATTCACTATAAATTAACCAGAGATAATTAGAGGTCAAGCCATATATGTATAGATTCCTTTTTGAGTCTATTTTCGTTAGAAACAAACGGCATAAGCAATGAAGCCCTGTACAGGAAGATATATAAGTCGTAATGCATGAAGGTCAGAGCAGTCGAACCCTGAAACAGGGGAGACTTTAACTAATAAACTGTACTAATTGGCTTGACCAAAAATTCTAGAAAAAAATTTGTAGATGTAAATATGAGTCTAGTTTCAGGTAAAATTTACAAAATTGGTTTTCGAGTTTTGGAACTCAAGATATGATTTTTAAGGTAATAGCGATGCAGTTAGCCAGCTTGTCTGGAAATTTTTAAAATGGACTGTGAAAATAAATGAAATAAGTCCGTAAATACCTCGTGTTCGACTCCAGCAACGGTCTCGGGTACGGGGTGTTACACCTGCACCTAATTTCGAAATGAATTAATTGACCAAACGACCTAGCACATTGGCGTGTGGCATGGCCGTGTGCAAACGTCAGAGAGTTACACGTGGTCAAAAATGGCCTCTATCACGGGCGTGTCCTAGGGTCACACGGGTGTGTCCCGTAGACCACACGGGCGTGTGAGCCCTGCACCTTGGAAAGTTTTTAAAATGTCGCAAAAAATTCTTAGAGTTCCTGATTAAGTCCCGACTCGACTTTAATGCTCGTATTGGGCCTCGAAGGTCCAACTAAGGCACGTTTTGAATTATCTCAATTAATGAATAGTAATTTACATAAATTATTTGTAAAATATTCTGAAAGTTTTGGTAATGCTTTCAAACCTTGTTCTGATAACGGTCATGGATTAGGGGTGTTACATTTAATGGTATCAGAGCTATGGTTTAGCCGATTCTCAGATTTGATTTAGCAAACACGAGTTTAGCTATACATGGCATTATATAAATTGTGATAGTGTGATGAATTTTGGTCATTTTAAATGTGTTTTTCGTATAATAATATCATCTAGCCGAGCTAGAGGTGAATCCGAATAAGCTAAGAGCAATGCTTCAGCTTCAGTTCAAAGAGTTACGTCTATGTTTGGTAGTGAAAGGCCTGTGTCTGAGGGCCGAAGTGAGGAGGCAAAACAAGCCTTCTTTCAAATGATGAATGAATGGTTTACCCAGAATCTGATAACAAACCCTGTTGTACAATGACCTCCCCCACCTGCTCCCTAACCGATTCTTGAGATACCAGAGGGTGCTGAACCCTCTAGAACAGGTAAGCCTACGATAGATAAAATTCGTAGGCATGGAGCAGAAGAATTTAGAGTTACTGCAAATGATGATCCGAAAAGGGCAGAGTTTTGGCTAGAAAATACTGTTTGGGTTTTTGATGAATTATCCAGTACGCCTGCCGAATGTCTAAAATGTGTAGTATATCTACTGAAGGATACAACTTATCATTGGTGGAATACCATAACTTTAGTGGCACCAAGAAAGAATGTTACATGGGAATTTTACCAGGCTGAATTCAGAAAGAAATATGTTAGTCAGAGATTTAGGGATCAAAAAAGAAAGAATTTTTAGAACTCAAGCAGGGAAATATTACTATGTCCGAGTATGAACGAGAATTTTTTTGGCTGAGTAAATATGCCAGAGAATAGGTTTTAACCAAGTCTGAGATTTGTAAACGCTTTGAAGAAGGTTTAAATGAAGATATCAAGTTATTGATTGGAATTCTCAAAATAAGGGAATTTGCGGTATTAGCTGGTCGAGCACACAAAGCTGAAGAATTAAGTAAAAAGAAGATACAAGCTGAAAGAGAGGCTCGAGTTTCTGGAAAAAGAACTATGAGTAAGTCATAATCATTTGCTTGTAAGAAATTAAAGAGGTATTATGATCGTATTACCACCTCGATGGGATATTTTGAAAGAGAGCGAGGCTCTCAATGCTCTAACCCAAGGTCTTCATCTCCATCTGTGACCAGTGTGGGTAGTGTTGGTAATCCCAAACCAAAATGTAAATACTGTAACAAATTTCATTATGACGAATGTCAGTCTAGAAGTGGAGCTTGTTTTTGATGTGGTTCACTTGACCATTTTCTCAAAATTTTCCAAAAAGAGTTGAAAAAGAGATAGAACCAGCTCCAAAGCTTAGTAATCCTGTTTTGAGGAGCAGACCACCCCGTCATCCCAACAATGTTATTGGTAGTCGAGGTACTACCAGAGATACAACAGTTAGATCTGAGTCACGAGCACCTGCAAGAACATATGCTATTCGTGCTACAGAGGATGCCTTTGCACCGATGTCATTGCTGGTACATTTTCTCTATTTGATACTGATATTACTGCATTGATTGATCCTAGTTCCACACATTCATACATATGCACGAACTTAGTGACTATTAAAATTTTACCTGTTGAATTCATTAAATTTGTGGTTAAAGTTTCAAACCCTTTGGGCCAGTATGTTATGGTGGATAAAGTTTTTAAAAAACTGTCCATTGATGGTAAAAGGTTATTGTTTTTCGGCTGACTTGATGTTATTGCCATTTGATAAATTTGATGTGAATTTGGGAATGGATTGGTTAGCCCAATATGATGCAGTGGTGAATTGTAAGCAGAAATATATTGTATTGAAATGTGAGAGTGTTGAATTACTTCATGTTGAATTTGATAAGCTGGATGGATTACCTAATGTGATTTCAGCAATATCGGCACAAAAATATGTTAGAAAGGGTTATGATGCTTACCTTGCATATGTGTTGGATACTAAAGTATTTGAGTGAAAGATTCAATCAGTGTCGGTTGTATGTGAATTTCCTGATGTATTTCCAAAAGAATTATGTAACAGCCCGATTTTAGATAAAACAGAATAGTGGTTTTGTAACCACAAATCTGAGGTTAAAAAATTATTTTAATAGTATTTTTGGTATTTGTAGTATGTGATTATATATATGTGAAAATTTCGTGAGCTAATTTTATCGTTTAGTAGCTCAATTTGAGAAAAATGACCCAATCACGTAAAATGAAAAAGTGGCATTCTATATGTTAAATGTGCTTAATTGCCATGGCTTATTAAATGGGAGGTATTTATGTTGTAATTAGACCATTGATAGTGGAATTTGACATAAATAGGCATTAAATGGATGTTTATAATGGTTTTTAACTAAGGTTAATTATGTAAAATATTAATTAACATAACAAAAATAAAATAAAAGACGAAAACATGTTCATCTTTACTTGTTTTCAATCAAAAATTAGAAAGAAGAGAGCTAAAAGATTAGGTTTTCATTCGGCACTTGCATAGCTTGATTGAGGTATGTTTTTTAGCACGGTTTTTGATGATTTCTATGTTTTGTGATCGTTGCTTTGAGTACTAGCTAGCCTATGCCCTAATTTTTGAAAGTGTTGATGATTTTGAAAGTTACCATTGATGAAGTCATCTGTTTTGGATGTTTGATGATGAATTATGAAAGCTTTGTGATAGATATCTAAGTTTTGTAAAGTGATTTTGAGTGAAAATGCCTAAATAGGATTAATTTGTGAAAAGTGTAAATTAAGGATTTAAATTATGAAATAAATGAAAGTTTTGGGCTGCTAGGGACTTACATGAAATTCGGCTAAGCTTAGGTGTAATGAAATTTTATGAATTTTGTGTATCTGTGTATTAGGGACTAAATTGAATAAATGTGAAACTTTAGGGGCTAAAGTGAAAAAATGCCCAAATGTGTGTTTATGGACTAAATTGAATGGTTTGGTGAATAAATGAGTTAATTTTGAATGTGTTTAGATGAAAAACATAAGAAATCAGATTTAGATCAGGGGAAATCGAAAGTTATCGAATAGTCAACCCGATAAGTCAATCCCTAATATGAGGTAAGTTCATATGCAAATAAATGTCTTTAAATTGAATTAAATGTGTTTAATAGTCATTGAAATGTTATGAATGTTGAACGAGCAATTACATGCAAGAATAAACAAAGTTACAACATCCAAAAGTCTCGTACAAACCTTAAGAATAGAATACGATACGAATGTCATGACATTAGGTTACCGAGATGTGATTACATGTAAGACCATGTCTGGGACATTGGCATCATTAATCGATTACGTGTAAGACCCTGTTTGGGACAGTGGCATTGATATGTGATAACATGTAAGACCATATCTGGGATATGGCATTCTACGAGCTATATGTGATTGCTGAGTATCCTTAACAATTCTAAATAGTTCAACTGGCAAATTCAAGTTGAGAAAGAATATGCGAATGAGCTAAATGACTTAGGTACGTTCGAGATTCATACGAGTATTAAAAAGGGGAAATATTTGATAAAGTCGATTTAGTTATTGAACATATGTTCAATGAGAAAGATTTATGAATATGAATGTGATTAGCTATAGTTAGCATATTTCAATTTTGCAAATGTTCATATGATGACTTTATTTGTGTATGGATTACTAAGCTTTTAAAGCTTACTGTTTTTATTTTATACTATTTTATAGATTATCGAAGCTAGCTCGGACTCAGGAATAGTCGGGAAACGTCATCACACTATCGATCATCTCGTTGGTACTTTTGGATCTTTGTATATATGGTATATGGCATGTATAGGCTAGTGTCATCTTGGTATGTTTTGAGTTATGATATTAGCCATAGGATTTGGCTTGTAAATGTTGGTATGTATGACCATTTAAGTTGGCTTGAATTGTGTTTGATAAGTGATATATATATGATGTATATAATGCCTTATGTGTGGGCTATTTTAAATAGTTATAAGTTGGTGTATTAATGCTTGAGGAATGGTATATTATAATATGATTTACAGATGATGAATTGTTATATTTGAGAGGCATGATTTAGTTGAAGGAAAGATGATGAAAATACATTTAAAAGTTATGCAAGTTGTGATGATTTTGGTTTAATGATTTGGTATGTTTTGAATATGGAATTGAGTAGTTGAAATGGTTGAACATAGATGGCATGATATGTTTACAAAGTGGCATGTTTTGGCTGCCTATAAATATATTGAAATGATACCATTTTGGTTGCTAGGTGTGCTTGAGAAAAAGGTGGCAATTTGGCTTTGCAAATGCCTATTTTTTTCCACACGGGCAGAGACAGGGGCGTGTGTCTCAACGGTGTGTGACACACAGTTATGCTACACGACTGTGTGTCCCCTATGTAAACCTTCGAATTAAAGTCAGTATACCCTATAGGTTTGAAACGGCTTAGACACATAGGCGTGTCTACTGGTTGTCTGTGGTACACGAGCGTGTGGCCAGCCGAGCGGCCAAGTTACTAACCCCTTTAGATTTTACACGGCTTGACATACGGGCATGTCCTTGGCCTGGTACAAGTCAGTATATATGCCCTATTTCCACACGGCCTGTGACACGGGCGTGTCTAGTGGCCGTGTGAGGCGCACGGCTTGTTCACACGGGCGTGTGACCTTTAGATGCTGAAAAATTTTATAAGTTTCTCAAAGTTTGCAAATGTTATTGGTTTAGTCCTGAACCACTTCTAAGCATGTTTTAAGGTCTTGTAGAGCCTTATAAGGGACAATGTGAATGATTTGAATAGGTTTTATATATGAATGCATAAATGTGTATGTTATGTATGTGAATGATGTGTATTGATCGATAATGCCTCGTAACCCTATTCTAGCGATGAATACTTGTTAGGGTGTTACAAATTACCTAGTTTACCATCAGATAGAGAAGTGAAATTCTCTATGGAACTTGCTCTGGGTACAACACCTATATTTATATCACCTTACAGAATGGCTCCTACTGAACTGAAAGAGTTGAAAGTACAGTTGCAAGAGTTGATTGATAGAGGTTTTGCTTGACCTAGTTTCTCACCTTGGGGTGCACCGGCTCTATTTGTAAAGAAGAAGGATGGATCATTGAGGCTGTGCATTGATTATAGATAGCTCTACAAAGTTACAATAAAGAACAAGTATCCATTGCCTCAAATCAATGACTTGTTTGACTAGTTAACATGTGTCACTTTATTTTCAAAGATTGATCTCCGTTCTGGTTACTATCAATAATCGATAAAAGAATCGGGTGTGCCAAAGACAACTTTTAGAACCAGGTATGGACACTATGAGTTTCTTGTGATGCCATTTGGCTTGACAAATGCACCTGCAGTGTTTATGGATCTGATGAATAGAATTTTCAGCGCGTATTTGGATAGGTTTGTGGTGGTATTTATAGATGATATTTTGGTTTATTCTAGATATGAAAATGAACATGCTGAACATTTGAGAATAGTGTTGCAAACTCTACGAGAGAAACAATTGTATGCCAAATTTAGTAAATGTGAATTTTGGATATGGGAAGTTAGTTTTCTAGAGCATATAGTATCTGCTGAATGTGTCAGAATAGACCCGAATAAAATTTCACCCATTGTTAATTGGAAGCCACCGAAGAATATGTCTGAAGTCTAAAGTTTTTTGGGACTAGCTGGTTATTATCAGAGGTTTGTAAAATTTTTTTCAATGACAGCTTCTCCAATGACTCGTTTACTACAAAATGATGTAAAGTTCGAGTGGACTGATAAATGCCAGCAGAGTTTTGACAGATTAAAAGCTTTGTTGACAGACGCATTAGAGTTAGTTCAGCCAGAATCGAGTAAGGAATTTATAGTTTATAGTGATGTGTCATTAAATGGTTTAGGATGTGTCTTGATGCAAAAAAGTAAAGTAGTAGCCTATGCTTCAAGACAACTAAAGCCAAGTGAAGAGAACTATCCGATACATGATATTGAATTGGCAATAATTGTGTTCACATTTAAAATTTGGCAGCATTACTTGTTTGGTGAAAAATGTCACATATTCACTGATCATAAAATTTTGAAATATTTGATGTCACAGAAAGATTTGAATTTGAGACGGCGCGGATGGCTTGAGTTATTGAAAGATTATGATATTGTTATTGACTACAATCTAGGAAAAGCCAATGTACTGGCAGATGTTTTGAGCATAAAATCCCTATATACTTTGCGAGCAATGAACACCCGATTGTCGTTGTTTGATGATGGTTCAATCATAGCTGAGTTAAAAGCTAGACTAATGTTTTTACAGAAAATCTCTGAAGCTTAGAAAAATGATAGTAAGTTGAAAGAAAAACGAATACAAAGTGAATCAACTCCTGACTCGAAATTTTAGATCGGGACTAATGGTTGTTTGTTATTCAGAGACAAAGTATGTGTGCCAAAAAGTTCAGTACTAGTACAATAGATTTTGAATGAAGCTCATAATGGTAACATGTCTATACATTCTAGTAGTAATCAAATGTATAATAATCTAAAAAAGATGTACTGGTGGGTAGGAATGAAACGGGATATTTCTGAGTTTGTATCTAAATGTTTGATATATCAACAAGTAAAAGCTACACATCAGTTGCCTTCTGGACTATTACAACCTGTTACAATACCAGAATGGAAATGGGAAAGAATTACTATGGACTTTGTATCAGGTTTACACTTGTCTCCAAAGAAGAAAGATGTCATTTGGGTAATTATTGATCGGTTGACAAAGTCTGCACACTTTATTCCAGTACGTATGGATTTTTCCTTCGATATATTGGCTAAATTATATGTTTCTGAAATTGTCAGATTGCATTGAATGTCTGTCTCCATTATTTCAGTTAGAGACCCTCGGTTTACATCTCGATTCTGGAGCAAATTGTAAGAAGCTCTAGGTACTCAGCTGCACTTTAGTCCTGGTTTTCATCTCCTGACAAATGTTTAATCTAAATGGGTAATATAGATCTTGAAAGATATGCTTCGATGTTCTATACTTGAGTTTGAAGGTAACTAGGAAAAGTATTTGCCTTTGGTTAAATTTGCTTATAATAACAGTTATCAGTCTAGCATCAAAATGGCACCGTATGAAGCTTTGTATGGTAGCAAATGTAAAACTCCATTATATTGGACAGAACTCAGAGAGAAAAAGTTACACAGAGTGGACCTGGTCCGATAGACAGAGTAAAAAGTAAAGTGATTCGAGACAGTTAGAAAGTAGCCTCTGATCGTCAAAAGTCCTATGCTGACCTGAAATGAAAAGAAATAGAATTTCATGTAGTGACAAAGTATTCCTAAAAGTATCGCCTTGGAAGAAAGTTCTTCGGTTTGGTCGTAAAGGAAAACTTAGTCCACGGTTCATTGGGCCATATGAGATTACAAAAAGAATCAGACCGGTTGCATATCGGTTAGCTTTACCACCAGAACTTGATCGGACTCATAATATTTTTCAAGTGTCTATGCTACGACAGTACCGATCCAATCTTTCAGATGTTATTTCTCTGATAGAGGTAGAGATTCAGCCTGATATGACATATAGTAAAGAACCGATCAAAATCTTAGCTCGGGAAACAAAAGAGTTAAGAAATAAAAATATAGCTTTAGTAAAAGTTCTTTGGCAATGACACAGTATAGAAAAGGCTACTTGGGAACCAGAGGATACTGTGAAGAAGCAATACCCAAATCTTTTCACTGGTAAGATTTTCGAGGACAAAAATCCTTAAGGGGAAGAGTTGTAACAACCCATTTTTTAGTGAAATCAGAATAGTGGTTTCGAGACCACAAATTCGACCCAAAAATAAAATTTATTTTTATTTTATTAGATGGTCCGTACTATGATAGACATGTTGTGTGAAAATTTTGATATGAAAATTTTTTCGATTAAGTGTTTAATTACGAGAAGGACTAAATCGTATAAAATACGAAAGTTGAATTCTAGTACCTATAAGGATTAAATAGCTATGGAATTCAAATCTAGAAGTCCTTATATGGTAATGAGACCATTAAAGAAAATTATGTAGATTTTTGGTGGCTTATCCATGGAAAAAATAGAAAAGAGTAGGGACTAAATTGGAAATTAAAATAAATAATTAATTAAAAGATGATAAAAAGAAAATATCATCTTATTTTGTCATCTTCAACCACAAAATTTTATGGAAACCCTAGGAGAGAGAGAAGAAACTTTCAAGGCTTAATTGGGTAAGTTTTCTTGTCCCGTTTTTAGTAATTTTGATATTTTTAAAACTGGGATAGCTTAATCTATCTATTTAGGGGATTAATTTGAAAAGTTATCAAAGTATGAAATTTGGTCATGGATGAATGTGTTGAAAATTAGAAAGTTATGGTAGAAAATGAAAGGTTTTTGATAGATAAACAACTTTTACAAAGTCATTTTTGATGAAAACATGATTTAGGGACAAAAATGTAAAGTTGTGAAATTTGATGAAAAATTTTGAATTTTTATGAATACATGTGCTGTAAATTCTGTAATGGGGTTTTGGTTAGGCTTGGAATAGGGAGTAAATTGCACAAATTTCATTTTCCGAGCCTAGGGACGAAATTGGAATTTATGGAAAAGTTAGGGGTAAAATGGTAATTTTGCCTAAAACGTCAATTGAGTATAAATAAATATAAAATATGTGTAATTGATAATTAAATCTATTTATATATATATCCAAACAACACAAATTCGAGGTTAGACCAAGGAAAAGAAAAGGTTTCGGATTAGTAGATTTTATACGCGAACACCTATCGAGGTAAGTTCGTGTAACTTAATTGAGTTTGTAAATATGTTTAATTGAATGTTGTGTTTTTATGGACTGTGACTTATATTGATGTACATAATTTGAATGCTATAATGAAAATTTTAATACATGCTTGAAATGGTGAAAAAAGGTTAAGTCCCGATTGAATATTGGATTCTGATGATTATATGTGCTTTCCCGAAACAAATAAGGTACTGCATTTGTTGCAAATAGGATTTAGCTCAAACGAGTAATTCTATTGACCTTGTTATAGAAAGGATTTAGCTCGAACTGGTAATCATGATATAATACCTCTCGAGTATACGTTACCATTAGGATTTAACCTAGACTCGTAATCTTGTTATATGATATGTGGCTTGAGAGTGGGGTCCTTCAGTAAGTTCCCTAATGGGTACCCTCGAATAAGAATTGACGGATTATGGAACTGTACACCTCAAGTGTACTACTTGAGCATCCATTAGAATTTCAATGATTCAACGGACACTACTCTTGACATGGTATGAAAATTTTGAGATGAAATGATAATGACTTGAAAGAATATTGCATGATGAGCTCATCTATGTTTACTTGATTGTTATGAAGATTTTGGTGACTAACATGTTTGATTTAATGCATGTATTTAAGCAATATTGCTAATGGATGGTAAAAATGATATTGTATGCTTAGATTTAATAATGGGATTGGTAAGTTTAGTTTCTATTATACGAACTTACTAAGCATGTAATGCTTACTCTGTTTTATTTTCCCTGTTTTATAGCGCCCGGAAGCTCGCGAAGGTTGAAGGATCATTGAAGCATCGCCACACTATCGACTAGCTTATTTTGGCTATACATAGTAAAATCATTTTGGTATAATGGCATGTATAGGACAACTTGGCAACTAGTGGCATGTTAATGTTACTTGTAATCTAGCCATTGGAATGGCAAGTAATGGTTATTTTGGTATGATTAAATAGGTTATTATAATATAATCATATGAATTAATTGACCACATGGCCTAGCACACGGTCGTGTGGCATGGCCGTGTGCACAAGTCAGAGAGTTACACAGGGTCAAACACGGCCTCTAGCACAGGCGTGTCTCTTGGACCACAAAAGTGTGTGAGCCCTGCACCTTGGAAAATTTTTGAAATGTCGTGAAAAATTCTTAGAGTTCCCAATTAAGTCCCGACTCGACTCTAATGCTCGTATTGGGCCTCGAGGGTCCAACTAAGGGATGTTTTGAATAATCTCGGTTAATGAATAGTAATTTACATAAATTATTTGTAACATGTTTTGAAAGTTCTGGTAATGCTTCGAAACCTTGTTCCGACGATGGATATGGGTTAGGATTGTTACATCTATCACATCCTTGCACAAATTTGTAAGCAACTCTATTCATAGTGGGCCAGTAAAATCCTAACTGTAATATTTTATAGGTTGTCCTTTTTCCCCCAAAATGTCTTCTATAGGGAGATGTGTGGCATCCTTGTAAAATATCATTTATCTCTTCCCCTGTAACATATCATCAAACCAATTGATCTCTTAACAAAACACGTATGGTTCTTCCCGCGCATAATTTTTGGATTCGTGAATTATTCATTTGTTCTGCTGCCAAGATGCTTGAGTTAGTCTCGCAATATAATTTACATAGTCCGCATACCATGGTGTTCGATGCTTGCCATGGCTTGGTTGATTGATATCTACCTTTAATTTCTTTTGTCTCTTTTGCCTGTATATTGCCCACAATTTTGGATAAATGATCTACAATTTGATTTCTAGTTCCTTTTCTGTCCATAACCCATAAATCAAATTCCTGAAGTAACAAAACCCATTTTATTAATTTGGCTTTTATTTCTTTTTTCTTCATAACGTATTTTAGGGCAGAGTGATCAATGTACATATAGACTCGGTATGCCATTAAATAAGGTCAGAATTTTTTGCAAGCGAACTCCATGGCCAACATCTCTTTTCTCAGTTGTACTATAATTGCACTACACTTGATTCAATGTTTTTCTAGCATAATGAATAGTCCAAATAAATTATTCCATTTTTTTCCCAAAATTGCACCTACTACATAATCGCTAGCATCACACATAATAATAAAAGGTTTTGTCCAATTTGGAGAGATTATTATAAGTGAAAATATGAGTTTGGCTTTTATTACCTCAAAGGCTTCAATGCAACTTTGGTCAAAGACGAAAGGTGTTTCCTTCTGTAGAAGTTGATTTAAAGGTTTAGAAATATAAGCAAAGTCTTTGATAAATCTTCAGTAGAATCTTGTATGGCCTAAAATTTTTTGAACACCTTTTATGTTAGTAGGATGTGGAAGATGTTTAATCACCTCAATTTTTGTTTTGTCTACTTCCATACCATTTCCTGATATTTGGTGCCCTAGGACCAGTCCCCCTTTTACCATAAAATGACATTTTCCCAATTGAACACTATGTTAGTTTCCTCGCATTGTTTCAGCACTTTCTCAAGATTACTCAAACATTATTGAAACGAGTTTCCATAGTCCGAGAAATCATCCATGAAACTGTTCAAACCTTCTTCCAACATGTCAGTAAAGATAGCAGTCATGCATATCATAAAAGTTGCTAGAGCTTTGCATAATTCAAAGGGCATTCTTTTTAGAGGCATACATTTCAAAAAGGCACATGAAGGTAGTTTTCTCTTGATCTTCGAGGTGAATTGGAATTTGATGATACCCTGACTACCCATTAAGGAAACAATAGTAGTCGTTTCATGCTAACCGATCCAACATTTGGTCAATAAAAGGTAATGGGAAGTAGTATTTTTTTTTGCATAATTCAATTTCCTGTAATCAATACATACCCTCAAACTAGTAATGGTTCGCGTTGGGATCAATTTATTCTTATCGTTCTCAACTATAGTTAGACCTTCCTTCTTTGGAATACAGTGGGTTAGGCTAACCCATTCACTATCAAAGATAGCATAAATAATACTTACTCCTAACCATTTGATCAGTTCCTTCTTTACCACTTCCTTCATGGCTGGATTTAGTCTCTACTGAATATCTACTACAATTTTTCCTTCCTTTAACCTAATCTTATTTTGGCAGAATGCAGGACTATTTCCTTTGATATCAACAATAGTCCATTTTTTTGCTCTTTCATGCATCCTCGAAAACTTTAGTAGGGTTTCTTCCTATTTTTCATCTAAACATGATGCAATAATTACTGGTATTACTAGTAATGTATTCTTTTCTCCCAGATATACATACTTTAGATGCTCGGGTAATAGCTTTAATTCCAACTTGGGAGATTTGATGATGGACGAAACCATTTTTACAAAATTTGGTGTAATTTGCTCTGGCTTAGTAGCCTGTTAAATCTTGCATGCTGGACTCCAGTTGGTTACATTCTTGCTTTTTACTTCCTGCAGCTTCCACTTCTAGGTTTTCTGTTTCATGACATTCTTTCTAGGCAAATTCATTAATGCTAGATTTTTCCAAAATTTCTACTACCTCCTGCTAAGTTTTCATCCAAATACTTCGCCTTGTCATAATATCAATTTTATGTCTATTTTGACTATCCAAGCCATAATAGAAATGCTGAATCTGAACCAAAAAATGTATGCCTCCACCTAATATAGATCTAAGAATTGTTTTGAATCTATCTCAAGCTTGCCCCAAGGTTTCAGTAATACCTTGCTAAAATAAAATAATTGTATATAGCTACATAATACATTAGTAATAGGCAACGCTCGACAAAGAAATAATTGCACAAAATTGGCCCAAGTAGTAATAGTGCCCAGAGGGAGTGTTTCCAGCCACATTTTTTGCCTTCGCCTCTAGCGCAAATGAAATCATCAACAATTTAATTGTCTCTAACAGTGCTGCATATATGGTTAAATTTCCTCAAGAATCTTATGGGATCTTTATTAGTATAATCGAAAAATCTGATATTACAAGTAATCTAGGTTAATAAAACCAAATTTAGTTCAAAATGGGTATTATGAATAATAGGTGAAGATATGCTAGGTAGCCACCAAGTTGTGTTGAATAACATCCCTAAAACCTGCATAATGTTAATGTGACGTACCGTTAGAACAAACTGTATCTACAACTTAACAATTTCCTTATTAATTTTTAAAATGAAAGAATTAAAATTAACTTAGTGATGATGCCTCCCCAACAACGACGCCAACAACTTGACCGACTCTGGACGTACTAACTTCTAGAGTGTGAATACTGCAATAAAATAAAGAGTTATGAGGTAGTATCCGCAAGTATACGGGTCGAGTTGTAATATGGATTTTATAATGAAGTAGGTGAGTAATCTAAGGATCGTACCCTAGGGAGAAGAGTATTAAATCAATCTTAACCTAAACAATTAAAGATTTAATTAATACTTAAAGTCGGTTATAGTGTGAGAGTAAAAAAAATTGTTTAGGGTTTGTACAATAATAAAAAAAATAACATAAAAAATTTAAAATTGTAAGAGATGGAGATAGATAAAGTGAATCAAATCTGAGGATGGGTGATTAGCTCGCTTCAATAATCCCATTTAACTGTCGTCTCGGGTTCCTTGTCAACCAACTAGTCACTACCCTAATAGGATCTTTCGATCTTCCACTAATATAATGAGTCAGAAAGAACTACTTATCTTTCGAACTTACAATCCATACTGCCTTGGTGTAAAGGTGTTCACAAATAGGCAATACCAATTTTAGGTTAATTCCCACCTTGATAACTTCCTAGGGTTGTCAGGCTTAGGGTTTGTTTCACGTTCTTCCTTTTCCAAATAATTGATCATTGAGTACCCCTACAAAATGTTAAGAGATCATACCTCCACTCGCTAAACCCCCATAGAAGGATTAGTTCCTCGTGGATGTCATAAACAACATGGAAAGAATGGAAGAATTAATCATAGGGAATAAACTGAAATAAAGAGTTTTAGAAACCCTAATTAATATTGATCAATAGTCTAAATACAAAGAAATTGATCTCTTTTACAATCAGATCTCTTGAAGAAAACAAATAAACTAAAATTATAAAAACATAAGAAAGCAAGAAAACAAATATAAACCTAAAGAAAGAATGTCAGCTAATGGAATGATGTCCATAATATTTGCTAGAGAGGTTTATTTATAGCCTTCAGGTAGTTGTCGTCTATAGCCCTAAGGTAGCTGATGTTCCCGAGCTTTAGCTTCGATTTTGCAGACCAAAAATGCCCCTATTTCATGTTTTAATCTCGTCATAGAGTCGACGTTGCAACACACTATGTCTTGTGTCACAATATAGCAACCAGTATGCTACTTTATGGCCATTTTCAAGGGTATGTTGTGACACCCTCAGCCTGTGTCATGACATTGAAGGCAATTTCTTACTTTCTCTATTTTGCTCTCTATGTTGCAACATCGGCTCCCCCATGTTGCGATGTAGTGTCCAGTATTGACTCAAAATGCCCTCTAATGGTCTTCTGCACACTCACAAAGCACGTTAGCTTTCCCTTAAGCCTCATTTGGCCCTTAAAGTTAATAAAAGACTCGATGTGCACATTTTATTAAATGTGAATAAAACAAAAGAAACTGAATTAGAACATAACAAAAATACTTGTATTCAAGCTCCTTAAATGTAAAAACTAGTTTAATCTACTACATTGAATTACGACAGATCATTACTATAGTACTTCTAGACCAAATGTTTGCACATCTAATGATGGTCAAGAGTTTGGTGTCGTTGCTGGGGACGTTTCAGCATTAAACTTGAATTTAAATTTCTGTACTTGATAATATAAATTGGAAAATTTAGGATTATAGATATGAAATTTTTATTTTTTTAGTTTTTTGATTTTTAATTTATTATCTTTGATTCAGAGTATGACTCAGAGTGGAACCCTTCCAATAAAGCGAGATCCTGAACCAGAGAGGATCTTGAGGCAAGCCCATTAGCAAATGGAAAATAATCCACCTATAATGGCTGACTTTCTACAAGAAAACCCACTATTTGAGGAGAACATTGAACTACTTGTACAAGTATTAAAGGAACCACTGATGGCTCAACCGGAGAGGACATTACTTGAGTACTTTAGAGGTTGTCCGAGGTAATATCTAGTGGCCAACGATTAAATGAAAATAACTTTGAAATCAAGACGACCACCATCCAAATGATACAAAACAATTTGTAATTTCGAGGAAATATGATGGAAGACTGAAACCAACATTTAAAGAGATTCCTACAATTGTACAACACATTTAAATACAACAGAGTGACAGATGATATGATCTGTCTCCTATTGTTTCCATTCTCGCTTTGCGACAATACCTACGAATGCCTCGATTCCTAAGAGCCAGGATCTATAACGACATGGGATGACTTAGTGGGGAAATTTTTACACAAAATTTTCCTCATTAGTCGAACCATAGAATTGAGGTGTGATATTGCTAATTTTTAGGCAATTTAAGGGAGAGAATTTATACGAAGCTTAGGAACATTTCAAGTCATTGCTTAGGAAATACCACATCACAGCTTGCAAGATTGGCTTCAATTGCATTTTTTTATAACAAATTGGATGGGAGCCTAAGAGTGGGCTTAGATGGCACATCGGCCGATGCCTTCATGAATAACACTTGTGAGCGAGCCTATTAATTGATCGAAGACATGGCGATGAACTCATATATATGGCTGAGCAAGCGCTTTTCATATAGCTAAAAGCTATCAACAGCTAAGGTGGTCAAGGAAGACATTAAGCACAAAAAAATATTGAACAAATATAGCTAAAAGCTACCAACGAATAAGGTAGTCAATGCTTGAGCCAGATCAAAAATGAGTTGTAACTTATGAAGTCTGACATTCAACACGTGAGGACCAAATACGTACAAACTCGCACTGTAACACGCCTAACCCGTATCTATCGCCAAAATAGAGTTATGGAGCATTACCATAAAATTGTAACTTTAAACATTCAATTCCAAAAATTTCATAAATCATAGCATAATTCATTCAAATACATGCATATCATCCCTTATTCAAGCCTTCGAGGCCTTAGAAACACTTTAGAAATGATTCAGGTCAAAATCGAAAGCATTTAGAACTTTATGTAAAAAGATAGAAAACGTCACATTGCAAGGGTCACACGACCGTGTGACTCACACAGATGAGAGACACACCCATGTCTCAAGCCGTGTAACATTCAAAATAGGGACACACGGCCGTGTCCCAGCCTGTGTCTGTGCCCATGCAACTCTCTTACTTGGGTCACACGGCCTAGCCACATGCCTGTGTACTAGGCCATGTAACACACGAAATGGCCTCACACACTCATGTGTCAGGCCGTGTAACTGCTTGACTTGCAACCCTTTGAAACCTACAGGGGACACACGACCATGTCACATGGTCATGTGTTAGACATGATTGACACACACACCAGTGTCTTAGGTCGTATGGACAAGAAAATAGCTAAAATCAAGCCGTTTCTTTCACCCTTCTCAAGAATAAGCCTAAGTATTTTTTCACACATGATTAAGGCTTCTAAACATGCTCAAAACCTACATAAAAAGGTCCATACAATAAGCTAATAATCCATACAACCAGTATGCCACATAGGCACATCAAGCACTTGGTTCTTGCTCATATTTTCTCAAATTTAATTTGAGTTCTTGAACCCTTTTAATCAAAGTTTAATCACATGTTAATTAGGGAAAGAAGTTCTTGATCAATTAGCCATTCGGTTCTCAGAATTTAGGAAGTGTAAGTGAGATTAATTGTAAACTATTTTGTTGTTTTGACAAAGTTTTTGGGAAATGGTTATGGATTGATTAAATGAGGGATTTTAATCAATAGTATCTAATGATTTTCCAGTATGTAATTATGTTAAGTGCTAATCGAAGCACCCCAAATCAACCGTAAAGTAGAAAGATGTTTGGCGCACGATTTGTAACAAAATAGTTTAAGAAATCTAACTAGTTTGCATTCGTAGAATAGCACTAATTTTGACGATTGGTTGGAACCCATAAGAGGATCTTTAAGGGTTGGTTAAGAGACGAATTGATGGAATTTATATTGATTTTTTTACCTAGATTCATTTTAAGTTTTATTAAGGAAAAATGGAAGATTTGCTAGTATGCTGTGAGAAATCGAAAAAAAAGGTATGGATCCTAAACTCAAAAGCTTAATTACAAATGATTTTTTTGATATATTTGATTACTTATCTTGCTGATTGGATTGGCTTAATAGCCAAAATATTAATTTTGTAAGTGGCTGAACCAGGTATGTTTGGAGCCCAAAAAGATTGATATGTTAGCAAAGTTGCTAGTTTGATAGTGTGATTGTGTGAATGGTATTATGATGCATGATTGGGTTATTTGGTATGATATTGATAGTATATATAGCATGATTTGCTCACATATGAGTTTATGCATGATATACTTGCATGGATAGTTTGCTATGTTATATTGGGAAGGTTACTATACATGCACATTGAAGAATCGTAAAGTATGTGAAATTGTGTAATGTTGAATGATATCATCTGAATGGTAATTTGAAAGTTGGAACACTGTTTCCATTTACAGAAAGTATGTGATTATTGAGGGCATGTTGAGCAAGTCAAATAAATGTTAAAAGTATTGAGATATGATTATGTATGACTTTATGTAACATATTGCATTTGCATTGGGATGGGATATCTTATGGTTGACGGAGGAGTTCTGTGGAGTATCGGTGGAATATTAAGTCAATATTTGTATGTAGTCAGTGCTCTGCACACCTAGAGTACCGAGGGGATTGGAGATTTTATTGGATATTATATGTTATTGGCGATTGTATCGTACTAATTGATATCTGGCAGATTTTCTCCATTATTGATTATTCAATGGCTTTACCACATCAAGCTATGCTCACATTTGTTGAAGTTTGGCAGACGGGTTGTGGGGAACTTGTGGTGTGTAGGGGATGGTATGGGTAGAAACCTTTTTGCATTTAATCATGCTCACGAAATGTTTGAATATTATTGATTTATGCTACGTATTGTATTGTGTTGTATTGAATGGTATCAAAATTAATAATTTTTACTTGAATGAATGATGACCATGCTCAAACACCGTTTGACATCACTTTGTTAATGGCTATATAATGATATGAACTTCCAATGATGGTTCTGTGTTTTTCTATTAAAACTAATATGTTTCATTGTATTTGATATTTATGTCTGTTTAAATAATTGTTCCACTAACACTGAGCTTGTAACACCCCAAACCGGCCTAAACGTTATGGCCGAATTTGCCGTGTCACATCAGAGTGTTTTTCGAAAATTGATCCTTTCGGTAAAAATCTGTTACTAAATTTAATCCTTTTATTATTAATTAATGAAATTTATCGTCAAAACGTTTACCTTATTAACCATCAGTGTTATAATAAATTGATTTAAAAACACGAAATCTTTTTAAGTCGATGAAGTTTAAAACGCGTGTCTTGGGAAACAGTAATTGTTTTAAAAACTCATCTTTACCTAGACTAGCAGTTTAAAAATATATAATCCAAAGCCCAATTAAAAATTAAAAGCCACGAACGACCTTATTACAAAATTAAAAACCCAAAAGTGAAATCTACATTATATAAAGTCAAATGCAAGACACAGCAGTCGTGTGGCCACCTCCAAGTCCCTCGCAGCACCAAATCGTCTATGGCTGGGGATTACCTGTACAGTTAAAAAGAAGGGTGAGTTTACAAAAACTCAGTGTGTAGCCCCCTATCAGTCTAACAGTAAACAATGCATGTAGTAACAGTCTGGGCCTGAGCCCTATTCTGTATCAGTACAGTCTGGGCCTTAGCCCTATGCAGTAATAGTGTGGCCTAAGCCCAATATAGTATCAGTACAGTGTAATGCAATTATGCATCCCATCCAAATCCAGTCAGCACACTACCCGTACCAACCAACACACCATGTTGGGATATAAATCAACCCACCCAGCCAGCACACCAATAATGCAGCAAAGTTGCCAGTAATAATAATGCAGCATAGCTGCCAAAAACAGTAAATGTGGCAAAGCAACCAGTAACAGTAAATGTGACATAGTCACTAGTACAGTACTTCCTCCATATCAAAATCCCAACCCCATGCAGTATGTTGTGTCATAAATATTACGTGTATGCAAAGTCATACTCAGTACAATCATATATGTAAATCATAAGCACATCAATCATTCGGAACATAAGGGCATAATCCTCATTTTACCATACAAGGATATTACGATCATTTTATCCTACAGGGGCATTACAATCATTTTACCCTTTAAGGGTATTACGGTCATTTTACCCTATAGGGGCATTAAGGTCATTTTACCCTACAGGGGTAATACAATTATTTTACCTATTTTGGGGTTTCAGCTCAGATAACGACCTCTCCAAAGGTCTACAGTCGCCTCGAACGACACAGGTAACCTAAATTATCATAATGGTGTAAATGGGCCCAAGGCCCATTACTCGTCCTAAGTGGGCTTACACCCTCGTGTGGCCCATTTAGCCCAAATTCAGTTACGGCTATGTGACCTACATAGCCCAGTCCAATATTTATCACTTATCGTGGATTTAATCTGTGTAGGGCCCACGAGCCCATTGGGCCTATACGACCCAATTCGGCCCAACGTGGCCCATAACGGCCCAAGCCCACGAAAAAGCTCATGGTGGCCTTTACAGTCTATTGCCCATGATTTGTGGGCTCAGTTTACCCCACAGCGATCGCACGCTCGTGAGGCCGCAAATGCCGAAGTTTTAGCACTTCGGCTTTTCAGCTCCTGTCGATTTACAGTCTAATCAGTGTGGAATACACACTTGTGTCACTTTCTTGCTTAACTAAAATATTTATGAGCAATCTCCTGACCGCTCCCATGCTCAAAGCCCATTACTTCTAGGCCCAATTTCGGGGTGTTACAATTCACCCCTCCTTAAAGAAATTTCATCCTCGAAATTTCTAAATATCAAAACAGTTGCACCATCCAGGCTACATCACTACGCTCCTACTGTGTACTCTGATCCCAATGAGACTAACACCTTTTAACTTGAACTTGGAACCTCTTACACACACCCAAAACACTTAACCACTGAAGCAGATTGACATCACACGTATACAATATGTCCAAATCATCACACTTAAACAAAATATTCCTGACTTAAAGGTGACTTGGTAATCCCGAGCCCGATACTCCTTATACCCGTATCTGAAACATGCTCTTAACTTCCTCCAGCATTCGCCTGGATGACGCCTTCTACAATGCTCAGAAGTTGAAAAGTTTGGACGCATTTTAACATGCTTCACAGAACGAAGCTCTAGCCCCAGAGAACTGTGATCTCTCTTCTTCTTACAGTCCACACACCTAGCCCGGAGTGTTTCACCAATCTCCTTAACTTCCTCAGCACTTCCCTTAATAATTGGGTTAGCGCCTCAGTACCAAGCTCCTGGTTATTGCTACCCGAAGTTGGCAGACTTATCCTGACTTCCGTCTTCTGAACCATCTCATGTTTCGGTGAAGCTGGTGCCTCCTTAGCAGGCATGTGACCCGATGTCGAAGGCCCAGCCCTAACACTTCCTCGACCTCTACCACGGCCACGTGCACCCCTTCTGTAAGTACATCTAGTGCTCATTTCGATAACAAATTATCTGTTTAAAAGTCTTATGTATCAGTCTGTAATTTCAGTAATTGTTAACGAATGTGTTATGAACGACATTAATTAGGGTTTATTTTCGCGGAAGATCTTACTATAGTTTTTCGTCTTCTATAGTCTCAGTCTACTCTAACTAAAGAGTTTCAATATAGTCCTACTACCTATAGTAGTCACTCAGTAATACCTTTTAGTTCAAGCTATCTACAGTAAAAGAAGAACTTACAGTTTCGGCGCCGGAGACTCGGTGTGCCACATTGATAAACCTTCCAAAAATATTTCAAGAATAGTTTTCCAAAAATTCCTAATAATTTCAAAACACATTCCACAGCCGAGTTTTGTAACCTGGCTCTGATACCACTAAATGTAACACCCCAAATCCCGCCTAGACGTTATGGCCAGATTCGGCGTGTCACGTCAGAGTGTTTTTTGAAAATTGATCCTTTCGATAAAAATCTGTTACTAAATTAAAATCCTTTTATTATTAATTAACGAAAGTTCTCGTCAAAACATTAACCTTATTAACCATCAGTGTTATAATAAATTTATTTAAAAACGCGAAAGCTTTTTAAGTTGATGAAGTTTAAAACACATGTCTTAGAAAATAGTAATTGTTTTAAAAACTCGTCTTTACCTAGACTAGCAGTTTAAAAATATATAATCCAAATCCCAATTAAAAATTAAAACCCACGAACAGCCTTATTACAAAATTAAAAACCCAAAAGTGAAATCTACATTAAATAAAGTCAAATGCAAGACATAATAGTCATGTGGCCACCTCCAAGTCCCTCGCAGCACCAAATCGGCTTAGGCTGGGGATTACTTGTACAGTTAAAAAGAAAGGGTGAGTTTACAAAAACTCAGTGTGTAGCCCCCTATCAGTCAAATAATAAACAATGCATGCAGTAATAGTCTGGGCCTGAGCCCTATTCTGTATCAGTACAATCTGGGCCTTAGCCCTATGCAGTAATAGTGTGGCCTAAGCCCAATACAGTATCAGTACAGTGTAATGCAATTATGCATCCCACCCAAATCCAGCCAGCACACCACCCATACCAACCAACACACCATGTGAGGATATAAATCGACCCGCCTAGCCAGCACACCAATAACGCAGCAAAGCTGCCAATAATAATAATGCAGCATAACTACTAGAAACAGTAAATATGGCAAATCAACCAGTAACAGTGAATGTGACATAGTCACCAGTACAGTACTTCTTCCATATCAAAATCCCAACCCCATGCAGTATGTCGTGTCATAATATTATGTGTATGCAAAGTCATACTCAGTGCAATCATATATGTAAATCATAAGCACATCAGTTATTCGGAACATAAGGGCATAATCTTCATTTTACCATACAGGGATATGACAGTCATTTTATCCTACAGGGACATTACGGTTATTTTACCTTACAGGGGCACTACGGTCATTTTACCCTACTGGAAAATTACAGTAATTTTACCCTATAGAGGTATTACGATCATTTTACCCTATAAGGGCATTACAATCATTTTACCTATTTTAGGGTTTCAGCTCAGATAACGACCTCTTCAAAGGTCAACAATTGCCTCGAACGACACAGATAACCTAAATGATCATAACGATATAAATAGGCCCAAGGCCCATTACTCAGCCCAAGTGGGCCCACACGTTCGTGTGGCCCATTTATCCCAAATTCAGTTACGGCTATGTGACCTGCATAGCCCAATCCAATATTTATCACTTACCATGGATTTAATCTGTGTGGGGCACATGAGCTCATTGAGCCCACACGGCCCATTTTGGCCTAATGTAGCCCATAAGGGCCCAAACCCACGAAAACGCTCGTGGTGGCCTTTACAGTCTATCGCCCATGATTTGTGGACTCGATTTACCCCACGAGCAATCACACGCTCGTGAGGCCTCAAATGTCAAAGTTGTGACACTTCGGCTTTTCGGCTCCTGCCGATTTACTGTCCAATCAGTGAGCCCAATATTTCTAGTCCCAATTTTGGGGCGTTACAGAGCTTTCATAAGCTCACCCCCAATAATGTTTAACTTTTCAGGTAAACCTCAAAATCAGGACTAGACTCGGCATTCAGAGAATCACTAAACCTCAAAATCAGGACTAGACTCGGCATTCGGAGAATCACCTTAGACCTCGGACTATTCTTAATAATTATTATTAAGTCTTTCTTGGTTTTGGTTTGTAATTTTTAATTATTTTTGGTATGTGGCTTGGTAAATTTTCTTTTGGAGATTTTTGCATGCATGAATTACTCAAGCATAATAATCGAAAAATGCATGATATCGGGCTTAAGTAAAATTTGACATTGTTCCCTTATTTCTGTTGCATTGCTAATGAACCGTTTTTGAAAAACAAATCGATAAGGAAACTAAGTTTCCAAAATGACTTGAAAACTGGTTTTTCCGCTACATTAGTTTAACATCAAGTTTTTACAAAGAAGAGTGACAAGCAAACGGTTTTTTTTCTTAAACAACACTGTCAATAATAAAATGAGTCTTAAGTATAGATTATCTAATAAATGAACTCTTTTAAAGTAACTCAAAGTGAAAATACATTTTTTTCTTTAAAATAAGTTTATTTAAAGTCTTCAAAAGTAACATAAATTAGCTTAGTCATTTCAGTGGCTAATGTAGCTTTTTCAATCTAGCCATAACGTCTAGGTCAGGTTAAGGAGGTTACACGGGAAGCTAGGCATTAGAGGGGACATTAATGGAACACTGTTTCCATTTACTGAAAGTATGTGATTATTGAGGGCATGTTGAACAAGTCAAATAAATGTGAAAAGTATTGAGATATGATCATGTATGACTTTATGTAACATATTGCATTTGCATTGGGATGGGATATCTTATAGTTGACAGAGGAGTTCTTTGGAGTACCGATGGCATATTAAGTCAGCATGTATATGTAATCAGTGCACTGCGTACCTAGAGTACTAAGGGGATTGACGATTTTATTGCATATTATATGTTATTGGCGATTGTATCGCAGTAATTGATATCTGGAAAATTTTCTCCATTATTGATTATGTAATAGCCCAAAATTGGGTATAGTTGGAACAGAGGTTTTGGGACCAAAAAATCAGAGATAAAAATAATTATTTTATGATTATGTTTAGGTCTATGATATGATTGCATGATTGTGTGAAAATTTCGTGAAGAAATTCTGTGCGTAAAGTGCTCAATTTGAAGTTAGGGACTAAATTGAATAAGTTGCAAAACTTGCATTCTAGAAGTTTCTAGTATGAAATTTCTTTGAAATATTAATTAGGAGGTCTTAAATAGCAATTTGACCAATTTCTAAGTGATGGAAAAAAATTGGACATGGATGGAATTTTTGAAAGTTTAGTAAGGAAGGGCTTTTTGGTCATTTGGTAATTAAAAGAAATAAAAAAAGGGAAAATAAAGCCAAAATTTACTCATCCTTTTCATGGAGGCTGAAATTAGCATGGGGGAAACCACGGCTAGGGTTTTCAAGCTTTCCAAGCTCAATAGTAAGTCCGTTCTAACCCTGTTTTTCAAGTTCTTCACGTTTTTGGAATATCGGTAATTTGATTAAGCTTATTCTAGCAATAATTTAAGCTAGGGTTCATATTTGGAAAAATACCCATAGGTGAAATGTGTTTATCTTGCTGTTTTATGATAGAATATGAGGTTTTAAATTATGTTAAACAACTTGTGCTACTCGGTTTTGAGTGAAAACGAGTAAAAGGGCTTAATCGGTAAAAATACCTAATAGTCATAAGTATATGTTAGAGTGAGAATTTGGTGTTGCCATAGAAGGTAAAAGTGATTAGAATGTCATAAAACATAAGATAAGGGATGAAGTTTGATTCTCGAGCCTAGGGGCAAAAGTGTAAATATACAAAAGTTTAGGGGCAAAATTGTAATTTTTCCAAAGTTTGAGTTAAGGACTGTTTTGAATAGTACATTAATTAAATAAGTAAAATATGATGTTTTAGATCCTGGAAAATAAGATTTGAACCTAGAATGAGAGAAAAATCGAAAATTGGAAAGTTGGTAAAATGATCGTTTTAGTATCGAGGTAAGTTCATATGTATAATAAGCATTAATTTATGCATGTTTCAATGTAAAATTGATATATTTATTATAATTTTCGAGGTGTTGAAAGTATGTAAGTTGGTATGATAATAATACAGCAATAATGCTGTAATTTATATTTGAAAGTTAAATTTAGTGAATTAATTGAATTATGTTAAATTAAATGATTATGGTGCCAAGTTTAAGAATTGATTTAAAAATATGTTTATGGTACATGAAGTGCATTGAATTATCATACATAAATGTGATTTCTATGATTATGGATATTATGGGAAATTGTAAGTTCATATGATTTTTAATAAGACAATGTGTAATTTAATGTTATTGCCTTGATATTAAATGAGATGTAAGTTTATATGTAAGTAATACATCAATATTACTTGTATTATGATATTTTATAATAATATTGGAAATATGTTTGTGGATAATTACTTGATTGGTGAAATTGTTGGAAAAGAGAGAGAAATCCCGGTTGAACCTTCGGAAAGATTGGATAATACAGATAGTATGTAGCTAGGTCACATGTATGGTGCTGAGTGCACATCATGTGTACAAGAGAGCTACAAGACATTATGATGTAGCTATGTCTCATGGGTGATACTATGTGTACACCATGTAGACAAGAGAGCTACGGGATATATGTAGCTAGGTCGTGGCTCCAGGTTAAGAACGTCATGTAGACAAGAGAGCTACGAGATAAATTGGCTAGGTCACATGGGTAGTACTGAGTGTTCACCATGTGTACAAGAGAGCCGAACTCTATGATGGGTGGAGCTATGTGCTGAAACCACCAAGTATTGAGGATTGATCCGAAGTGTTCAACGGGGGACTCTCTATGTATTGCTTTGTGAGTTTTGTGATGAATAAGTGCATGAACTTGGTTATGTGAATGATGTGTTCATTAAGTGACCAGGATGTGGTAAGGTTATAAACAAGTAAGTTATACATGTGGATGATTTTATGGTGACCTTGTGATCATGGGTCTATACTTGTGATGTATGAAATGTGGTGAAAATGATTTGTGATATGCATGTTAAAATGAGGTTAATACAAAGAAAGTGTGAAAGAGTGAATTAGCAATAAAACTGTTTTGGACAGTAGCAGTGACGTGATTTTGAAAAATCACCAAAAATAGTATAAATTGAATCAGAGCCTGAATGAGATATTAAATTAAATCCTAATGAGTCTATTTCCATATAAAAGAAACAGAGCAAGAAAAGGAGTTCTATATTTTGATATATTTATGTTTTTGTGAGACTGGTTCAGAATGATTACGTGATCCCCTGTTCTGACTTTAGAAAATCAAAAAAATTTGGATAAAAATAATTAGAGTCTTAAAATTATATTTTTAAAATCCCTAATGAGTCTATTTTCAATATAAATCAACAAGAACATTATCCAATTTCTGTATTGTGAGATAATTAATTTTTAGTGAAGAGAGGTCAGAACTGTCAGAATGTGAAACAGGGGAAATTTTAATGAATAAACTGTACTAATTGGCTAAACCAAAAATTATGACAATTTTATGGTGCAAAGATATGGAGCTCTGGAGCTCGAATTATAAATAAGTAAGTGACTATGACATGTGTGGATAGTTTGATGTGAGCATTTATTAGTAAATTGTGAAATCGTACTTACAAGAATGCTATATACATTAAGGATGTGGAATGGAGAGGAGGAGGAGGAAAATAAATATATGTGGAATACATGGAAACTATGGTATATGAAATATTGATATAATGAAATAAATGATATGTGTTTATAAGAAAACAGAAAGAGAATGATATGTATCATGACATGCATATATATATATGACTAGTCTCAATGTAATGCTTGTAGGGTATGGAGTTGAATTAAAATGTTTTAGGCAAACATGTTATTTGCGCATCTGAATTGTGGTATTTTATAAAGATATGATCTAGTTTTAAATATGAATGCTTGATGATTAAGCTGAAGATATTTGGTAAGATGATAATCTTGGTATAAATGTATCAGTGGTACTATAATAAACAAGGTAAAATGAGTATGAGAGACACATATATGATGATATACAAATCCTATGTTTGTGGTTTAATTGAGAATATTCAATCATTAAATGAATACCATGTTATATGTTTTTGATTTTGTATAAGTGTGTAAGAGATTAAGGTTGACCAAAGCTTGGAAAATAGCCTAGGTATATTCCACACAGGCAGAGACACGACCATGTGTCTCAGCCGTGTATGGAACATGACTTAGGGACACGGACGTGTGGAGCCTTAAAGCATGAAATTTTCAATATTTTTGTAAGTTCTCGGTTTAGTCCCGAACCCTTTCTAAAGTATGTTTTGGGCTTCGTAGACTCAAATAAGGGACTATGTGTAAGTGAATGAACGTTTTGAAATATGAATGAAATTTTATGGCCCGTATTTTAGTTTAATGTTTGTATGTTTGTCCAGTAACGCCTCGTACCTTATCCCGGCCTCGGGTACGAGTAAGGGGTGTTACAAATTATTCGGTGGTTTTACCACATCAAGCAATGCTCACATTTGTTAGAGTTTGGCAGACGGGTTCTAGGGAACTTGTGGTGTGTAACGGATGGTATAGGTAGAAACCTTTTTGCATTTCATCATTCTTACGAAATATTGAATGTTATTGATTTATGCTACGTATTGTATTGTATTGAATGGTATCAAAATTAATATTTTTTACTTAAATGAATGATGACCATGCTCAAACACCGTTTGAAATCACTTTGATAATGGCTATGTAATGATATGAAATTCCAATGATGGCTCTGTGTTCTTCTATTAAAACTAATATGTTTCATTGTATTCGATATTTGTGTCTGTTTAAATAATTGTTCCACTCACACTGAGCTTTCATAAGCTCACCCCCCAATAGTGTTTAACTTTTCAGGTAAACCTCAAAATTAGGACTAGACTCAGCATTCAGAGAATCACCTTGGACCTCAGACTATTCTTAATAAGTATTATTAAGTCTTTCTTGGTTTTCGTTTGTAATTTTTAATTATTTTTGGTATTTGGTAACTTTTCTTTTGGAGATTTTTGCATGCATGACTTACTCAAGCATAATAATAAAAAAATGCATGATATTGGGCTTAAGTAAAATTTGACATTGTTCTCTAATTTCCGTTGCATTTCAAGTGAACCGTTTTTAATAATAAAAAAATGCATGATATTGGGCTTAAGTAAAACTGGAGGTGGTTATATGGGCAATGGCCCAATTTTTAAAATTTTAGTGCCTATTTAACAACCCCCACGTCTCTTTCTCTCCTATTCTCCATCTTCTTCAAAAATTTTCCAAACACCAAATCAAAGCTTTTATCCTAAAATTAGTACATCCTTTTTTTATTACTAAGCTCTCTAAACACAAAATCTCTTTTCAATTTTTAAGAACACTTATGTTTTCATCCTTAAAATCCTCAAGAGATCTTCACATGTTTTAGCTCGAATTAGCTTCATAGCTCATCGATTTAGACAAATTGAGGTGAAATTCTAACTTTTTATGATTAAAATAAGTGAGTTGTTATTTCAATTTGAGATTTTAATGATTTAATCAAGAACTTAATATATCACTAGATTTTAAGTTGATTTTTGGCTTGAAAATGGTAGATATCATATTTCTTGGCTAAGCTTTGGTTTTAAAGCGATTTCTAACTCATTTTAATCTAATTAAAAGGTATTAAAGTGATTTTTAACTCATTTTGATATAATTAAAAGGTATTTGATCTTAATTTAACAAATCCTTTTTGAATTAAAACAAACTGAATGTTTTCTCCTTTTTAAAAGATCACATAAGCTTTTTTTTGAAATTAAATCAATGAAATTGGGTAAAATTGATGGTTTGGATATGTAATTAGATGATATTTAGGATGTATGAAGTTGAAATTTAAGCTTAGAAATGAGGTTTGAGTGGTTAAACACTTATTTTGGCAAAACTAGTTAAATTTTTGGTATAGAGGTTAATAGGCTTTAATCTATGATTTTGGAATAATGTAATGATGTTTGTTGATGTTATTAATGCCTTTGTAATGTGTTTGATGTGAATGAAAAGTGTTAATTCATTTGGAAGCCTCCAAAACCAAGGACAAAGGTAAATAAAAGCTTAATTGAGCATGGTAGTTAAAGCAATGGTCGCTAAGGTGAGTGATTTGATATAATCCATTTAAACTCCATTTAACAAGCTAAGGTAACATATGCCAACCCCTGCTTAACTAATATGTGAACCTTGTTTTCTTTCAGTGCAAACCAATGCAATTTTGTTGAGTTCTGGGTATGCATGTTGTGTGATTTTAATGAGCCAAATGCATGAATTTAAATGTGCATGTAGTTATAAGAACAAAATGGGTAGGCTGTAGCTGTAAACCATGTAGTTGACGTGATAAGTGTGTGCGAATTGTGCATTTGCATTTGTGTATGAGCTAAATATTAAAGGTGATTTGAAGTACTAAAAGGTACGTATACATATAATAGATACGTATAGGAGTTTTTTTTATTTCTATATAATATATATGGGTTTTGGGGTTATATATAATATACATGTGTGGGTTTTATTATATATAATATATAATATATAATATATATGCGCTTATTGGTTTTATATTATCTAATATATATAAATGTATATGGGACTTTTAATGTGTCCTTAAATTTTACGAGACAAAGGCCACTAAATAGGTATGTATATATATATGTAATATATATTCGTATATGGTTTTGTAATGCTTGCAAATGGATATAAAAATAATAATATAATATAGAATTCTATAATATACAAATTTTATTGATAATGCACATTTATGCATGCATGAACCTGTAAGTGAATTATGAGTTTTACGATATTGTGAGCTTTGATTGTGCAAAATTATATTATTGTGAAATGCTAGATGCGAGGTCAACTATAGCATGAGCCAATTATAATTGTGTATTGTGTTATATTGTGAACTGTGTTAAATTGGCAATCTCTATTTGTAGTATCCCAAAAATCGGGGGTAAGTAGACTCAGGTTTGGGAATCGAGAGAGAGTGGTCATGCCCTAATTTTTGAGATTATCTCTATGTTTTTAGGAATAAATGAGGTATTGGTTTGTTGTATAAGTGTTAGTGAAACATTCCTTGAAACTCAAGTTCAAATCCCTTCTCTCTCACCATTTTATTATTTTTCTAATTTTGCCTCAAAACCTAGTATGTGACATGTCTTGTTTTTAAAATAAATATTGCAAAATTATTTCAAAAAGAAGGAAATAACCTAGTGGTTAATTGATAAATGCAAAATAACTATCTTTTTTTTTTTTACAAAATCCCTTGTTTTAATGTATGTGTCATCCATACCCTTGTAATCCTAGGTATAAATGTTAATTTTTAAAAAAATAATCAGCCTTCATTCTATTTTCACTCACCTTAGTCGTTCCTTCCTCTCCTCTCCTCCTTTCTCTTCAATTTTTTTTCCTTTCTCTATTGTTGTCGTCCCTACACCTAGTTTTACCATCTCTTTCTTTTTCTTTTTGCCTAAAGATTTGTTAACATATTCTCCACCATACTGCTGTCATTTTTCCTCATTAAAATTATCACCAAATCTGAAATCTTGAACTCCAAGATTGATTCCGAACATTGCCAAGAAAGTGTCATTTTCATTTCTCACAACTAGCTTATGTAAGATCTCTTCTTTCTTCAATTTGTTGATTAATCTTGTCAATTAAAAACCTAAATTTATAGATATGGAATTTAGGGGAATTTTAAATATTTTAAAGGTATTTTTCAAGGTTTTTAATGGATCTTTAAATCATTTTTAAATTAGCCCCGAATTTGGCCACCGCGAGTGGTAGTGCATGCTCCTATACGCAACAAAGGGGGTTGTTTTTTGTTTGGCTCTTACTCATATTTTCTCAAAATTAATTTTAGTTCTTGAACCCTCTTAATCAATCTTTAATCAGAAGTTAATTAGGGAAAGACTTTCTTGATCAATTAGCCATTCGGACCTCACAATTCAGGAACTGTAAGTGAGATTAATTGTAAACTAGTTTGTTGTTTCGAAAAATTATCGGGAAAAGGTTATGGATTGATTAAATGAGGGATTTTAATCAATATTATCTACTGATTTTCTAGTATCTAATTGTGATAGGTGCTAACGAAACACACCAAATCAACTATAAAGTTGAAAGATGTTTTCGCACACGATTCACAACAAAAATAGTGTAAGAAATCTAACTAATTTGGATTTGTAAAATAATAGTAAATTTGACGATTGGTTGGAACTCATAATGGAGTGTTTAAAGGCTGGTTAAGAGATGAATTGATGGAATTTATACTGAATTTTACCTAGGTTCATTTTAAGGTTCACTACGGAAAACTGGAAGATTCGCTTGTTTGCTGTGAGAAATCGAAAAATAAGGTGTCGGTCCTAAACTCAAAAAATTAATTAAAAATGATAATTTTTTGATATATTTGATGACTTACTTGCTGATTGGATTGGCTTAATAGTCAAATAATTAATTTTTTAAGTGGCTGAACGAAGTACATTTCAACCCTAAAAGATTGATTTGTTAGCAAAGTTATTAGTTTGACAGTGTGACTGTGTGAATGGTATTGTGATGCATGATTGTGGTATTTGGTATGATATTGATTGTATATTTAGCATGATTTGTTGAGATATGTGTAACACCACTAACCTGTATCCGTTGCCAGAACAGGGTTTCAGAGCATTACCAAAACATTCAGAAATATTTTTTAATTAATTCTTATAAATTACTATTCATTTACCGAGATCATCCATAACGTCTCTCGATTGGGCCCTCAAGGCCCACTACGAGCTTTAGAATTGATTCAAGAGTAAATCGAGACCTCTAAGAATTTTTTGTGACCTTTCAAAATTCTTCCAAGGTGCAGGGCTTACACGCCCGTGTGGTCTAAGGGACACGCCAGTGTGACCCTGGGACACGTCCGTGTTGGAGGCCATGTTCGACTCCATGTAACTCTCTGACTTGAATACACGGCCATGCCACACGACCGTGTGCTAAGCCGTGTGGTTAAATAATTTAATTCAAAATTAGGTACAAGTTTCACCCGGCCAAGACACACGCCCGTGTTCTAGGCAATGTGGCACATATGGCTGAGGCACACACCTGTGTCTCTGCCCGTGTGCCAAATTTTGAGCATTTTTTTTCTCAAAATTAAGGTACAGGGGACACACGGCCTAATTACATGCCCATGTTACCAGGCCATGTGTCACACACGGTTTAGACACACAATCATGTGTCTGCCCATGTGGACAAAATGAAACCATTTCTAGTTCTATTTCTCACCCAAAATTTCACCCAATACCTGCACTTGAAACACACATCCAAAACCAACCAATTCAAGCATTCAAATTGGGCAATCCTCATCATTCAAAAAGGCATATCACTACATGATTATGTGTTTAATAACTTACCTTGGAATAACTTAGGCATTAGCATCATTTGATTACATATGTATAACATATCACAAATGAATATAACATCATAACCTACTTAATCATACCAAAATAAACCATTACTAGTGATTCCAATGGCTAGGTTACAAAATATCATTTTCAAGCCACTATTGGCAGAGTTGTCTTATACATGCCATTATACCCAAAATGATTTCACTAAATATACCCAAAATGCTAGTTGATAGTGTGACAATGCTCTAATGATCTTCCAACCTTCACGAGCTTCCGAGCACTATAAAACAAGGGAAAATAAAACGGAGTAAGCATTACATGCTTAATAAGTTCATATAATGAAAACTAAAATTACCAATTTTGTTTATTAAATCTAGGCATACAATGTTATGATTCCATCCATTTGACTAAATTGTCTAATCACATTCATTCAATCGAAAATGCTAGTCACCAAAATCTTCATATCAATCAAGTAACATAGATGAGCTCATCAAGCAATATTCTTTCAAGTCATTATCATTTCGTTCCAAAATTTCCATGCCATGTCAAGAGTTTCATGTCTGTTGAATCATTGAACTTCGATGGATGCTCAGTAGAACACTTGAGGTGTTCGATTCAATAATCCATCAATTTCTTATTCCAGTGTACCCGTTAGGGCACTTAATCAAGGGACACACTCTTGAGCCACATATCATATAACAGGATTACCAGTCCCGGCTAAATCCTTTATATAATGTAAGCTTAGAGGAGCTTGATTAGGATTACCAGTCTAGGGTAAACCTTAATCATAGCGTATGCTCGAGAGGCATTATATCAAGATTACCCATCCAGGCTAAATCCTTTCTATAACAAGGTCATTGGGATTACTCGTCTGAGCTAAATCCCGTCCGCAACAAATGCAAGGCCTTATTTGTTTTAGGAAAGCTCATACAATCATCAGAATTCAACATTCAATCAAGATTTAACCCCTTTATCACCATTTCAAGCATGTATTAAGTTTCTTATTATAACATTCAAGTAATTTACATCAATATAAATCACATTCCATACAAAAGAACATTTAATTTAAACATATTTAGATGCCGGATTAAGTTACACGAACTTACCTCGACACTTGTTTGCGTAAAAGTCTACTACTCCGAAATCTTTTATTTTCTTTGATCTAACCTTGAATTAGTGTTGCCCGGATCTATATAAATGAATTTAACCATCAATTTCACACATTTCATATTTAAATGGACTCAATTTATGTCCTAGGCAAAATTATCATTTTTCCCCTAACTTTTCCATAAATTATGATTTTATCCCTATGGTCGAAAAATGAAACTTGTGCAAATTACTCCCTATTCCAAGCCTAACCAAAGCCCCATTACAAATTTTCCAGCACATGTATTCATAAATATTCATAATTTTTCATCAAATTTTACAACTTTTCATTTTAGACCCTAAATCATGTTTTCATCAAAAATTTCTTTATAAAAGTTATTTATCTATTAATAATATTTCATTTTCTGCCAGAAATTTCTAACTTCCAGCATATACATCGATGACCCATTTTCATAAATTGATAACTTTTCAAATTAATCCCTCAAATAGAGAGATTAAGCTATCCCGGTTTCAAAAATACCAAAATTACTAAAAATGGAACAAGAGAACTTACATAATTAGGCCTTGAAATTTTCTTTTCTCTCTCCTAGGGTTTCCATGTGTTTTAGGTTGAAGATGACATAAAATAAGATAATTTCTTTTATCATATCTTAATTTGATTAAGTATTTTGGTATTTTCAATTTGGTCCTTGCCCTTTTTCTATATTTCCATGGCTGAGTCATCAAGAAAAATCTACATACTTTTCTTAATGGTCTAATTACCATATAAGGACCTTAATTTTTGAATTCCATAGCTATTTGATCATTATACCTACTAGAATTCAACTTTCGCATTTTATACGATTTAGTCCTCGTAATTAAGCACTTAACCATTAAAATTTTCATATCAAAATTTTCACATGACATATCTAGCATATTACGGACCATATAATAAAATAAAAATAAATCATATTTTTGTGTCAAATTTGTGGTCCCAAAACCACTGTTCCGATTTCACTGAAAAATGAGTTGTTACAATATGAGTTTATGCATGATATAATTTCACAGATAATTTGTTGTTTTATATTGGAAATGTTACTATACAGGCATATTGGAAAATCATAAAAATATGTTAAATTGTGTAATGTTGAATGATAACATGTAACAACCCGATTTTAGCTAAAACGGAACAGTGGTTTCAGAACCACAAACCTGAGGTCATAAAATAATTTCAATATAATTTTTGGTGTTTATAGCATGTGAATTTATATGTGTGAAAATTTCGTAAGCTAATTTTATCGTTTAATAGCTCAAATTGAGAAAAATAACTTAATTGCGTAAAATGCAAAAGTAGCATGTTATAAATTAAAAGTGTCAAATTGCTATGGTTTATTAATGGGGAGGCCCTTATGATGTTATTATTCCGTTGATAAGGTTAATGGATATTTATAGACAACCATTATAAGTTATTAATGTTTATTCATTAAGGTTAAAATGGTAATTAGTATATTAAGTTATTATTAATTAAAACAAAGTTAAAATATCATCATCTTTCATCCTTGTTAACCGAATTTGAGAAAGAAAAGAAGCCATTTTTGGGCTTTCATATTCGGCTAGCATAATCTTTGATCAAGGTATGTTCTTTGCTCGATTTTTGATGATTTCTACGTTTTTGTGATTGTTGCTTAGAAATCTAGCTAGCCTGTACCCTAATTTATGAAATTTTTGATGAATTTGTGAGTTGCCATTGATGAATGCTTGAGCTTCTGAATGATTGGTGATGAATTTTGAAAGCTTGATGATAGATTATCATGTTTTGTAAAGTGATTTTTAGTGAAATTTCATAAAAGGGACTAATTTGAGAAAAGTGTAAAATGTGAGGTTAAATGTGTGAAATAAATGAAAATATGGGCTGATATGAAGCTATATGAAATTCGACTACCATGAAATTAGAAAGAAATTGTGTAATTTGTGATTTTGTGAAATAGGGACTAAATTGTAAGAAATGTGAAGTTATAGGGATTAATATGTAAAATGCCCTAAATTGTGTGTTTTGGATGAAATTGAATGAATTGAGGAATAAAAGATTGAATTTTGAATTTATATAGATCCTGAAAGAAAGAAATCAGAATTAGATTGAGGGAAATCAAAAGTTATTGAGTAATCGATCCAATTCGTCTATTTCAACTACAAGTTAAGTTCATTTGCAAATAAATGTCTTTGAATTTAATTATATGTGTTTTATTATCATTGAATGGCTATGAATGTTGAACGAGCAAGTACGAGCATGAATTGACCAAGTTATGACATCCGAAAGTCCCTATGAACCCTAGGAATAGTATTGGATACGAATGCCACGACATTAGGTTATTGAGATGTGATTGCATGTAAGACCGTGTCTAGGACATTGGCATTGTATTGAGATTACTTGTAAGACCATGTCTGGGACATTGGCATCGTTAAATGATTTCATGTAAGACCCTATTTGGGACAGTGGCATTGAAATCTGATAGCATGTAAGACCATAACTGGGATATGGCATTGTACGAGCTTATGTAATTTTTGAGTATCCTTAATGATTCCGAACGGCTCAACGGGTAAAGACAAGTCAAGAAAGAATGTGCTAATGAGTTAAATGACACAGGTACGTAAAAGAGTTATATGAGTATTGGAAAGTTAAGAATTTGATGAATTCAATAGTGAAATTGAATATGTGTATTATGAGAAAGGTTTGTGATCATGTATGTGATTAATTATGCTTAGCATATTTGAATTGATATATAAATGTTCATATGATAGTTTTACTTGTATATGGCTTACTAAGCTTTTAAAGCTTACTTTGTGTGCTCTTTCCATGTTTTATAGATTATCGAAACTAGCTAGGACTCGAGGATCTTCGGGAAACATCATCGCACTATCGATCATCTCATTGGAACTTTTGAGGCTTTGTATATATGATATATGGCATGTATAGTCTAGTGTCATTTTGGTATATTTTGAGTTGTGATAATTAGTCATGAGATTTGGCTTGTAAATGATGATATGTATGGCCATTTGAGTTGGTTGATTTATATGTTGACAAGTAATATATGTGATGTTTATAAGTTACCATATGTTTTGGCATGTTTGTCATGCTTGTTAGTATGGCTATGTACCACCCCTCGCCTGTATCCGACGCTAGGATAGGGTTCGTGGTGCTACCTGACTTAAACTCAACCAACTGTATAAAAATGGGCCGTGAAATCTCAAACAATTTTAAAACTTCTCTTTTCACAAGTAATCTGTCTCATAAACGGGCTTACGAGGCAGAAAACATACATCCGGGATGGTTCGGAACCCAACCCAGAACTCATGAAAAACTTAGAAAATTTCATGCATCAAGGTCCCACACGCCTGTGTAGGTATAGAACACACGACCGTGTGCTAAGGACATGCCCATGTCCCAAACTCGTGTCTGAAAACCTGGGCATTCTGCCAAAACCACACGGCCTAAGAACACGCCCATGTCCTATAACGGTGTCCTTCCCACAGTCATGACACATGGCTGTGTCTCTTGTCCATGCACTACTAGCATGCATAGTGACTTTATGACACGGCCTGGGTACACGCCCGTGTGGCCTACCCGTGTACTAAAATGACTTTAAAGTATTAAGTGCAGGGGATGCACGACCATAACAAACACCCATGGGCGTGAGCCATGTGTCACACACAGCCTAGACACACACCCGTGTGTCTTACTCGTGTGGACAAACTAGGCTATTTCCCAAGCCATTTTGTCACCCATTTTGTATAACCTACACAAGATCATGTCAATATACAAATTTCATCACAATGGACACCAATTCATCCATAGAAAGAGCATTATATGCATTCATCAATGTGAATAATAGCCATTATTCCAAGCTTGATACAAAGTGAAGGGCCCTTGACTTAAGCCAAAAATACATGAATAATTCTCTTAATACAACATCTTAGTCTAGACCTATACATGCCACCTTCAAAAATATAAATGAAACTATACTGAGTGCTGCGGCTGATAGTGTAATCGATATCTCTAACTTTATGGGATCCTTAAGCTAGCTTGGAGATACTGAAAGAAGAGGGAAAGGAAAAAGAGTAAGCATAAAGCTTAGTAAGTTGCATATAAATAAATATACAACAACAATCTCACCATTTTCCATCATGCTTATAGCTCAAAGGTAAATATAACTTAACTTACTCATTATCATCTACTCGAGTCTCATTTTCTAAATTAAGCTCGTTACTCATGTTTATCATATAGGTACCTGTAACACTCACAACATGATCATCCTTTCTTTATGAAAATTGAACTATAACTTTCACCATTGAACCGTTTGGAATACTATTGGATATTCTATGAACCTTCAACATGGGATAAATTACTGATGCCATGTCCAGACATGGTCTTACACTGGCTCTTATATATCCGTACTGATGCATGTCCCAGACATGTCTTACACTAGCATAACTCTTAGTCGATGCGTGTCCCAAACATGTCTTACACTGGCTATCTCTGTCGAGGCCGATGCATGTCTCAAACATGTATTAGTCTAGCACTCATCTCTGTGCCGATGCCATGTACCAGACATGGTCTTACACTGGCTGTCATATATGTGTGCTGATGCATGTCCCAGACATTTCTTACACTAGCACAACTATTAGCCGATGCGTGTCCGAGACACGTCTTACACTGGCTATCTCTGTCGAGGCCGATGCATGTCCCAAACATGTCTTACTTTGGCACTCATCTCAGTGCCGATGCCATGTCCCAGACATGGTCTTACTCTGGCTCTCATAATGTGGCCGAAGCATGTCCCAGACATGTCTTACACTGGCGCACAAATCACCCAATGTCTTGGCACGAATATCCAGTTCCTATCCTATGGTTTCAACTGGATATTTCTACTATCTCAAATATTACAAGGCATTCTCAATTTATAACTTAACAACTCGTACATTATCAATTCAATGACAATATGAATACAAGTATTAATAGTGTAGTTGTATCATTTACATACAACTTACCTCGGTTTACAAAAAGTTCTTGACTAGTCGGCTTATTCGGATTGTTTGACTTTGCCCCGGTCTAGGCTCGGTTTTGACAAATCTTGATCTATAATAACAATATACATCCATTTAGTCACTAAACACAATTAGGCATTCATAAATTCACAAATTTGGTAAAATGACCATTTTGCCCCTAGGCCTTGGCAAAATGACCATTTTACCACTATGCTTGAAAATCGATTTTTATCAAATTTCTTTGTATTTCAAGCCTAGTTAAACTATTTTTACTACTAGAGCAATCCCAAATTCTCAGTTGTTCACAAACTAACCACTTATTTTACAACTTATGCAAAATAGTCCCTTTAGGTGATTTCATGCTAACATTTTTCACAAAAGTTGTTTATAACACAACTAGGACTCATATTCGTCCATAGAAAACTCACCATATATCACAAATACATCCATGGCAAAATCGTAAACTCTTGACTATTTTGTAAGATATCACCCTCATTTGAAAGCTCATGCTTCAAGGGTCTCAAAAATGCAAAAATCATTAAGAGAAACTATCAAAATCACTTACTTATGAGTGCTTCAAGTTGCTGAAATTTCAAGCTCTTAAACTCCAAATATTTGCTGATATTTTTGACAAAGAAGGGAGGAATGATGATAGCTCTTTCCTTCTCTTTCTTTTTCTTTTATTAAAAATGAAACTAGTCAAAATTAGTGACCTAAGCTTCACCTAACTTTGACAATTTTGTCTCCCCTCACTCCATGGCCGGCTAACACTATTAAAAAGGGTGTAATTGTCCTTTAAAAGCCCTCAATTTTGATTCTCTAGCTATCTAACACATTTGGGCACTAAGTGTAACTTTTTCCTTTTATGTGATTTAGTCATTTTTAGAAATTGGACTAGAAATCGCTAAAATTAACTTACCAAAATTTACATGCACTTATATAATCATACCATAACCTCATAAAAATAATAAAACAATATTTTCTAACTTCAAATTTATGGTCCCGAGACCACTGTTCTGACTAGGCCCTAAATCGGGTTGTTACATTTCTCCTCCCTTAGGGATTTTCATCCTCAAAAATCTTACCAGTGAATAAGTTTGGATACTGCTCTCTCAGAGAATCCTCGGGTTCCCATGTGGCTTCCTCGATTCCATGTCTATGCCACAAAACCTTCACAAGTGGTATATTCTTATTCCTTAACTGTTTGACCTCATGAGCTAAGATCTTGACTGGTTCCTCACCATAAGTCATATATGGAAGAATCTCAACTTCAGTTGGTGTAATCACATGCGAAGGGTCTGATTTGTATCGGTGTAGCATGGACACGTGAAATACATCGTGAATCTTTTCTAACTCTAGCGGCAAACCCAAACGGTAGGCAACAGGCCCTACTCTCTCGGTAACCTCATAAGGTCCTATAAAACGAGGACTCAACTTGCCTTTTCTACCAAATCTGAAGACTTTCCTCTATGGAGAAACTTTCAAAAATACTTTATCCCTGACTTCAAATTTAATCTCCCTTCATTTCAAATCCGTGTAGGATTTTTGTCTATCCGAGGTGGCTTTCAAACAGTCATGAATCACCTTAACTTTTTCCTCAACCTCTTTGATCAAATCAACCCCTTGAATCTAACTCTCTCTCAATTCAGTCCAGAATAAGGGCGTTTGGCACTTTCGCACATACAAAGCCTCATAAGGCGTCATTTTCAGACTTGACTGATAGCTGTTGTTATAGGTGAATTCAACCAATGGTATGTACTTTTCCCAACTTCCTTGGAATTCAAGAACACAACATCTCAACATGTCCTCTAAGATCTGTATTACTCTTTCTGATTGTCCATCAGTCTGTGGATGAAAAGCCATGCTGAAACTCAACTTGGTTCCTAAAGCCTCTTGCAACCTCTTCCAAAATCTTGAGGTGAATCTCAAGTCTCTATCTGAAATAATTGACAATGGTACACCATGTAGTCTCACAACTTCAGAAACATACAAGTCAGCTAATTTCTCAAGGGAGTAGTCGGTACGCACTGGTATGAAGTAGGCTGACTTAGTGAGTCTATCGACAATAACCCATACTGCATCTCTCTTTTTCAGGGTTAGAGGAAAACTAGTCATGAAATCCATGGTGATACGATCCCATTTCCACTCTGAAACCATAATAGGTTGAAGTAGCCCAGAAGGTACTTGGTGTTCAGCCTTTACCTACTGACACACTAAACACTTGGAAACAAACTCTGAAATATCTCTTTTCATTCTCGACCACCAATACATTTTCTTCAGGTCTTTATACATTTTTACACTACCCGAATGGATGGACAAACTACCACTATGTGCCTCTCGTAAAACCTTCTGAATGAGCTCACTATCTTTAGGTACACAAACTCTACCTTTGAGCATTAAACATCTGTTGGTACCAGTCTGAAAATCTGATTCAACACCTGACTCACACTGACTTTTCTGAGCTTGCAACTTCTCATCACTTTTCTGAGCTTCTCGGATCTCATGAAGAAAATTCAGCCTAACTCTCAGCTCTGCTAGGATCAAACCATCATTAGATACGGTCAACTGAGCATTCAAAGCTATCAAAGCAAACAATGACTTTCTACTCAAAGTGTCGGCGACTACGTTCACCTTTCCTGGATGGTAGTCAATGATCAACTCATAATCTTTTATTAGCTCTAACCATCGTCGTTGCCTCAAATTCAACTCTTTCTGAGTCATTAAATACTTTAGACTCTTGTGATCAGTAAATACTTGGCATCTCTCACCATTTGCCAAATCTTCAGTGCGAACACTACAGCTGCTAGCTCTAAATCATGGGTCGGATAATTCCTCTCATGAGGTTTTATCTGTCTCGAGGCATAGGCTATAAGCTTTCCTTCTTGTATTAGCACACACCCTAAACTGTTTAGGGAGGCGTCACTAAAAACTACAAGTTCCTTGCCTGACTCAAGTTGCACCAAAATTGGGGCTTCAATCAACAAAGTCTTTAATTACTCAAAGCTCTGTTGGCACTCTTCTGTCCATTCAAACTTGACATATTTCTGTAGTAGCCTTGTTATTGGTGTAGCTATCATTGAGAATCCATTTACAAATCATCTATAGTATCCCACTAGCCCCAGAAAACTGCGAACCTTTGTCACATTCCTCGGTGGTTTCCACTCCACAATGGCAGAGATCTTATTTGGATCAACTCGGATTCCATCACCCGACACTATGTGTCCTAGAAACCCGACCTCTTTGAGCCAAAACTCGCTCTTACTAAACTTGGCATAAAGTTGTTTATCCCTCAAGATCTACAACACAGTTCTCAAATGCTCCGCGTGCTCATTCTCGTTACGCGAATAAACCAAGATGTCATCAATAAAAACAACGACGAACCTATCCAAATACGGTCGAAACATACGGTTCATCAAGTCTATAAATACCGATGGGCCATTTGTCAATCCAAAAGGCATAACAAGAAACTCGTAATGCCCATATCTCGTCCGAAAAGCAGTCTTCGGCACATCTTGTTCCTTGACTCTTAACTGGTAGTAACTCGACCTCAAATCTATTTTAGAAAATGCAGTGGCTCCTCTCAGTTGATCGAAGAGATCATCAATCCTTGGCAAGGGATACTTGTTCTTTACCGTTAGTTTGTTAAGTTGTCTATAGTCGATATATAACCTCATCGACTCGGTCTAGCAAAACATTTATCTGTTAATTCTTGCAACTGTACCTTCAACTCCTTTAACTCAGTGGGGGCTATTCTATAAGGTGTAATCGAGATTGGTGTCGTACTAGGAGCCAACTCGATACCAAACTCAACCTCTCTCTCTAGGGGTAACCCTTGCAACTCCTCTGGAAAGACATCTGTAAATTCACAAACCACTGGTACTGACTCAATCTTTGACTCAGACACTTGATTATTCAGTACAAAAGCTAGATAAGCTTCATAACCTTTTCTCAAATATCTTTCAGCTGCCAAAGACGATATTACTACAGACAAGTTATCTGACTTATCTGGCCCAACTCGAAGAACATTTCCATTCTCACATCTTAACTGAATTACTTTTCTCCCACAGTCCACTGCAACACCATGGGAGGTCAACCAATCCATCCCAAGAATTACATTGAATTCATTAAAAAGCAATAACATCAAGTTGGCTGGAAAACAGTGGCCTTGAATCATCAAAGGACAATTTCTACATACTTGGTCCACTAATACATGCTTGCCTAACGGGTTAGACACTTTTATTACAAACTTAGTGGACTCTACTAGCATGTTTATACGAGGAATTAATTCCATACATACGTAAAAGTGGGTAGATCTCGGGTTAATTAAAGCGACAACAGTTATATCGTGAATAGAAAAGGTACCCGTGATCACGTTTGGAAACTCTGCCTCTTCTCGTGCTCGTATAGCATAGGTCCTCACTGGCACATTGCCTTTAGACCTTATCGCAGCATCTCTCAGTGCACCTCTACTACTAGTCCAACTCCCGGAGTTCCTTTGAGGCCTACCCTTCGAGGGAGGACTACTTGCTTTCACATCTTGTTTTCTCTATCTCTCATCTATCTCAAGACATTCGCAGATAAAGTGGTCAAGTGACCCACACTTGAAACAGGCCCTTTCCTTTACCCAGCATTCGCCCAAGTGACGTCTTCCACATTGCGAACACTCCGGCCTATTTGGTCGAGCATTACCGACACTTGCAACTGAAGTAGTTTGGGCTTTAGATGCCATGTTCTGTTTATTCTTATTCCTCCTCGAAAATCCCACTGAAGTGTTCGATCGGGTATCACTTTCTTTAGACCTCTTGGAGGAGGACTAATGCGTCTTCCCCATCTATCTTCTTTTTAAATCTCACAACTCGATGGCTACCTTCCTCCTCTCCTTCACCAGCTCTTCTGCTTTACATGCTCTCTCAATGAGCACCACAAATTCTTTTAACTCTAGGATGCCCACAAACACTCGAATGTCTTTATTGAGGCCATCCTCAAACTTCTTACACATAATAGCTTCAGTGGATACGAATTCTTGCACATATTTGCTGAGCTTCACAAAATCATGCTCATATTCTATCACAGTCTTATTACCTTACTTCAACTCTAGAAATTCCTTCCTTTTCTAGTCCATGAACCTTTGGCTAATGTACTTCTTTCGAAACTCTCCTTGGAAGAATTCCCAAGTTACTCTTTCTCCCGGTACCACAGACACGAGAGTATTCCACACTGATAAGCCGAGTCTCGTAGAAGTTAAAAAGCACACTTTACACACTCTTCAAGAGTACATGATAGTTCATCGAATACCCTCACGGTATTTTCTAGCCAAAACTCCGCTCTCTCTGAGTCATCATCTACATCAGCCTAAAATTCCTCGGCCCCTTGCTTCTAGATCTTGTCTACCATCGGCTTCTCTCGTCTGAACACGTCTGCACCTTCCGGAGCCATCGTGGCATACTGAGGAATCAAGAAAGGTGAGGGAGGTGGAGTGTTCGGGTTCGCACGAATGAAGGTAGAGTGTTTGGGTTAGCACGAACGAACCCCGTATACCAAGCATCCATCATTTAGAAGTAGGCTTCCCTAGCCCCTCCACCTTGACCCATACTTACGGGCTCACTCTCTACCGGCACGGTCCTTTCTGCGGGAGCCGGCATATTACTTTTCACGTCATCTACAGTGGTTCTATCAGGATCCATTTACTATGCAAGAAAAACACAATTTATAATCGTCAGGAATCGTCACACTATCAAGATGCATATACGTAGCATGTATAGCTAGACTCGTAATTTGGCTAGTTTAGTCCTAGAATCAACTAAACCATGCTCTGATACCACCAAATGTAACACCCCTCGCCTATATCCAACGCTAGAATAGGGTTCCTAGTGCTACCTGACTTAAACTCAACCAACTATATAAAACTAGGCCGTGAAATCTCAAACAATTTTAAAACTTCTCTTTTCACAAGTAATCTGTCTTATATACGGGCTTACGAGGCCCAAAGAATACATCCGGGGTGGTTCAGAACCCAACTGAGAACTAATGAAAAACTTAGAAAATTTCATGCATCAAGGCTCCACACGCCCTTGTGGGTATAGAACACACGATCGTGTGCTAGGGACACGCCCATGTCCCAAACCCGTGTCAGAAAACTTGGGCATTCTGTCAAAACCACACGGCCCAAGAACACGCCCGTGTCCTATAATCGTGTCCTTCCACGGTCAAGACATATGGCCGTGTCTCTTGTCCATAGACTACTAGCATGCATACTGACTTTATGACACGGCTTGGGCACACGCCCGTGTGGCCTGCCCGTGTACTAAAATGACTTTAAAGTTTTAACTGCAGGGGACGTACGACCATAAAAAACACCCATGGGCTTGAGCCATGTGTCACACACGGCCTAGACACACGCTCGTGTGTTTTACTCGTGTCGACAAACTAGGCTATTTCCCAAGCCATTTTTGTCACCCATTTTTCATAACTTACACAAGATCATGTCCATATACAAATTTCATCACAATGGACACCAATTCATCCATAGAAAGAACATTATATGCATTCATCAAAATGAATAATAGCCATTATTCCAGGCTTGATACAAAGTGAAGGGCATTTGACTTAAGCCAAAAATACATGAATAATTCTCTTAATACAACATCCTAGTCTAGACCTATACATGCCACCTTCAAAAATATAAATCAAACTATACCGAGTGTTGCGGCTGATAGTGTGATCGATATCTCTGACTTTATGGGATCTTTAAGCTAGCCTGGCGATACTGAAAGAAGAGGGAAAGGAAAAAGAGTAAGCATAAAGCTTAGTAAGTTGCATATAAATAAATATACAACAACATTCTCACTATTTTCCATCATGCTTATAGCTCAAATGTAAACATAACTTAACTTACTCATTATCATCTACTCGGGTCTCATTTTCTAAATTAAGCTCGTTACTCATGCTTATCATATAGGTACCTATAACACTCACAACATGATCATCCTTTCTTTATCAAAATTGAACTATAACTTTCACCATTGAATCGCTCAGAATACCACTGGATATTTTATGAACCTTCAACATGGGATAAATTGTCGATGCCATGCCTTAGACATGGTCTTACACTGGCTCTCATATATGCATGCTGATGCATGTCCCAAACATGTCTTACACTAGCACAATGTAACACCCCTATCCCGAAACCGTCGCCGGAATAGGTAAGGAGCATTACCGGACTTGTAACTCATGTCAGAACAGTAAAATTTTGAACTTTTTCTTGAAATAAAGATCATTCATTTAAATAAGTACTAAGCACAGCCAGGGATAAAATTTAAACTTCTCTAAGTAAACATTTAAAAGATGCCATTTTCGCATGGCTTATATACATTAACCAAAGTATCCTCTCACTACTAGTCTATTCTATACATGCCATAAGATAATCCAAAACGTAGCAGTACCAAACAATGGATAGTGGTAGTGTGACTAGTTGCTGATGATCCCCGAGCCTGTACCTTCGCAATGAGATCTATAAAACAGAGGAAACAGAGTAAACGGAGTAAGCATTACAATGCTTAGTAAGTTTTAAGCAGTGTCAACAGATAACAATCAAATTATAACATAGTTGTTCGTATTTTTATTTCACTTTTCCTTCGGGCATACAATCCCTTTACCGAATATGCACATCTCATCATATACAATAGGCAGATAAACTTTCACATAAAAGTGAGCTCATGTGACATAGATATATCGTATGATTTCACATAACCTCTCACACTGATCCGATGTCACATAATCATAGGAATAGTCTTATAGATTGCTCTCGTATGCATCACATAACTACCTTATGATTTAGTGCAAATCAAGCTCACATATAAACTTGGAGTACATACCTGTTTAACCTTTCGCATTGAATATATTTATAAGCAATTCTTATTACGAAGTCTTACCCGGACATAATCTCCACACGAAGTTATCGGGTCTTACCCGGACAAAATCCCCACACGTAGTCATCGGGTCTTTAGAGCTCGGATATAGTACGAGCACGAAGCTTACGGACTTTAATCAGTGATAATATTCTCGCATAAAGCCTGCGGGGTTTTAACCCGGATATAGTACTGATACAAATGCCCTTCGGGACTTATCACATTTATACACTTTCACATCCATCACGTTGGCCACTCGGCTCTGTCACATATATACACTTTCACATTCATCACATCGGCCGTTAGGCCTTATCACATATATACACTTTCACATTCATCACACCGGCCATTAGGCCTTATCACATATATACTTCACATACCACATATACTTTCACGTATACACACTGTCTTGGCTGAATCTACATCTATCATTTTCCAATATCACAATTTAGAATTCACGTATGGGTTTAATCAATAGCTTATGAGCAACTAAAACAAGTTTATCAAGGTTTACAACACAATCTCAAATTCAGCACAAGCTGTTTTTCCTAGCAATAGTCACTAAATTATTTATAACTAGAGCTAAAAAACTCCAAATCACTTTCCGTTAATTTTTCCTGAATATAGACTCGTATATCTTCCATCCATAAAATTTCCAGGATTTTAGGTTTGGCCAATCAATACCAGATTTTTCTTAAAGTTTCCCCTGTTTCACTGTTTGACTAATCTGACCACTCTTCACTACGAATAAAATTTCTCATTTTACAGAATTCAAAATGTGTTGTATTTGATTTCATTTGAAACTAGACTCATGAAGGAGTCTAAGCATATAAATTTTATCTTATAACCATTTTTTACAATTTATAATGATTTTTTAAATACAGAATAGAGGATTACAGTGCCATTCTCCGCTGTCTCACACAACTTTAATTATCTCATTATCGGAAATTCCTTTCCTTACACGGTTTCTTTTATAAGAAACTAGACTCATTAAGCTTTAATTTCATGTCTCATTCAGCCTCTAATTCAAATCCATAAATTTATGGTGATTTTCTAAAATCACGTTACTGCTGCTGTCCTAAGCAGACTATTTCAAATTACCCTTAAATTCCCAAGCTCAAACACTTAAGAACTTACCATTTGAGCTTAGAACATATCATGGCCACATCATATCTTATTAAATCAACTCATCATGTCCTATTATAATTGAATTTACTCAACGTTTAATCACTTAAAACTTACCTCGGATGTTGTTGAACGATTTCGGCGGCTATTCGATCACTTTTTCCTTTCCTTTATCCAACTTTGGTCCTCTTTGCTCTTGAGCTTAATTAAACAAATAAATTGATTTAATCATTTGAGCATCGAAAAGAGGAACACAAGGCACTTAGCCCATATTTATACATTAGACATTAAAGTCACATACATGTGAAATCATGCATCAACTCAACATATTAACCCACACTCCCTTTTAGCCGATTGTCCTAACCAAGATAAAGGCATCAATATGCTTGCCTCTAACCGAATGCATGCAACACTAATCTTCTCATGTGGCCGAGTATGCATGTACATGTTGAGGCCAATTATATGCTTAATACTTCCCACAAGTATGGTTACTTGTATTGGTTATATACCGTTTCGTTTCAAATTCAAAACTCGGCTAATACGCATTTATACACTAGTAATCAAATACTAACATTTTGCATTTTATCTTACTACCATTTCACATCTACTTTCTACCATGGCCGAATGCATCAAGACACCATTTACCCTTGCAAGGCATAAATTTCATCATCAAAACTAACAAGCTTATAATCCCATGACCGAAACCTCTAACAACACCAATTAAAATACTTCATGGGTTTGAGGTAAAACCAAGAAAGAAACTCATGAATATCGAGATATAAGCACTAACATTGTTCATCTAGATTTAGCATGACACAACATCCATCACCCTTATATTTACCATAGCCGAAAACCTTACTCATTCCAAAAATTCAAATCTCAACTTGGTCACAAAAATAACTTGATATCTCACCAACACAACATCAACACCAAGCAAGAATGATGCATCCATGGCCGAGTGTCATTTCCATCACATAGCAAGATTTAGACCATGGGCTAGGTAGAACTCAAGCTAACAACTAAAACATGCATGCATCTCATGGAACATCATCAAACATACCTTAGCCTAGTTACATGCATGGCCGAACCTCTTCAACCTTTCTTCTTCCTTCCTCCTTAAAATTTTCGGCCAAGGATGAACCAAAGGATGAACACTTTCTTTTTTGTTTTTCTTTCCTTCAACTCACGGCAATGGGGGGACAATCACACATATCCTTTCTTTTTTTTTTGTTTCTCATCCTACTAACACTAATATTTTATTGCCCATGCTCTTTATTTTATTGTTTCCTCCCATGATGCACCAACACAACATGTCTATGACATGTTTTGCCCATCACCCTTTGTCCATCCTAATGTCATGGCCGGCCACTACTAGATGGGGGGAAAAATTGACATGCAAGTCCCCCCTTTTTCAACATGCACTAATAGGTCCTTATGTTTTGATCTATCACATTTCAAAAATGTCACACATAAGTCCTATTGACTAAATTCACATGCAATTTACTAAATCGAAGCTTAAAATTTTCACACATTTATTTTAGACAATAAATATCATATTCAAATAATTTGGTGACTCGGTTTAGCGGTCCCGAAACCGCTTTCCGACTAGGGTCACTTTAGGGCTGTCACACACAACTCTTAACCGATGCGTGTCCCAGAAACGTCTTACACTGGCTATCTCTGTCGAGGCCGATGCATGTCTCAAACATGTCTTACTCTGGCACTCATCTCTGTGCCGATGCCATGTCCCAGACATGGTCTTACACTGGCTCTCATATATGCGTGCTGATGCATGTCCCAGACATGTCTTACACTAGCACAACTCTTAGCTAATGTGTGTCTGAGACACGTCTTACACTGGCTATCTATATCGAGGGCAATGCATGTCCTAGACATGTCTTACTCTTGCACTCATCTCTATACCAATGCCATGTCCCAGACATGGTCTTACTCTGGCTCTCATAATGTTGCCGAAGCATGTCCCTTACATGTCTTACACTGGCGCACAAATCACCCAATGTCTTGGCACGAATATCCAGTTCCTATCCTATGGTTTCAACCGGATATTTCTACTATCTCAAATATTACAAGGCATTCTCAATTTATAACTTCACAACTCGTACATTATCAATTCAATGACAATATGAATACAAGTATTAATAGTGTAGTTGTATCATTTACATACAACTTACCTCGGTTTACAAAAAGTTCTTGACTAGTCGGCTTATTCGGATTGCTTGCCTTTGCCTCGGTCTAGGCTCGGTTTTGACGAATCTTGATCTATAATAACAATATGCATCCATTTAGTCACTAAACACAATTAGGCATTCATAAATTCACAACTTTGGTCAAATGACCATTTTGGCCCTAGGCCTTGGCAAAATGACCATTTTACCCCTATGCCCGAAAATTAATTTTTATAATTTCTTTGTATTTCAAGCATAGCTAAACTCTTTTTACTACTAGGGAAATCCCAAATTCTCACTATTTCACACACTAACCACCTATTTTGCAACTTATGCAAAATAGTCCCTTTAGGTGATTTCACGCTAACATTTTTCACAAAAGTTGTTTATAACACAACTAGAACTCATATTCTTCCATAAAAAACTCACCATATATCACAAAGAAATCCATGGAAAAATCCTAAACTCTTGACTATTTTGTAAGATATCACCCTCATTTGAAAGCTCATGCTTCAAGGGTCTCAAAAATGCAAAAATCATTAAGAGAAACTATCAAAAACACTTACTTATAAGTGCTTCAAGTTGCTAAAATTTCAAGCTCTTAAACCCCAAATATTTGCTGATATTTTCGGCTAAGAAGGGAGAATTGATGATAGCTCTTTCCTTCTCTTTCCTTTTCTTTTATTAAAAATGAAACTAGTCAAAATTGGTGACCTAAGCTTCACCTAACTTTGACAATTTTGTCTCCCCTCACTCCATGGCTAGCTAACACTATTAAAAAGGGCATAATTTCCCTTTAAAATCCCTCAATTTTGATTCTCTAGCTATTTAACATATTTTGGCACTAAAATGTAACTTTTGCCTTTTATGCGATTTAGTCATTTTTTGAAATTGGATTAGAAATCGCTAAAATTAACTTACCAAAATTTACATTCACTTATATAATTGTACCATAACCTCATAAAAATAATAAAAAAAATATTTTCTAACTTCAAATTTTGGGTCCCGAGACCACTGTTTCGACTAGGCCCTAAATCGGGTTGTTACAAGCTAAGTGGTTCTCATTTGGGTAGTTATTAGTTGATATATTAATGCTTGAAAAATGGTATATTTTTGTATGACTTATAGATGATGAAGTGATATGTTTGAGAAGCATGAATTGGTTGATTGAAAGGTGAGAAAATTCATCTAGGAAATATGTAAATTGTGATGATTTTGGCATTTGGATTTGGTATGTTTTTGAATATGAAATTAAGTAGCTGATATGGTTGAATATAGATGACTTGATATATGTATAAATTGGCATGTTTTGGTTGCCTATTTATGTGTCGAATTAGTACCAATTTGCGTTGCTTTGTGTACATGAGAAGAGGGTGGCAAGTTGGCTTTGCAAATGGCCTATTTTTGTCCATACAAGCAGAGACATGGGTGTGTGTCTCAGCCGTTTGTGACACACGGTCATGTTATACGGTCGTGTGTCCCCTAGGGTACCCTTCGAATTAAAGTCAGTATACTCTACAGTTTTAATACGGCTTAGACACACAGGAGTGTTTACTGGCCGTGTGTGACACATGGGCTGGCACATGGGCGTGTGGTCGGCCGTGTGACCTAAGTCAGCAACCCCTTTAGATTTCACACGGCCTGGCACACGGGCGTGTCCTCGGCTATATGGTGCAAGTCAATATGTATTCCCTATTTTCATACGGCCTATGGCACGAGCGTGTCTGGTAACCGTGTAAGGCATACGGCCTGTTAACATGGATGTGTGACCCTTAAATGTTGAAAACTTTTCAAGTTTCTCAAAGTTTGTGAATGTTATCAGTTTAGTCCTGAACCACTTCAAAGCATGTTTTAAGGTCTTATAGAACCCTATAAGGGACAATATGATTGAGATGAATGTATTTTGTTATTGATATGCTTAAATGTTTGTCAATGATGTGTATTGATCGATAATGCCTTGAAACCTTGTTCCGACGATGGATACGGGTTAGGGTGTTACATTTAATTGGTATCAAAGCTACGATTTAGTCTATTCTAGGACTAACATAGTGTGTGAGAGTCTAGCTATACATGCCATATAAATAAACTACAATAGTGTGATGATTCTTGACAGTTAAAATGTATCTTTTGTATAGTAAATGGATTCCAATCGAGCAATAGCTGACGATGTTGAAAGTAATGCACCTGCTCCCGCTCAAGGGGCAACGCCGGCCTATTCTAGGCCTATGTCAAGTAGTCAAGGGGAAGAGGCTAAGCAAGCTTTCTTCCAAATGATGAGTGAGTGGTTCACGAAGTTCGTTCGAATGAATCTGGCTGCTCAACAACCTCCACCCCACCTATTCCTCAACAAGTTCCAGTTATGCCTCAAGTGTTAGATCTGATCTGATTGAGTAAGCCACCAGTGAAGACGATACGTAAACACGGGGTAGAAGAGTTTTGAGCTACAATTGATGATGATACTGAGAGGGTTGAATTTTGGCTCGAAAACACAATCTGAGTATTCGAGGAACTATCTTGTACTATTGATGAATGCATTAAATGCATTGTATCATTACTGAGAGATAATGCGTATCATTGGTGAAAAACTTTAATATATATGGTTCTTAAAGAAAGGATTTCTTGGGAGTTCTTTCAATCTGAATTTCGAAAGAAATATATAAGTCAGTGATTCTTTGATCAGAAGCATAAAGAGTTTTTGGAGTTGAAATAGAGTCGAATGACTATCGCAAAATATGAAAGAGATATTGTACATTTGAAAAAATATGCTCGGGAATATGTTTCTACTGAAGAGATCATGTGTAAATGATTCATTGATGGATTGAATGAAGACATAAAACTGTTAGTTGGGATTCTGGAAATCAAAGAATTTGTTGTGTTAGTTGAAAGGGCTTGTAAAGCTGAAGATCTCAACAAAGAAAAAAGAAAAGCTGATTTTGAAGCAAGAGATTTGAGAAATAGATCAGCTAGTAAATCTTATCAGTCTGCACCGAAAAAATTTTGAAACTCGTTTAATTGTTATAATGTATTTGTGGGACATTCAAACAGAGATCGAGTGAGACAATAGCTGAGCTTCAAAGCTCTAGCCACTTCAATAGCTAGCGTTGGAAGTGCGGCACCTAACCGACCTAAATGTAAACATTGTAGTAAAAGGCATCCCGGTGATTGTAGATTGAATTATCAGGCCTATTTTAAATGTGGATCATTGGATCATTTTATCTGTGATTGTTCGAAGTTGACTGATCAAGATACAGTATAGAATGTGAGGCCGAGTAACATTTTAGCTAGAGGTAGACCACCTAGAAACATGGAAAATGTGAGTGGTAGTCAAAAAGTGACTAAAGACTCTACTGTGAGGTCAGAGGCGAGAGCATCTGCACGAGCCTATGCTATTCACGATCGCAAAAAAGTGTCATCACCAGACATCATAGTTGGTACTTTTACTCTCTATGATACTAAAGTTATTGTATTGATAGATCCAGGATCAACCCATTCGTATATATGTGTGAATTTAGTATCCAGTAAGACTTTGCCTGTAGAGTCTACTGAATTTGTAATTAGAGTATCGAATCTCTTAGGCAAGTTTGTGTTGGTTGATAAAGTGTACAAGAACTGTCCATTGATGATACGGGATAGTTACTTTCTGGTTGATTTGATGTTGTTGCCCTTTTACAAGTTTGATATAATCCTAGATATGGATTGGTTAACGTTGCATGATGCTATTATGAATTGCAAATGAAAAATGATAGATTTGAGATGTCAGAATAATGAAATTATCCGGATTGAGTCATATGATCTGAATGGCTCGCCAGCAGTGATTTCATTGATGTTAGCTCAGAAATATGTGAGAAAGGATTATGAAGCTTACTTGGCTTATGTGCTTGATACGAAAGTGACTGAAAAGAAGATCGAATCTGTGCCAGCTGTGTGTGAGTATCCGGATGTATTTCCTGAAGAGTTACCGGGTTTACCACTGATACGAGAGGTTGAGTTTGGTATTGAGTTAATACCGGGAACAACTCCTATATCAATAGATCCGTACAGAATGGCTCTGACAGAGTTAAAAGAATTAAAAGCTCAGTTGCAAGAATTAACCGATAGAGGTTTTGCAAGACCGAGTTTCTCGCCTTGGGGTGCTCCTGTGTTGTTTGTGAAAAAGAAAGACGACATGATGAGAATGTGTATAGACTAACGACAGCTTAACAAAGTGACGATCAAGAACAATATCCTCTGCCCAGAATAGATGCTTTGTTTGATCAATTGAAATGGGCTACAATGTTTTTCAAAGATAGATTTGAGATAATGTTATTATTAGTTGCGAGTTAGAGATTCCGATGTGCCAAAGACCGCAATTAGAAAGAGGTATGGTCATTATGAATTCTTAGTTATGCCTTTTGGACTAACAAATGCACCTACTGTCTTTATAGATTTAATAAATCGAATTTTAGACCATACTTAGATCGATTTATTGTGGTATTTATTGACGACATTTTGATATATTTGCGAGATAAAAACAAGCATGCCAAGCATTTGAGAATTGTATTGTAAAATCTGTGAGATAAGCAGTTATATGCAAGGTTCAGTAAATGTGAATTCTAGTTGCGTGAAGTTGGTTTTTTGGGGCATATTGTGTCAGTATCGGGTATTCGAGTCGATCCGAACAAGATTTCTGCAATAATGGATTGGAAGTCTCCAAGAAATGTATCTGAAGTCTATAGCTTTTTGGGACTCACCAGTTATTATAGACGATTTGTAAAAGGTTTCTCTATGATTGCAACCCCGATGACAAGATTGTTTCAGAGAGATGTAAAGTTCGAATGGCCCAAAAAATGTTAGAAAAGTTTTGATCAGCTGAAAACTCTTTTGACTGAAGCTCCAGTTTTAGTTCAGCTAGAATCAAGTAAAGAATTTGTAATCTACAGTATGCATCGTTAAATGGTCTGGGCCATGTTTTGATGCAGGAAGGCAAAGTCATAGCTTGTGCCTTGCGACAACTGAAACCGCATTAAAAGAATTACCCGACACAAGATTTACAATTAGCAGCCATTGCGTTTGTGTTGAAGATTTGGCACCATTATCTGTTTGGTTAGAAATGTCATGTTTATTCAGATAAAAAGAGTTTAAATTATCTGATGACTCAAAAAGATTTGAATTTACGATAGCGAAAATGGCTAGAATTGCTACGAATGTCGATCGAACAAGTACAAGCATGAATCAACGAAGTTACGACATCCGAAAATCCTATATGAACCCTAGGAATAATATAGGATACAAATGTCACGACATTAGGTTATCGAGATGTGATTACATGTAAGAACATGTCTGGGACATTGGCATTGAATTGAGATTACGTGTAAGTCCATGTCTAGAACATTGGCATCGTTAATCGATTTCATGTAAGACCCTATCAAGGACAGTTGCATCGATATGTGATAGCATGCAAGACCATATCTAGGATATGGCATTGTACAAGCTTATGTGATTTTCGAGTATCCTTAATGATTCCGAACGGTTCAATAGGCAAAGGCAAGTCAAGAAAGAATGTGTTAATGAGTTAAATGACTCAGGTACGTAAGAGATTTATATAAGTATTGGAAAGTGAAGTATTTGATGAATTCAATAGTGAAATTGAATATGTGTATTATGAGAAAGGTTTGTGATCATGTATGTGATTAATTATGCTTAGCATATTTGAATTGATATATAAATGTTCATATGATAGCTTTATTTGTATATGGCTTACTAAGCTTTTAAAGCTTAATTTATGTATTCTTTCCTGTTTTATAGATTATCAAAGCTAGCTCGGACTCGAGGATTGTCTGGAAACATCATCGCACTATCGATTATCTCTTTGGTACTTTTGAGGCTTTGTATATATAGTATATGGCGTGTATAGGCTAGTGTCATTTTGGTATATTTTGAGTTGTGATAATTAGCCATGAGATTTTACTTGTAAATGATGATATGTATGGCCATTTGAGTTGGTTGATTTATATGTTGGCAGGTAATATATGTGATGTTTATAAGTTACCATATGTTTTGGCATGTTTGTCATGGTTGTTACTATGGCTAAGTGGTTGCTCATTTGGTTAGTTATTAGTTGATATATTAATGCTTGAAAAATGGAATATTTTGGTATGATTTATAGATGATGAGTTGGTATGTTTGAGAAGCATGAATTGGTTGATTGAAAGGTCAGAAAACTCACCTAGGAAATATGTAAATTGTGATGATTTTGGCACTTGGATTTGGTATGTTTTTTAATATGAAATTAAGTAGTTGATATGGTTGAATATAGATGACTTGATATATGTATAAACTTGCATGTTTTGGTTGCCTATTTATGTGTCGAATTAGTACCAATTTGGGTTGCTTTCTATACATGAGAAAAGGGTGGCAAGTTGGCTTTGCAAATGGCCTATTTTTGTCCACATAGGCAGAGACACGTGTGTGTGTCTCAGCCATGTGCTACACACGATCATGTTATACGGCCGTGTGTCCCCTGGGGTACCTTTCGAGTTAATGTTAGTATACCTACAGTTTTGACACGGCCTAGACACATGGGCGTGTCTACTGGCCATGTGTGACACACGGGCTGGCACATGGGTGTGTGGTCGACCCTGTGATCCAAGTTAGTAACCCCCTTAGACTTCACACAGCCTGGCACACGGGTGTGTTCTCGGCCGTGTGGTGCGACGCAGTATGTATGCCCTGTTTTCATATGGCCTATGACATTGGCGTGTCTGGTAGCCATGTGAGGCACACGACTTGTTAACACGGGTGTGTGACCCTTAAATGTTGAAAAATTTTCAAAGTTTCTCAAAGTTTGTGAATGTTATCGGTTTAGTCCCGAACTACTTCTAAGCATGTTTTAAGGTCTTGTAGAACCTTAGAAGGGACAATATGATTGAGGTGAATGTATTTTGTTATTGATATGCTCAAATGTTTGTGAATGATGTGTATTGATCGGTAATGCCTTGTAACCCTATTCCAGTGATGGATACGGGTTAGGGGTGTTACATAACATCTTAATGGTAATTCAAAAGTTAGAACTCTATTTCTAATTACTAAAAGTATGTCATTATTGAGGGCATATTAAACATGTCAAATAAATGTGAAAAGTATTGAGATATGATTATGTATGACTTTGTGTGACATATTGCATTTGCATTGGGATGGGATATCTTATGGTTGATGGAAAAGTTTCGTGGAATACCGGTGGCATATTAAGTTTGCATTTATATGTAGTCAGTGCTCTGCACACCTAGAGTATTGGGGGGATTGGCGATTGTGTCGCACTATTTGATACGCTACAAAATTTTTGCATTATTGATTATTTGGTGGTTTTACCACATCGATCTATGCTCACATTTGTTGGAGTTCGGCAGACGGGTTCTGGGGATCTCGTGGTGTGTAGCGGATGGTATGGGTAGGAACCTTTTTGCATTGCATCATGCTCATGACATATTCAAATGTTATTAATTTATGCTACGTATTGTATTATGTTGTATTGAATGGTATCAGAATTAATGATTGTTACTCAAATGAATGATAACCTATGCTCATGCACCGTTTCACATCAACTTTATAATGGCTATGTAATGATATGGAATTCGAATGATGGTTTTGTGTTCTTTTATTAAAGCTATTATGTTTCACTGTATTTGATATTTATGTCTGTTTAAATAAATGTTCCACTCACACTGAGCTTTCATAAGCTTACCCCCAATAGTTTTTAGCTTTTCAAGTAAACCTCAGACTATTCTTAATAAGTATTATTAAGTCTTTATTTGTTTTTGGTTTGTAATTTTTAATTATTTCTGGTCTATAGCTTGGTAACTTTTCTTTTGGGGATTTTTTGTAATGCCCCCATACCCGAGACCATCACTGGAGTCAAGCACGAAGTGTTACTAAACTTAATTCATCAATTAAACAACTTAAACAACTTATTACCAACCATGCATGACAACCAAGTATATGCACATCACCAATATCAAACATAACATAAATAGCTAGATTTATAAGTTAGAATCATTAGCTCACTAAAGACCAATATATTTGTCCAAATTATAATAACACATGTTATAAAATTAGGTCCCTATACATGCCACTCACTTGATAATTCTAGCATATGTGTTTATACTGTCAAGGTGTTGGCTTGATAGTGTGATGCTGCCTCCGACGGTCTCCAACCCTGAGCTAACCTGACAACACTAAAAGAAATGGAAAGGAGAGGGGAAAGCTTTATGCTTAGTAAGCTCACATGAAATAATAATAATCAATTTACTAACATGCTTCCCACAATAAAATTAACTCATTTGTACATTTACACATGTTCTGGTTAAGTTGTTTTCTTGAGTAACAATCACTAAATCATTTATATTTAAAGTTAAGGAACTCCAAATTAAGATCCATAAATTTTTCAAAAAAATAGACTCATATATCTTTCCACCATAAAATTTTAAAAAATTTTACTCCAGCCAATAAGTACAGTTTATTATTCAAAATCTCCCCTATTTTGCTGTTTAACAGCTTTGACCTTTCTTCACTAAAATTTATTTATCTCATAGTAAAAAACTTGGATGATGTTCTCGTTTGTTTTTATTAAAAGTAGACTCATCCAAGATTCTAGGAATATAAATTATACCCCAAAATTATTTTTCTATAATGTTTAACAATTTTTCCAAGTCAAAACAGGGGATCTTGAATTCATTCAGACACTGTCTCACAAGAATTCAAATATCACATAATATGGAATTCTTTTGCTTCCCCTGTTTCTTTTATGTGAAAATAAACTCAATAAAATTTAATTACATATTTTCTTTGAAATTTAATTCAACTTCCAAAATTTTTGGTAAATTTTCAAATTCATACACTACTGCTGTCCAACACTGTTTTACTTCTAAAGTTCACTTTTGCACAATTTCACTTAATCCATTCCATTTTACCGAGGTTCGCTCAAATATCGAGCATATTGCTCATAAATTCAAAAAAACATGTACTTGCACTTGTTCATCACATAATCACTTTCACATTTATTTTCACTTAATCGATTTCCCGTTGAACTCATCGGAATAATAATAGATACACAACTGCCTGCATATTTTCTCATTTCCACACTTGTAGCTGAAGCTATCTGGTACGCATAGTAGCCTGCACTTAGTACTACACATGCGACCAATGATCCGGTACATGTAGTAGCCTGCACTTAGTACTACACATGTGACCTAACCATTTGATACACGTAGTAGCCTGCACTTAGTACTACACACGTGATCGAAGTTATCAGGTATGCATAGTAGCCTGCACTTAGTACTACACATGCGACCAACAATCTGGTACACGTAGTAGCCTGCACTTAGTACTACACACATGACCTAACAATAGCTCATTTGTATCATTTCTATTCCGAAGGTTCAACCAGGAAATTCCTCACTTTTCAACATTTTACTAAAGTGTCCGTAATCAATTTAAATTCATAACTTACATCAAATAACCATTTGATAGGCAGCCACATTTCATATGATATCAAAATATATTAACATAAAAAGAATCGATAGATTATTTATGTACGAACTTACTCGAAGTGTTGATCTCACTATCCATAGTACCAATTGTCCATTCATAGTATAATAAGACACAACTCAAATATCAAATCAGCTTTTAAGAATTTACATAACATATATCACATATTTCATATATCATTTGTCATGTATCATCATTTTCTTGCATTTCATGTAACATTCTATCATGTCATATTTCCACATCATAAACACCATTCCATCAACTTTTCCAATATATTAAATCATACAATATATGCAATAATAGTAAGAAATATAATTCAAACATAACATTGCATTATTATTATCATACGAACTTACCTCGATACAAAATATTAGCAATCGAGCCTATTCCTTGTAAACTTTGTTTTTCCCTCGATCACGACTTGAATATCGTTTCTCTTGATCTATAATACCAAATTAATTTATTTAATACATACATTCATCAAAACAACCTTTAATATGAACTTTGGAAAAATTACCATTTTTCCCCTAAACTTTTGCATAATTACACTTTTGACCCTAGGCTCGGGAATTAAACTTCATCCCTTATTCTTATGTTTTATGATATGCTGATCATTTTTCCCTTCTATGACAACATCAAATTCTCACTCTAACATGCACTTATGACTATTAGGTATTTTTACCGATTAACCCATTTTACTCGTTTTCACTTAAAACCGAGTAGCACAAGTTGTCTAACATAATTTAAAATCTCATATTCTATCATAAAACACCAAAATACACAAATTTCACCTATGGGTATTTTTTCAAATACGAACCCTAGGTTGAATTATTGCTAGCATAAGCTTAATCAAGTTACCGGGATTCCAAAAACGTAAAGAACTTGAAAAACGGGGCAAGAACGGACTTACTATTGAGCTTGGAAAGCTAGAAAACCCTAGCCATGGCTTCCCCTATGCTAATTTCAGCCTCCATATGGAGAATATGACCATTTTGTGCTATTTTTCCCATTTTATTTCATTTAATATACAAATGACCAAAATGCCCTTCCTACTAAACTTTCAAAAAAATTCCATCCATGTCCAATTTTTGTCCACAAACTTCAAAATGGTCTAATTCCATTTAAGGACATTTGATTTAAAAACTCATAACAATTAAACACTTCTAACATGTAAAACTCAACTTTTGCACTTTTTACAATTTAGTCCTTTTGACTAAATTGAGTGCCCAAACGTCGAAATTTTTGAACGAAATTTTCACGAAATCATTCTGTGAAATCGTAGACCATAAAAATACAAAAAAATTAATTTTTTCTCGTCGAATTTGTGGTCCCGAAACCACTGTTCCGACTAAGCCCAAAATCAGGATGTTACATTTTTTGCATACATGGATTACTCAAGCATAATAATCGAAAAATGCATGATATTGGGCTTAAGTAAAATTTGACATTGTTCCCTAATTTCCATTGCATTGCAAATGAATTGTTTTTCAAAAACAAATCAAAAAGGCAAGAAAGTTTCCAAAGTGACTTGTAAAACTATTTTTGCGCTGTAGTTAAACATCAAGTTTTTACAAAGAAGAGTGACAAACTAATGATTTTATTTCTTACACAATACTATCAATATTAAAATGCGTCTTAAGTATAGATTATCTAATAAATGAACTCTTCTAAATTAATACCAAGTGCAAATACGGTTTTTCTCAAAAATGAGTTTATTTCAAGTCTTTAAAAGTAATGTAAGTTAGCTTAACCATTTCGGTAACTAATGTAGCCTTCTCAATCTGGCCATAACGTCTAGGCCAAGTTAGGGAGCTTACAATATTAATATGGTGAACTGTGCCAATTTTCCAAACTGTGTTTATGAGATTTTGAGTTGCATTGTATGTAATCTAAGTTATTGTGTGTCCTATTGTAAACTGAAAAATATATAGGATTTTTCCTATGCAATTTATAACCTTTTTACTTAAATTCATTGTTAAATGTTTAATAAATTAATGAAATATGTGAAAATATGAAATTAGGACATAGAAATTATTAAAATGTGATTTTATGCTTTATTATATAGTTTTCATGCATAAAATGGCTTATTTTATATTTATTTGAACATATTATATTTTTAAGACATAAAAAGGGTCATGCATGATTAAATTAAATAATAAAATATAAAATTATATTTAATAATTTATTTTAAAATATTTCATTAATAATTTGGGTTTTAATTATTTATTTATTTTATTCTTTGGTCCTTTAATTTATTGATTTATTTTGGGCAGGTCTAATAGCTTTGTTGGATTACAAAAACCATCCAAATTGAAGACCAAGTCAACCCAATTTCAGCTACACATGGCTCTCCACATAAACCACTTTTTGGTTTAATTACACAAGGTCATTACAATGTTGAAGAAATTGGAGAGTTGCCCGAAGATTTACATTTGATCGAGTCTCAGTCTTGAGTTGTTATGGCATTTAAACTACTTAAAAGTGAAGAAAAATTCAACTCAAAATCCACTAATAATGGTCGGCCACTCATTGAAGAAGCTTGAAGAGACTAAACCTCTCTGTTTTTAGCAAACTACTCTCCTCTCTTCAACTATAAATAAGACCTCATTTCATCCATAATCCCTCATCCCTCATCATTCTCTTCTCTCTCAATTCTGTTTAGCATTTTCCATTCCCCACGCCTAGCATCATCTCTTCATAGAGATTTGAGAAATTAAAGAGCCCTTGGTCGGCCACTTTGGAGAGCCATCAGCAAAGGAGCAAAGCGAAAGAGTGAAGGAGCCTCGTCGGTCAAAGTCTTGGGTGACAACCACTTTGATTTGGGTTTAATCTTTCTTTCCTTTGATTTAATCTGAAAATGTTTGCTATGTGTTCTTTGTTCTTGTTACAACAATGTTAGCTTAATTTTATTTAAGCGAGGATGATTGCTTTGATTAAATAATATTTATTTAATTCAGGCTTATAATGTTTGTGCCTCAATCAATCATATTTTCAATTAAAATCAAGTCTGTATTTCATTCTGATATATGATATTCATGACAGGTTTTAAAAATTTATAATTAATCGTTCTTGAAACTAACTATTATAACGATGAAGGTAAGTGTACCATCGAATAGTAGTATAGCTTTAGCAAGACCGGATTGTCGAACCTAAAGGAACCAAGAGTACTAGTAGTTACTTTCTATTTATTATCTAGCCTAAAAATTAAGGGATTTCTTTATCTAAACTAATTAACTAAACTAAGAGTGCACAGAGAGAAATTTCAGGAAATGCTTTTGAGAAAATTCGATTGATTAAGACAATACCCAAGGAAAATTCCACCTAGACTTCACTTGTTATTTGACTCTGAATTAAACGATTTATTCATTTGACTTGATCCATAGAAATCACTAAGTTATATTATTATCTCTCTCGAGACTAATAACGTCTAACCCTAGGTTGATTAATTGAAATCTCTTTTTAGTTAACGCCCTAGTGTTGCATTAACTTGATCTATGGATCCCTTTATTAGGTTTCACCCTAATCCGGAAAAATCTTATCTTCCTATCTCTAGGCGTGCAATCAACTCCGCTTAATTATGACAAATTCACTCTTAGACAGGGACTTTTTCTCCTCTGAATAAGCGCATTAACTTGAATCAATATCCTGGAATATTAAGACAAGAATTAAGAACACATAATTAAGAACAAGTCAAATATTTATCATACAATTCAGATAATAATAACAAGATCCATCTTAGGTTTCATTCCCCTTAGGTATTTAGTGGGTTTAGCTCATAATTATAAAAGAAAACATCTCAGAAGAATAATGAATACAAAACATAAAGAAAACCTAAAACCGCTGAATGAAAATTGAAGGGAGATCTTCAATCTTGACGATGAATCCCGCTTCTAAGATGGATCAATCGGCTTCCCTTAAGTAATTCCTTACCTCCTACTCCATGTTTGTGTTCTAAGTGCCTCCCCAGGTGTTTAAACAGGCTTTTGAATGCCTAAGAGCCCTCAAAAGTGGCCTTTTTCGAATAGGACTATACTTGGGCTTGACAAGGACATGCCCGTGTGCGATTGCTCCAGCCCGTGGTCAAGGCTATTAAATAGGCACGGGCGTGTAGTCTACCCGTGTAAGTCGTGCTTTGATCCTGCCAAATGGACACGGCCGTGTGACTTACCCGTGTGAGGAAGTCCAGGCCGTGTTAATTTCCCGTGTGGGTCCATTTTTTCCGTTTCCGAGCCATTTCTTTCTCTTTTTACTCTCCTATGCTCACCTAAGTATAAAACATGAAATTAAAGGATTAGGAGCATCAAATTCACCAAATATAAGGAGAAATCATCCATAAATGTGCTAAGCGTGGGATAAAAATATGTATAAATTACGGTTTATCAAATACCCCCACACTTAAGCGTTTACTTGTCCTTAAGCAAAATCCTCAACTTACAATCAAAATAAATTCTTCTCAATCTATAATCTCTATCAATAATATCTCAAAATAAATCATAAGTAATCATACATTGAGAATTCAATTAGAAGAATATCAAAGTTTCAAACATTCCAAGTTGAGCATTTTATCACGAAAACATAGGTGTCTCCCTTCATCTAAGTGATTATCTTTGATTTAAAATATCATAGATTTTAACATCCTCACTAAATATTCACTCAAATCACTTGAGGTATTTAAGGACAATAAATAAAGCACTCATTAGTCAATATGAAAAGTTATTACCATAGGCTTGCATGAAAATCAAATCTCCACCACTATATATTGAGATGATACATCAATCAAAAGGTCTTTAGAGGGTTATAACGTGGCTTTGGTTAAGGGTGTGGTCACAAGCTAAAAGAAAAGGTTAGAATCGAGATTGAATTGAAAAAATCACCTAACTGGAAAAATAACTAATTATTAGTTGAATACAAGTGAGCTTCTTCTCAGAAAATGGAATTAACACTTAAGCTCAAAAATGACGAATTACTACTGATATGTATGTAAGTATTTTTTTTTTAAGAACAAGTCAAATAACATAGAACTTATTTATTGCAACGAAGAATAAAACATAGCTAAGCAATTAATTCAAATCAAATCTCGACCAAAATAAGGATCAAATTAGGGGATTTCAACAATAATGGGTTATGGGTTAATATTGAGGGTAAATTAATTAATGGCTTGTTAGGCTCAAAGGGGTTCACTAAAGGTTAATTTTGATGGTAGGCTTTTGTGGAGTAAGTGGGTTAAACCTAAGTGCCTTTATCATCTCGACATATCAAATCAAATGGTGTGGTCTTGACATGCATAATCAAGCAGGTTCTAGAATAATAAATCAATACTGACATACTCATAATAAAAGTGAGCATGAAAGAAATAACATATGCTCTAAAGGTTCAAGATCTCACAAAAATTATGGCTTTTTTATGTTTAAACTTGTGAATTTCAACTCAAGATAATATCTAAACTCAGGGAAACAACCTAAAAATATTTAATTCTCAAAAATCAACTTATCATACTTGATTCCCTAATGTCTTAAAGTTTAATCGATCAATGCATAAATGTGTAACACCCCGAACCCGAGACCGTCACCGGAGTCGAACACGAGGTGTTAACAGACTTTTTTAAAAATTTTCCAGACACTGCCAATCTGCGTAATCGTCGCTTTAAAAATCATATCTTGAGTTTCACAACTCGAAAATCAGTTTCGTGATTTTTCCCTGAAACTAGACTCATATGCCCATCTACATATTTTTTTCTAGAATTTTTGGTCGGGCCAATTAGTACAGTTTATTAGTCAAAGTCTCCCATGTTACAGGGATCGACTACACTGACCCTTGCGCATTACGAATTGGATATCTCCCTGCACAGAGCTTCAATACTGATGTCGTTTGTTTCTATAGAAACTAGACTCAGAGAGGAATCTGTACATATATAGCATGACTCCTAATTATCTCTGGTTAATTTATAATAAATCTCCAAAGTCGGAACAGGGAATCCAGAAACCGTTCTGGCCCTGTCCCACGAGAACCTCAATAACTCTTAACATACTGTCCATATGATCGTTTCGTTACTTCCCTATGAAAATAGATTCATCAAGGTTCGTTTACATAATTTATTCATTGTTTAATTCCAATCATACTATTTTTAGTGATTTTCCAAATCTACATCACTGCTGCTGCCAACATCTGCCTTTAAGGTAGACTTTACCTATTTAATAGTTTCTATAATTCAACTAGCCCCTTTAGCATGAATAGCACAAATTATGATAGTGATTAACCATTCCATACCAAATGATTATAACATTATGCTCAAACATATGTAAGCCATTTTCGCATGGCTATATACATTAACCAAAATATTCTTCCGCCACTAGTCTATTTTATACATGCCATAAGACAATCCAAAACATAGCAGTACCAAACCGTGGATAGTGATAGTGTGACTAGTTGCTGACGATCCCCGAGCCTGTAGCTTCGCAATGAGATCTATAAAACAGAGGAAACAGAGTAAACGGAGTAAGCATTACAATGCTTAGTAAGTTTTAAGCAGTGGCAATAGATAACAATCAAATTATAACATAGTTGTTCGTATTTTTATTTCACTCTTCCTTCGGGCATACCATCCCTTTTCCGAATACGCACGTCTCATCATATACAATAGGCAGATAAACTTTCACGTAAAAGTGAGCTCATGTGACATAGATATATCGTATGATTTCCCATCACCTCTCACACTGATCCGATATCACATACTCATAAGAGTAGTCTCATAGATTGCTCTCACATGCATCACATAACTACCTTATGATTTAGTGCAATCAAGCTCACATATAGACTTGGAGTACATACCTGTTTAACCTTTCGCATTGAATATATTTATAAGCAACTCTTATTACGAAGTCTTACCCGGACATAATCTCCACACGAAGTTATCGAGTCTTACCCGGACAAAATTCCCACACGCAGTCATCGGGTCTTTAGAGCCCGGATATAATACGAGCACGAAGCTTACGAACATTAATCAGTGATAATATTCTCGCATAAAGCCTGCGGGGTTTTAACCCGGATATAGTACTGACACAAATGCCCTTCGGGACTTATCACATTTATACACTTTCACATTCATCACATCGGCCATTAGGCCTTATCTCACATACACATGCTCACATTCATCACATTGGCCACTCGGCCTTATCACACATACACATGTTCACATTCATCACATTGGCCATTCGGCCTTATCACACATATACATGTTCACTTTCATCACATTGGCCATTCGGCCCTATTCACACATATACACTTTCACATTTATTCAATTAGACTTCACATACCACATATACTATCATGTACAGACTTGGGCTTGACCGAATCTACATCCATCACTTTCCAATGAATAATTCAATTTTACGCCATACTATCATTTCATATTCGAATTATCATAAGCTTACAATATCACGATTTAGAATTCAAGTATGGGTTTAATCAATAGCTTATGAGTAACTAAAACAAGTTTTATCCATGTTTACAACAACATCACATATTCACTACGAGCTGTTTTTCCTGAGCAATGGTCACTAAATTGTTTATAAATGGAGCTACAAAACTCCAAATCACTTGCCGTTAATTTTTCCTGAATATAGACTCGTATATCTTCCATCCATGAAATTTCCAGAATTTTAGGTTGGGCCAATCAACACCAGATTTTTCTTAAGTTTTCCCCTGTTTCACTGTTTGACTAATCTGACCACTCTTCACTACGAATCAAATTTCTCATTATCAGAAATTCCTTTGTTTACACGGTTTCTTTTATAAGAAACTAGACTCATTAAGCTTTAATTTCATGTCTCATTCAGCCTCTAATTCAAATCCATGAATTTATGGTGATTTTCTGAATTCATGTTACTGCTGCTGTCCTGAGCAGGTTTATCACAATTTTACTCTTCTAACATATCCTTTCAGCACTTCATAATATCATATCCATTTGGCAACATATCATATCAATAACTTACCTATACTTCATAATAACCATTAGGCTATATGCATAAAGATTTACAATAGAGTTATGATTCTTTTAATATGTGCTTAACATATCATACTCAATCACATTATAGGCATTAATACTTAAAACTTACCTCGATTGCTAATGTACGTCAATTCCGACTATTCGACCAATTTTCCTTTTTCCACGATCCGACTTTGTTTCCTTGAGTTCTTGAGCTAATGAACCAAATTTAAACTTATCACATCACTATTGTGTAAAACCACATTCGATTATATTATAATTTGTATCATTACATCGATTAAACTAAATCATGCATTAGCTTTTAGCACATTCGGCCATTAAAGAGACAACCCAATTAACATTCAAACCTTTATAAGCTTAGATTTCCCAAGGCTGAATATCACATAAAAACCTTTAATACACATGCAAAGTTTACACTTTAACTAATTATGCATATACTAATAAACCGAATATTATTTAAACAACCATTTGAATAATTCTTTATCACATGTTCACAATCGGCATAACCATGTTACAAATTCAATACATAAAAATCTTCTTATCCAAGGCTATATTTGACCTATATGTATTTTCTTTACAACCATTCATCAACAATTAAGCACATGTTTAATGGCCGAATGCACATACCTCTTACTCATCCTTAACAATTTTTTTTTTATCAAGCTTCCATTTCCACTTAACTACGAACCATTTAAAACAATCAATATTTTACACATTGTCGAATGCATATATATATATTCATCCAACTCATAATTTCACAAGCTTAGCCTCATTTAATGACTACTTGTTCATCAGACATTAAACATCATGCATAACATACAAAGCATCCTTAGCCAAAAATACTATCACAAAACTTCCTTGGCCGAATGTCATCTTTTTCCATTAACTAGATTTTGCCATGGGCTTGCTTCAATACTTGAGACCACTCAAATAATATCAAACTTAATCCTTCATTTCATTTCTCATTTAGCACATATTTGGCTAATATATAAATATATGCTATCAATTTAATTACAATTATAAATTTTCAACTCAAACTCATTCTTTACCTCGTCTTTCACCTTAATTCAAATTCGGCAAGTATATAAACATATATTAGCAATTTAATTATAGCATTCCACAATTAAGCACAAGTTTCATACTTCACTTTAATAACCGAATGATATTTTACTCAAACTTGCCCCTCATAGCAAATTTAATTAGTCTATCCTCATCCATAAACACTTATCATCAAAACATCCACAATCTAATCCTTGAAGCCATGACCGAATGCTTTATGAAATAAATTCACAAAAATTAACATATGGGTCATGTTGTGAGCTTCAAAACTAACAACATTCGCAAATATTAAAAATAAAATACATGAAATCTCACCTTAATTCCCAACACCAAATGACCGAGTGCCTTTGGTGTTCTTTCCTTTATACCCTAGCCGAATGCTCCAATCATCCATCAAAATTACAAATTTTTAGCATGGGCTAAGTAAGAGTCATGATTATTTACCTAAAACAAGATCAAATTTCACAATTTGACATAATATACTAACCTTTTTTTAATGACTCAAGTGACCAAAATTCTTCCCCTCCTTTGTTTCTTCTATTCGGCCATGATGAACAACAAAGAAAGGATTTTGTTTTTCCTCCCCTTTCACAAGTCACGGCAATGGGGAGTAAGGGGAGACAACTTTGGTTTCTCCTCCCACTCACCTCATGTTTTATCATTCTTAATTCATTCTTTTATTTTCTAAACTCATAGTGCTAATAAAAGATTCATATTATCCTCAATGACCCATCCATGGCCGGCCACTACTCATTCATAAGGGATATTTGACATGCAAACCCTTTATTCATATGACATGCACTAATTGAGCCTTATAGATTAACTATCACATTTTAAAAGTGTCACACATAAGTCCCATCGACTAAATTCACATGCAATTTACTAAATCAAAGCTTAAAACTTTCACACATTCATATTCACATATAATAGTCATAAAATATGACGGCTAATTATTTTTATGACTTGATTTTGTGGTCCCGAAACCACTTTTCGACTAGGGTCAAATTAGGGGTGTCACAACTCTCCCCCCCTTAAGAAATTTTCGTCCCCGAAAATTTCTACCGATGCATAGTTTAGGATAACGTCTTCTTCTTGAATTATATCCACAAAGACATTAGCTCATTGATAGCAATTGTAATTCATTATTGATTTCACATCGGTCTATAAAGTCATTTTCTTATCTTAAAACAAATACATAAACATTTCTACAAGTATGCACAAATATCTCATTTTCTTGATTTCATAAGCAATAATCACTTAATTTAATTCATATATGCATTTCAAACACACATTAAGCACATATTAACATGTATAATTCACATCATCAACCCACATATTTGTAACCCACAATTTCATCCACGTATAAGCTGTAACCCAACCGAAAGTACACATATACTCAATGTTCGACTTAACTCATTTCCAAAAGAAAAGTCAACTTCCACGTACCTGAACATTTAGTTCATTTAGCACATTCATTCATAGTTAACGTTACCCGTATACAGTCAAATAGGCATAAAGCCTAATAAAATACACTGGCATGTGATTTATTCTAGCGCATAACTCGTATATCCAAAATTATCAACATTCATCAAAAATTCTTTCAAACTTTCGAATGTCGAAACTTAACCAAATAATTTCTTGAACAAGATTAACAAAATAGTGTCCATTCAGCAATAGCACATATAGCTCTTACAATGCCATATCCTAGATATGGTCTTACATCTTCTCACATATCGAGCCGATGCCATGTCCCGGACATGGTCTTACACACTATCTAAAATCAATGCCTTCGTCCCAAACGAGGTCTTACTTGAATTCCACTTCACACACTTAGTGCCCACTGACCGATCTCGCACTCATAGTGCTCGGTTAAAGAAATTCGCACACACACAGTGCCTCTAATTATTCACATACATAGCGCTCTTATTCATTCGTTAATACACATTGATATGACTTAACCAAGTCTATAAACATCATGTATGTACACTTTTAAACATATTGTCTCGTTTAAATTTGAATTTGTATAGTAGTGAGCACTTAAACTTTGCTCAAATTACCGGCACGAAGCCTACTAGGCACGAAGGCCCGAATACTCGTCACCAGCATGATTGCTCTTCGGATTTAGCACGGATATATCACTAGCACGAATGCTCTTCGGAACTTAGCCCGGATACATCACTAGCACGAATGCTCTTCGGGACTTGCCCGGATACATCACTAGCACGAATGCTCTTCGGGACTTAGCCCGGATACATCACTAGCACGAATGCTCTTCGAACTTAGCCCGGATACATCACTAGCACGATGCTCTTCGGACTTAGCCCGATATATCACTATTCGGACTTAGCCGGATACACCACTAGCCGATGCTCTTCGGGACTTAGCCCGTACTCACTAGCACGAATGCTCTCGGCCGTCACTAGCCCCGGATACCATCACTAGCACGAATGCTCTTCGATTAGCCCGGATACATCACTAGCACGAATGCTCCCTTCCGACCACTTAGCCCGGATACACCACTAGCACGAATGCTCTTCGGCTGCCCCGGCCCCCCTCCCCCCCCCCAGGATTCTTAGCCCGGATACTCACTAGCACGAATGCTCTTCGGGACTTAGCCGGATACACACTAGCACGAATGCTCTTCGGATTACCGATAATCACTAGCACGAATGC